>NC_081310.1:150883236-151196418 GCF_026419965.1 Kogia breviceps | reverse complement strand
GGCACAGTTAAAAGATTGAATGACATTTTAAGTTTCACTATAAATTCTGTGATAAAGCTTGATTGAGTAAATTGATCTTGAACAAATCTGATATTCTACTAAAGACTATCCTTTGACCTTATCTTGACTTAGAGGTTTTATAAATGCTAACTAGAAACATAATGGCATTGGAGGGAGGCTTTCCATAATGCAGCTGTTCTATCAGTTTGGAGGTATTTAGATGAAATTTGGTATATTTTTTTCAGACCCCAGGGAGCCTTTGATTTGCCATTTCCTAGACAAGTGACCTTGAACAAACAATTTAACTCTTTTATCTTTAAGGTAGAGGCAAGCAATAACTACAGTCAGAGCTGCAAAGAAAATCTAGGTGTGTTTGACTCTAGAAGTAGCCTTTATAACCACAACTCCACACCTCCTCTGTGGATGTTAGTTAGCCATTGTTGTTGTTATTATTGTTACTATTAATGTTAATGTTTTTATTGGCATTGCTTTAAGGCTCTAAGTCCCTTAGAGAAGCAGATTCTGTGACAGAATTCTTAAGAAGGAATGGCCTTTTCTTATTTGGGATTTTCTTTTTTTTACTTCACACTCTGCTTTATAAAATGACATAACCAGGAAACATCTCTCCGGTGGTTTATATTAAACAAGACAAAACAAAAAGCTATGCAATAAACGTCTCCATAAAATTAAATACTGCGGTTAAAACTGCCTTCCTTGAATTCAACAGCTTTAGATTACGAGTCACCAGAGAAAGATTCCAGAGAAGCATCTCCATCCAATAGAGTCAACTCTCTCCCCTTCACCCCCCATAAAGATGAATAGCTGTAATAAGGGGACCAAAGAATGCTCCCGCCTAAAACTCCATGATTTTACATTTACCATCAAACAGACTAAGGAAGAGGAAAAAATTGTCTCCAAGGTTTTGTTTTTGCCCATATAAGTCAGAACAGAATGAGTTTATAAATAGGAAGCGATAAAACACTGCTCTTTTGAACAGTTTATTCAAAGATTTATAAAACGGAGGCATTTTACATTGAAGCCCCTGTCCGAAAAGAGAAGGGACAAATAGGATTGTAAACTGAGCTGTGTTGCAAAGAATATGGGGTATTATACTTATTTATTTATTTATTTTTTGGCCAAGGAAACATACAGGACCCAAACCAATGATCTTTATGACTAATGGAGGATGTCAGGTAAAAAGATGAATGAGGGCCAGCTGATTTTAGAACAGAATGCAAATATGGCCAAGTTTCTTTCCTCTTTAAAATACTCTCATGGCTCTGGAAAAACAAGGTCATGTAGCATACTACTTAGATGGGTTGACTTTGGGCCCTATATTAATTTACTAGTGTTGCCATAACAAGCACTACACAGTGGGTGGATTAAAAACAGAAATTTATTGTTTCACAGTTCTGGAGGCTAGAAGTCCAAGAAGGTGTCAGCAGAGTTGGTGGCTTCTGAGGGTGGTGAGGCAGAATCTCTTCCATGCCTGCGTCCTTGCTCCTAGTGGTTTATTGACAATACTTGGTGTTCCCTTGGCGTGTAACCTCTGTCTTCATGTTCACATGGCATTTCCCCGTTTGCACATTTGTGCTCACTCTACTCCAGTATAACCTCATCTTACCTCTGCAGTCATTCTATTTCCATATAAGGTCATATTCTGAGATATTGCAGGTTAGGATTTCAATGTGTGAATTTGGGGGGCATACAATTTGCTATTGACTGAATATTCATGCTCCTCTCCCATCCATATGTTGAATCCCTAACCCCCAATGTGATGGTATTTGAGGAGAGGCCTTTGGGAGGTAATTAGGTTTAGATGAGGTCATGGGATTGGTGCACTTATGAGGAAAGAAGGGACCAAAGCTCTTTCTCTTCATCCTGTGAGGATACAGCAGGAAAGTGCACCTCTGCAAACCAGGAAGAGGGTTCTTTCCGGGAACTGAAATGGCTGGCACCTTGATTTTGGACTTCCCAGACTTCAGAACGTGAGAAGTAAATGGTTGTTGTTTAAACCACTCAATCTATGGTATTTTTGTTATAGTAACTTCAACTAACTAAGGCATAATTCAATCCATAAGAAGGTCTAACTGCTTGGATACAAAATCTGGCTCTGCACTTAGTATGGTGTTACTTCAGGCAAGGTACTTTGCCTTTCTGTAACTTTATTTCTTCATGGGTAGTACCAATGCCTACAATCATGTAAGGTTGAAAGGAGTTAACAAACGTTTAGGATAGTATTTGGTATACGGTAAGGGTTTGTCTTTAGCCTTCCTCCTTAGGATGATATACATGTTCTTTCTTTCTTTATAAATGTATTTATTTATTATTTATTTTTGACTGTGTTGGGTCTTCATTGCTGCATGTGGGCTTTCTCTAGTAGTGGAGAGTGGGGGCTACTCTTGGTTGTGGTGCGCGGGCTTCTCATTGTGGCGGCTTCTCTTGTTGTGGAGCACGGGCTCTAGGTGCCCACAGGCTTCAGTAGTTGTGGCTCGCGGGCTCTAGAGCACAAGCTCAGTAGTTGTGGCACACGGGCTTAGTTGCTCCCCGGCATGGGGGATCTTCCCGGACCAGGACTCGAACCCGAGTCCCCTGCATTGGCAGGTGGATTCTTAACCACTGCACCACCAGGGAAGTCCCACATGTTCTTTATTATGGCCTCCTTGGTTTGACTGTTACTCGCTTCTCCAATCCCATCTCCCTCTCTTTCTCCCTAACTGAAGCTGCACCAAGTTGCCTGCAGTTCCTTAAAAACCTCCCATGGAGTTTTATCCCTCATGCCTTTGCAGAAGTTGTGGTTTTTGCTTGAAATGTTTTCCTCATGACCCTGTTTCTTTCAAGATAAGATCGAATGTTACTAATTCTGTGAAGTTATCTATTCTCAGTGTCCCTAGGCAGGTAGGTCTGCTCTCTTCAGTAAACTAGCAGTCTAAATGAACCCATGGGTTAAATCCAATTCACCTGCCTTCACTAATCAAGGTTATTTTAAGATTTGCTTGTTCTCCAAGCAGCATGTAGCCTGAGCAATAAGATGTTTGCCTGAGCTGTTTTCTAGGACTTGGAGTCAGCTGTGTCTAGTTTGAGCCGAGCCAGTTAAGACTCGATAAGACCCTTCAACTGGGCATGCGCGAGTGTCAACTCAGTGATCTTTTGAACGTGCAGAGGCTTGTAGCTCTGAGTTACGCCCGCGCAGAACAACCATTGTTGCACCTTTTCCCAATCACCTTTCTTAGCTCCCTATGCCTCAGGCCTACCACTTCATTATTCGTTATCTCATAAATACCCCAAGCCCCTTGCCTTCTGGGAGGGAGGTAGATTTGAGATTTGTTTTTCTGTCTCCTTGCTTGGCTGCCTTGTGAACAAACCCTCTTTGCTGCAAACTTCAGAGTCTCAGCATTTTGGCCTGCTGTTCATCCCGCAAAATGAACCTGGTTTGTAATATTAACACTTATTGCTCTCAATTGGTTTATTATCTTTTTTCCCTACTTGGTTTCTCTTGTTGCTGGTAAATACTATGTCTTATTCATCGTATGGCCAGTTCTAAGCACAGTGCTGGCACATAGTATGTGATCATAAGTATATTTTAAATATATGAAAGGAAACAAACATATGTTGGATAATTTGTAATAGCATAATACGAATTATGATAAGTAAAGACCATTTAACAAAGGATAGCATCTTCTATTTATTTAAGATTTACAATATGTCAGTCACTGAGTGAGTCACTTATGTGTGGTATCATTTAATTTCAGTAATGTTCCTATAAGGGGTATATTATTTATTTTTTTGTTCTGTTGAGGAATCTGGTCTCAGAATGCTGGATTAGACAGGACTTTTGATGGTAAATAGTAGAAATTCCACTAAAGCCAATGATAGCAAAAAGGGCATTTCTCATGAAACCCAAGTACAGAAATGAACTCAGGCCTCTGGCACAGTCAGGGACGTGGAGATTGTTTTTTTCTTAACCTTTGTCTCTGCTTCTCTCTGTACATCGGCTTCATTTATTTTCTTCTCTGCTATACGTTGGTGTTTTCTGATCCCAGACCATGGGAAAAAGTTATCACCACAATTCATGAGTTTATATTATTTCCATTCAAGTGACCAGTAAACCTAGAATTTCTTAGTTCCATTTACTAGGGTTGGCCTAGTTTGGGTTAGGCCAATTCATCTGAACCAATGAATTGTTGCACTGAGAGAAAAGAGATAATAGCAGAAAGATAAACAAAATTGTTGGAGGAGCCCTTAGCCTTGAGGAAGAGACAGTATCCAGTAAGTTACAAGGTATAGGACCCTGGTAGAGGTTAGTCTGATAGGAGGTTGAATAATTTGCCCAAGGTCTTGCAGCAAATTAGTGGTAGAACTGTGATTCAAATTCACATCTGTCTGACTCTAAAGTATTGCATCTTCTCCTTGGAGCATACATTTTTAACCTCTAGAGTATAAAAAAAGAGTCCTAGAAAAATGTGATCTTAATGAAAGGTCCTAGAGAATGACTGCAGACTAGAAGTTCTAAATCACAAAAAGACCATTCTAGTCACCTCTGCCCTGGATTGTTAAGAACATTACCTGATTTTAAGTTTTAACATCTGTAAATCACAGAATTTCAAGGTTGAAAGGAATCTCATAAGTTATGCCCAGTGATTCTGAAGGCCTCAAAGAGGCTATATGGTAGAATTAAGAACACTGACTCTGAGACCAGAAGGTTGGGTTCAAATATCAATTCCACCACTTATTGTTCCATATCCTTGGGCAATGGGTTTAGCATTTATGCCTTGGTATCCTAATCTGTAAAAGGAGGATCATAACAATAACTACATTATTCTTTTTTTTCAAAAAGTATTTGTTACGCACTTATGTGCAGATCCTCTTCTAAGTGTTTTCTATTTACCAACACATTTATTATCATAATAATTCTGTGAGGTAGGGAATATTGTTTTCAATTTAGGAAACTGAGGCAGAAGGAAATTCAATACCTTGTCCTAGATTATACAGTTACTTAGTGGTAGGGCTAGGATTCAAACACATGCAGTCCGGCTTCAGTGCTTATGCACCACCACCATGTTCTACACCTCCCTACTGCTCTTGGGAAGAACAAGTGATAAAGTATACATAAAGCACTTAGCACAGGTCCTGACACACCCTACATTCTCAATAAATATCAATGCTGCTGCCATGACTCTCCTCCCAGTTCTAATCTTCTTACTGCCAGCTGTGAAACCCAAGTGCCATAAACTCCTCAATTCCTGAATGCTTGTGGGGAAAGAGGGAAGCCTGCTTTATCTCCTAATACTGCTTCATGGCCTAGAAGAGGGACCTTGTGTAGATGTAGGACTTTTCAATGCCCAGTATCCCCACCCACTTCTAAAATGGCCTGATTGGGATAATGCTCCCTCTTTTTGGTGGGAAGTAAGAAAGTGGTTGAGAGAAGGAACACTTCTTGATAGAGCCCCCAAATGGTCTAAGTTGATTTTATGATAAAACTTACTATATTAGTATCACTGGTGTCTATATCTATTAAATATTTATTGGGCATAATTTTAAGGTACCACACTGAGTTGTTGAAGATATGATGATGAATCAGATTTGAATGCCCCTCTCAAGATTACCAATCGGAGAGGTAAAATATGCTCATAAATATTCATAATACAGGACTGGAAAGATTAATATTCTTGACATGTCCATACTACGTGAAGCAATCACAGATTCAGTGCAATCCCTATCAAAATCCCAATGGCATTTTCCACAGAAATAGAGCAAACGATTCTAAAATTTGTATGGAACCACAAAGAAATCTGAATAGCCAAAGCAATCTTGAGATAGAAGAACAAAACTGAAAGCCTCATGTTTCCTGATTTCAAACTGTTATGAAGCTGTCGTAATCAAAACAGCATGGTCTTAGCATAAGAACAGGCACATGAAAGTCTAGATCAATGGAATAGAATACAGAACCCAGAAGTAAACTCACGCATAGATGGTCAGTTAATTTACAGCGAAGGAGCCAAGAAATACAATGGTAAAAACCAGAATCTTCAGTAAATCGTGTTGGGAAAACTGGACAGCCACATGCAAAAGAATGAAACTGGAGTATTATCTTAGATCATACACAAAAATCAACTCAGAATGGTTTAGACTTGAGCATACCTCCTGACACCATAAGATTCCTAGAATAAAATATAGGCAGTAAGCTCCTTAATGTTGATCTTGGTAGTAATTTTTTGAATTCGACCCTGAAAGTAAAGGCAACAAAAGCAAAGATAAACAAGTGGGACTACATTGAATTAGAAAGCTCTGTACAGCAAAGGAAACCAACAACAAAATGAAAAGGATACCTACTAAATGAGAGAAAATATTTGCAAATCATATATTTGGTAAGGGGTTAATATCCAAAATATATAAAGAATTCATACAACTCAATAGCAAATAAAACAAATAATCTAATTATAAATGGGCAGAGGATCTGATTAGACATTTTTCCAAGAAGATATACATGGCCAGGTACATGAAAAGATGCTCAGCATCACTGATCATCAGGAAAATGCAAGTCAAAACCTCAATGAAATATCACCTCACATGTGTTAGAATGGCTATTACCCAAAAGACAAGAAATAACAAGTATTGGTGAGGATGTGGAGAAAAGGGAAACCTTATGCACTGTTAATGGCAATGTAAATTGGTGCAGCCACTATGGAAAACAGTATGGAGATTCCTCAAAAACTTAAAAACAGAACTAACATATGTTTCCAGCAATTCCATTTCTGGATATTTATCTGAAGAAAATGAAAACCCTAATTTGAAAAGATATATGCACCCCATGTTCATTGCAGCATTATTTGCAATAGCCAAGACAGGGAAACAACCTGTATCCATTGATGGATGGATAGAAAAAGAAAATGTGATTGCTGTATCTCTATATATAGATATAGGAATATTATTCAGCCATATAAAAGAACTAAATCTTGTCATTTGTAACAAAATGGATGTACTTTGAGGGCATTATGCTAAGTGAAAAAGGTCAGATAGAGAAAAATACTGTATTATATGTGGAATCTAAACAACAAATAAGCAAACAAACAAAAAACCAAAGCAAAGCAAACTCATAGGTACAGAGAACAGATTGGTGTCTACCAGAGGCAGGGTGGGGTGGGTGAAACAGGTTAAGGGGGTCAAAAGGTACAAACTTCCTGTTATAAAATAAACAAGTCATGGGAATATAATATACAGCATGGTGACTATAGTTTATAATACCATACTGCAGATTTGACAGTTAAGTTACTGAGTAAGTAGATCTTAAAAGTTCTCATCCCAAGAAAAAAATTTTGTAACTCTGTGTGTTGATGGATGTTAACTAGACTCCTGATGATCATTTCTCAATGTATACAAACATGGAATCATTATGTTGTACACCTGAAACTAATATGTTATATGTCAATTATACCTCAATTTTAAAAAGTGATTGTATAAGTGTTCAAAGATATAGATGCAGAGTGGCATTTTTTTCTTTTCCTTTTAAATAAATCCTGTATTTAAATCTAAATCTTTTTTTTTGGCTGTGCTGGGTCTGTTGCTGTGCGGGCTTTCTCTAGTTGCGGTGAACAGGGCTACTCTTTGTTGCAGTGCGTGGGCTTCTCATTGTGGTGGCTTCTCTCGTTGCAGAGCATGGGCTCTAGGCATGTGGGCTTCAGTAGTTGTGGTGCATGGGCTCAATAGTTGTGGCTTGCGGTCTCAGTAGTTGTGGCTCGTGGGCTGTAGAGCACAGGCTCAGTAGTTGTGGCACACGGGCTTTGTTGCTCCGTGGCATGTGGAATCTCCCCAGACCAGGGCTCGAACCCCTGTCCCCTGCATTGGCAGGCGGATTCTTAACCACTGTGCCACCAAGGAAGCCCTAAACTTTTAAAAAAAATATTTATTTATTTCGCTGCGCCGGGTCTTAGTTGTGGCATGTGGGATCTTCGTTGCTATATACGCTATCTTCATTGTGGCATGTGGGAACTTTAGTTGTGGCATGCTAACTCTTAGTTGCAGCATGTGGGATCTAGTTCCCTGACTAGGGATAGAATCCGGGCCCCCGGCATTGGGAGTGCAGAATCTTAGCCACTGGACCACCAGGAAAGTCCCATGGCCTTTAATTTAAAGTATTAGATTTTATACTCCAATAAAGATGTTTAAAAAAAAGCATTAGATTTTAGATTATGGAACATTCATATAATGAACCACAGAGCAGTCATTGGAAGTGATGTAATTAGACATAGACATGTAAAGATGATCACAATATATTAAATTTGAAAAGCAAGTTACAAAATTGTATGTGTCATAAATGCCATTTAAAAACATATAGTAGAAATAACATACTCTAGTAATAGAAAAAGAGTTCCGGCAAGACATATTAAAACCTTACAGTATATAATTCAACAATAAAAATATAATTAATTCAATTTAAGAACAAGCAAAGGATTTGACATATGTATGAATATTAGTCATAAAAAAGAAGAGAATCTTGCCATTTGCTACAACATGGCTGGACCTTCAGGGCATTACATTAAGTGAAAAAATTCAGACAAACACAAGTCCTGTATCATCTCACTTATTTGTGGAATCTAAAAATAAAAATAAAAAATTAAAAAATAACCCAAACCCTGAACTCATAGATACAGAGAACAGATTGGTGGTTGCCAGAGGTGGGAGGTGGGCGGGGGTGGGTGAAATGGGTGAAGGGGGTCAAAAAGTACAAACTCTCAGTTATAAAATAAGTCATGAGGATATAATATACAGAATGGTGGCTATAGTTAATATAATACTGTGTTGTATGTTTGAAAGTTGCTAAGAGAGTAGATCTTAAAAGTTCTCATCACAAGATATAAAACGTAACTATGTGCAGTGATAGAAATTAAGTAGCCTGGGGTAATCATTTTACTGTACATACATATTTCAAATCTTTATGCTGTGTACCTGAAACTGAGTAAAATAAGCATAATACAAAATATACAGTTAGAAGGAGCAGCAAGAAATATGAAAATCTGAAGGAAGGAGAAATTACTTCAGAATAGTGGGATTAGGGAAGGTTTCATTGGAAGAGTTAGCATATGAGTTGGGCCTTTTAAAGATAGCAATTTGATATGTGTGAAAGGAAGAGACAGTATGCCAGGCAAGGGAACAACATAGATTTAAAAAAAGAGCAAGGAATTGTGAGATGGGGTCAAAGAATGGTGTTTAGTTTCACTTGGAGGATGTTAGAAAGTAATTTCAGAAGGTAGGTTTGGGCCAGTTTATAGAAGACGTTGAGTATGAGATTAAAATGCATATATTACTTTGGATTAGGACAGAAGGATGTGTATGCTATTTTATGGTATGAGTGAAATGACCTCACCCACAGCGTTAGTCAGGAGGGTCCAAGTTATGTCTCTTACGTTTTTAAGAGACGACATTTAAATTTCAGTGGCTTAAGAAAACAAAAGTCAAAAGTTTATTTTTATTTATGCAAATTCTTCCGTGCATTTGGGCAATTCTCCAGGACAATTATCCTCTGTGTGTTGGTTGGCTCCACAGTCTGGTCTCTGTGGACCCTGTGGCACCTCCATGTTAACACATGCTTCCACAATGGCTGTTGCAAGAAAAATGTTCTGAAAGGTTACCCATCTGGAACTAAGTTACTTTGTTCTAGAAGCCACACACGCACTGCTTCTGCTTACAGCTCATTGGCCAGATGAGTACCGTGGCCCTTCCTAACGCAAGCGGGGCCTGGGAGGTATGGTCTCTGTGTGTCTGGAAATGGGTAGGAAATGGATACTGAGGAGCCCTAGTAATGGCCACCACACCCAGACTTGCAGAAAATCACTGTGATTCAGAACAAGATTGTATTTACAAACAAAATAGAGATACGTAAGGTTTCCAATACTCTATTAACAGAAATTTCCCCATCTGTTGCATTTACAACTTTCAAATGAAGGAAATGTTGTTTATGGTTTATCCACCCACAACACATAATGAGAGGAAGATAGCTACTTATTTCTGTAGCCTGCCTGTTATTATCTCTAGGGCAGCATAAATTGGTGTATGTTGTATGGGGTATAAGCTCTGCCGACACACAGCTGACACCTCACTTGGCTTCAGCTGCAAGCTGCAGTCTAGCCATTATAGACCACATCTTCCAAAAGACGCCTCCTCATCAGAATGTGATGAGAAAGAAAGCCATGCTTAAGGAAAGAAAAACACTGATGTAATGTGTATACACACAGTTGCCTGTATGCGGTGTGAACATGTTACACGATCTACATAAAAGGAAGATATTTTGAGAATGGAATGTAGAGCTAGTATGGCTTAGTCAAAAGTGCCTGAGCTTTGGAGTCAGAGATCAATAAGCTAGAATCCTAACTTTATGAAGTAATTGCTCTGTGACTTCTAGCCTCAGTTTCTCATCTTTAAAATGGCATTAATAACAACAGAATTCTCCAAAAATGTATTAAGGATAACAGCTAAATTTAATTAAGAGCCTGGTATGTGTCAAATTTTTACATGTGATGTTTTATCACATCATATCTATCATCTATCCTCTATCCATCTCTCTCTATCTTTCTCATCAACATATGTAAGGACATTGATTCAGCTCTTATGCAATGGGAGGGAGTGTTCCAACTTGAGTCTAAATGGGGATTTAATGTATCTGATGTACTGACCTGCTGAATAAGGCCTCAGGTAGTGGGTTTGCTTGAGGGATTTTTCCAGGGGTAGAGAGGAGCTACTGAAGGAATATGATAAAGTGGTTTCATGTGGGTATCTAAGAATTAGCTTGAGATAGGATGGACATTATGGTGTTTGTTGAGATTTAGGTATCCCACCACATACCCAAGACTGTACATAGCTAGAAGTGGATGGTAAAGGAGATGATGTGGAGAGACTGAGACACAGAGACAGAAGCAGCACTTGTTTGGTAAGTAGGTGACAAAGTGTAACACAAAAGAGAAAGGAAGGCTATTTCCCTCCACCTTGGCATGAACACCATAAGAATCAGAATGTGGCTCTGCTAGAGTCTCTTGAGAATGTGATGCTTTGAGTGCACTGGACCACAGCACCCTTGGGAGGTAATCAATATCCACCTGGTAGGCATCCTCATCTGTGACTGTGACAAGGCTGCACTATCCTCAAGTGGCTTCCTGATCAGTTACCATATCCTCAAGGGAGAAAAGGAAGATCAACAAAAGTACCATGTTGTTGAGAATGAATGGAATACCCCCTGGGATCCTTTGAAATTTTAGGGAGGCTGTGTCTTTAATAGCCGATCCAAAAGATTCTGACCCAAGGTCTGACACAAAGGAACTCAGAAAATGCTTTATCAAAGAATAAAAGAAGGAATGAAGAATCATCCCCACCCTCAAGTGAATGCTTTGTTTCTCTGTGGGGACAGTAGTGGCATTCTGGATGGAACATTCTTCATTGTGCAGGACTGTGAAGAACATTTGGCACTAGTTTCCAAGAGCATTTTCCATTCATGGTAGCAATCAAAATATCCACCACCCCATGCTTATTGTGGGGATGCTACTCCCTCAGGTTGAAAATCATTGATCTAATGGGACCCAAGACTGCTATGCAGGCTTAGAACCAATATTTCTGTGGGAAGCCATAGAGCTTCTGTGGAGTGGGACCTTTTTCTCTGTATGCTCAGCACATTGGTGACTGGGATTTTCTCTTGCTTCCTTTGGTTGGTGCCCTAGGAATCTCCTAGAAAGGAGCTCAGCCTGACATCCCTGTGTGCTTTTCCTGAGCAGTGAGTCTGCCAAGGTCATCCCAGTATCATCCTGAGGAGCCAATCCTGGCCCCTCAACACCACCACTGTCTTGGTCTCTGTCGTCAGAAGTCTAGAAGCTTCTAAGTACTGCATTCCAACTGGTGGGGATTTTTGAAAGAGGAGTCAAATGAGAGTAAAAACATCAGCTTTATTTAGAGTATGGTAGATATTAAAGATCAGGAAGATCAGGGGTCTTTGTCAAAAATGGTTTTGGGACTTTTTCTACCGTATAGTCCGTAAGCCATACTAGAGCCTTATAGAACCTGCCTGGAATATTGTGTTTATGTATGTAAACGGAGGGGATTACTTGGATAGGGAAGGTGAGATGAGTGAGACAGAGAGAAAGATGCCTTTTAGGATCATTTGTTTATGTCTTTTTTTTTTTTGTTTGTTTGTTTTTTTTTGTTTATGTCTTTTTATTTTATTTTATTTTATTTCTTTCACTTTCTGCCTCCTAAAATTCCAGCAGCAATACTGACAGTTCTAATATTCACCACTAGGTGGCAGTAAAACAGAAATGTCTGCAAAGAAAGCAGAAATCCCTTCAGAATTATAATAAGTTTTATAGACCAAGACAACTGCAGTTGTAAAACATTATGGTGTATCAATTGGCATATTTGCTGATCAAATCTTTACAAGGTTCGAATAGGCTCATAAATATGGTTTCTCTAGTTTGGCCTATTCATGCTTCATGCTTCTGTTTAAGATATTTTGGAGGCTGGGAATCCCGCAAATGGTTGAAATATCAAAGCAATATGCCACTGACAATTTGTTTTCCTGTGATTGAGGGAAAATATATATGCCTCGATTAGAAGCACTACCCAAACAAGCAGAATTTGCTACATTCAAAGATGAGCTCATTTTTCATGCAAAGCACAGCCCAGGCTGGAGTGAACCAACAGCTAAATCGTTTTGCTATTTGATTTTTATAAGTGAGTCCAATTCCCTTACCATTCCCACTAGAGTCTTATTATGCAGGGATGTTTCCATTTTTTTTAAAATAAATGGTAACCAGTTGATGATAAAGTCAGGCTTTAGGATAAATGCATAAAATCATAACGAAGGGGGTGACATCAAAATACCCTTTTTCATTAAAGTGTTGGTCTCATGTGGGTGGTTGAAAAGAAACGTGAATTGGTTTTTGACTATCAGCATTTGGTAATGGGGGAACTGAGGCTGAGCTGTTAAGTGACTTGCCCAAAGACATGTGACTGATGAGTGATCTAACCATACTGTGAAACTAGATTTCCCTTAAGGCAATGGGTGGGCTGTGAAACTGATTACCTTTAGAGACCTGTTCAAGAATTTTTGGATACCAAAGCAAGTTGAGTAGCTAAGCGTCTTTCTGTTTTTTGCAGATGTGCACAAGGATTGTTTTAGAGAAAAAGGTGAAATTCCTTGAAAAGGTAGACCTTCATCATATGGTGACTGCTTATTTTATATACTTAGATAAGGATCTTGTCTCTGGCCAATCATTTGTGATAGATTCTGCCTTAGGGAACACCTCTTGGCTTCCTTCTCAGAGCTAATGCTTACGTTCACTTTGCTCTATCTAGAATCCTCTGCTTCTGTTTTCACCTGGATAAATTCTGTTGAAAATGAATTTGGTGGCCCTTTGATGTGTTCCCCAGATATCCTTCCTAGGTACTTTCTCCAGGGAGGAACAGTTCTTCGTCATCATTGCCTGAACTTCCATTAGATGCAAGGTGGAGACCTTATATGCATGGAAGTGCTTGACACATAGGAGGTCCTTGAATAATTACTGTATGAGAGACTAGAGTGATCCTAACCCTGGCTTTTACACAATGATACTCTTTTTTTTTTTTTTTTTTTTTTTTTTTTTTTTGCGGTATGCGGGCCTCTCACTGTTGTGGCCTCTCCCGTTGCGGAGCACAGGCTCCGGACACGCAGGCCTAGCGGCCATGGCTCACGGGCTTAGTTGCTCCACGGCATGTGGGATCTTCCCGGACCAGGGCACGAACCCGTGTCTCCTGCATCGGCAGGCGGATTCTCAACCACTGCGCCACCAGGGAAGCCCTGATACTCTTTTTGAAGATGGAATATTTATTTGAGAATTTGAAATAATACAGAGTATAAAATGTTTAATGTATATTGCATATTAAATATAATCATTTTAAATAACTGAAAGTTTTAATTTTATCACAGTAATTATATATGCATATAATTATACTATGTTCCTATATATATATCAATTTATCTATCAGATATATATAGACTTGTTTGTTTTGCTCTAGAGAAAGGGATACTAATAATTATTGAGCCTTGCTATGCAGCAGGCACTGTATTATGTCCTTGTACATATTGATGCTATTTAATCTTCAAATATAAGCAGTTTGAGTGTCTAAATTAGAGCTCAGATAATTATATGGCTTGCCACGCACTCAGAATATAAGGAAGCTGGGTTCACACCCAGACCTACCTTCCTCAGAAGTTCCTGGTATTCCACTCTCCAGAAGTGAATGGGGCTCAGAGAGCAGGTGTCCCTTTCCTACTGTCAGACAAGCTAGTCAGTGGCAGAGCTGAGTGGTAGAATCTGGGTCTCCCGACCTTTACAAGATTTCACAAGGTCCAGACTTTCCATCAGCTCTGTTTACACTGAGAAATGCATTCATTTGGCAATTGTCTGGGCCCCATGTGAACAGCTGCAACTTGTGGTGTTAGCTAGTTCACAGACTCCTTGGTCATCCTGACTCCAGCTTCTGCAGAAGTTTAGGATTGGGAAATACAGATTTTGTCATTCATTTGCTTGTATGTAAAAATCCATTTTCCAGCTCTCCCACTCCTTAGTCTTGTCCTAAGCCATCTTGTGTGCATTTGTCAAGGACATTTGCCATTTTCAATTTAGAGAGAATAATTCAAGTCAGAGAAAACTAAGCACCAGAATTCATGAAAAAATATATTAGGAACAGTTTAAAAATGGAAATGGCTGTATTTGCTCTATAACAAGCAGAGCATTAAAAAAATCAATAATAAGAACAACAACTAATGGTGATAATGTCTTCCCTGACTCATAGGGATATTTAAGAGTAAAATGATGTAATTGATGGGAAACACTTTGAAAAATAAAAGCAGCATGAAGCACAAGACATTATGATGACTATACGATTGTCCTTAAGCACAGCTAAAAGTGAGCCTTATCTCTCTCAGGACCAGATGTCATCAATGAGAAATCATTTGTATAGTTCCCTAAGTGCAAAGGATGTCTGCAGGGCTCCAGGCTCTTATACTTATTGTTATGATCTCTCCATAGGGTGTTCCATGGATGTGGCCCAGGGCAAATTAGAACCTCTCTGAGCCTTTGTTCCCAGGTCTGTGAGATGGGGATTAATTGTATTAGTAGTGGCTGCCTTCTACAGAACAATTCTATGTGCCAGGTACCAAGCATCTGGGGTTTATTATTTCATTTAATACTTACAAAGGAAATGCCTTATTTTATAGATGAGGAAAATGAAGCATAGGGCAGTGAAATATATAGGCCTAGATCACACAGCTGGAGTATCGTGAAGTGTGTAGAAATACACAGATCTTAACTTAGTCACTGTGTGTGTTGGATTGTGCAGATCTGACTCTCTAACATGCTTTTCTCTATCCCCTCTTCTTCTTTGGTCAGTCACCCCTCCTCCAGAACATAGTCCATAGTATTCTGTGCCTGTCCATGTCACCACAGGGTAATAGTGTGACCAGGCCTAACCAGACACGATAATACTCTCACTCTAGCCCCATTAACTGACTCAAGGGCTGGGTACAGGATGAAGGCCTGGCCAACCAGGATCCCTAGGATTTATATATATAAAAGTGGAGAGAGAGACTGTCTCTCCTGTAGGATTGCCAGCCAGGATGAGGTAAGAAGACTCAAGAAGACTGTTTACAACAGGAAAGAACGAAGCCAACAGAATAACAGAGGCAAGAGATGGAGAGCATTCTGGCTGCATCCTTTAAGCCCCTAGGCCCAGCAGTGCTTGAGGTGAGATCTGCCCCATGCTTTCCAGTCATGGGAGTCAGTAAATACCACTTTTTAAAAAAAAAAAAAAACAAAGACACTTTTTTTAGAGCAGTTTTAGTTTCACAACAAGGTTGAGAGGAAGGTACAGAGATTTCTCATATCCTTCTGCCTCCACACATGCTTAGCCTCCCCCATCATCACCCACTAGAGCTGTACATTTGTGACAATTGACAAACTTACATTGACCCATCATAATCACCCAAAGTCCATAGTTCACATTACGGTTCACTCTTGGCGTCATATAGTCTATGGGTTTGGACAAATTTATGATGACATGTTTCCACCACTGTAGTATCATACAGAGTAGTTTCTAGATGATACTAAATAAAATTTTTTAAAAATGTATTTACTTTTGGCTGCGTTGGGTCTTTGTTGCTGCTTGTGGGCTTTCTCTAGTTGCAGCGAGCGGGGGATACTCTTCACTGCAGTGCGCAGGCTTCTCATTGCAGGGGCTTCTCTTGTTGTGGAGTACAGGCTCTAGGCTCACAGGCTTCAGTAGTTGTGGCACAAGGGCTCAGTAGTTGTGGCTCGCAGGCTCAGTAGTTGTGGTGCACGGGCTTAGGTGCTCACGGAGCAGGGCTCGAACCCATGTCGCCTGCGTTGGCAGGTGGATTCTTAACCACTGCACCACCAGGGAAGCCCTAAAAGTCTTCTGTACTCTGCCTATTTACCCTGACCTTCCTCTCCTCTATCCCTGGCAACCACTGACTCTTTCACTGTCTCCATAGTTTTGCCTTTTTCAGATGTCATATAGTTGGAATCATACTTTTCCAGATTGGCTTCTCTCACCTAGTAATACGCATTTACGTTTCTTCCATGTCTTTTCATGGCTGGATAGTTCATTTCTTTCTTTTTTTTTTTTTTTTTTGTGGTACGCGGGCCTCTCACTGTTGTGGCCTCTCCCATTGCGGAGCACAGGCTCCGGACGCACAGGCTCAGCGGCCATGGCTCACGGGCCCAGCCGCTCCGCGGCATGTGGGATCTTCCCAGACCGGGGCACGAACCCGTATCCCCTGCATTGGCAGGCGGATTCTCAACCACTGCGCCACCAGGGAAGCCCAGTTCATTTCTTTTTAAAGCTGAATAATAGTCCATTGTCTGGAGGTACCACAGTTTATTGATCCATTCACCTACTGAAGGACATCTTGGTTGCTCCCAGGTTTTGGCAATTATGAATAAAGTTTCTATAAACATCTGTGTGAGGGTTTTTGTGTGGACAAAAGTTTTTAACAAATACAATTTTAAAGCTAATTGAATTAGATTTTTGGCATTTGCAACCAAAATAATTTCTGAGTAATGTAATAGGTAACAAAGTTTGTTTATACACATTGTCTTCCTTGGTTCTTCCAACAACTCTGTTCCCTGTATTCTTATGAGCGGGTTTTTCTAATAGAAATAAGAAGAACCAGAAAAAAACTAATGATACACTTGATATTTATACTCGTGTTTGTGCCTCCAAAGACCTTGCTCTTTCCATACTTCCCTGCTAGACACAGAAGGTAGAACCAGACATGCTAATGAGCTTTGATTTTACTGTAAAACAAAGGCAGATAACCCGTCATATTAGAACAATCTCTTTTTAAAAATAATTAATTAATTTATTTTTGGCTGTGTTGGGTCTTCGTTGCTGTATGTGGGCTTTCTCTAGTTGCGGTGAGCGAGGGCTACTCTTCGTTGCGGTGCGCGGGCTTCTCTTTGCGGTGGGTTCTCTTGTTGCGAAGCACAGGCTCTAGGTGTGCTGGCTTCAGTAGTTGTGGCACGTGGGCTCAGTAGTTGTGGCTTGTGGGCTCTAGAGTTCAGGCTCAGTAGTTGTGGTGCACGGGCTTAGTTGTTCCGCGGCATGTGGGATCTTCCCGGGCCAGGGCTTGAACCCGTGTCCCTTGTATTGGCAGGCAGATTCTTAACCACTGTGCCACCAGGGAAGCCCAATAATCTCTTATTTATTCTGATTATCCCCAAGAAGTTAACAAACATTTTTCTAGTTATTAAGGCAAGTAAATGCCCCAGACTTATTTTAATAATATCTTGTTTTAAATACATTTGACACTTTTGTGCCTTTTTGACAACAGAACTGTAATCATGATTGTACTTTTTACTTGATGATCAGGGTCATAATTTCCCCTGTGATAACAGACAGCACTCTTTGTTGTTAATGTGATTGTTTAACTTTGCAATTAGATGGTAAGGTCCATGTGGGTAGACAGTATGCTGTCATTGTTACTATCATCATCATCGCCATCATCATCATCCCAGTTCTTAGCCCAGTACCTGGTATCTACTGTTAACTACAGGCCCGAGTCATGAATGCATGCATAACAGGCATAATTGTAAAATGAAGCTGAATAATTCTAATGCAATTCAACTACAAATGTTTAAGAGGCTACTGAAATATGCAAGATTGGTCCTTCATTTAGCCCCAGATCACTAAGGTTTTTGTGTTTGTCTGCTTCTTTTTCACATTCCTCCCTCTTTCTCAAGATATTTTGCTGTTCATATGGGTCTACAACCGTGGGTGTTATATAGGTGTGTGTAGAAAGGAATGACCAGCCTCTAGTATCTGATAGGTCCTGGCTCTGTCTTTCAATATTTGTGTGTCCTTGAACACACCCCTTAACATCTCTGATCTTCACTCTCCTCCAATGCAAAATGGGAATCCAATAAGCTACCCCAGAGATGTGTGAAAAGGATTAACTGTGATAAGGCTATCAAGTCACCCAGTAGGTGAACAACAAACATGTTTTAATGAGAGTTCCAGAAGAGTAGGACACTGAATGCCAAAGTATTAAAATGAGGTGAGGGACAGTGCTGCCTGGATGGAGGAAGTCCACAGGGGAATGAAGGTATCACTCAGAGGGTTTCCAGTGTGGTTTTGATACTGCAAGTGCCAGATCAGCCTGAGGCCAAGATCAGGTCATGAATAAAGAGGTCTTTCAGAGCAATGGAAGGAACACATTTGTTTTCAGAGGACTCTTTTCTTTAGTAAGTGATGAAGTCAGTGTACATGAGTCCCATTGCTTTAGATCCTCATTGACGTCACCTGCGTGTGCAAACCACAAACACTTCCAGGGACCAACTCCAGACAGCTTTGTGGGACATCAAGCTGTTGCTATGTCATCATTTTTTCCTTTCCTGAGGAACGTCATCTCTGTTCATCAAAGATAAAGGAAGATTTTTTTAAAAAAAGATAAAGGAAGATAAATATTAGGAAAGCAGTTTGGGATGCAGGAGATCCTTAGACCTTGCTATTTACTTAGCCTTTCAGAACATATCTAAATAGATAATTATTGATTACTGTGTTAGCAGGAGAGTGTGGCTGTTGAGAATATGGTCTGGAAGTCGCATCGACAGGGATTCCCATCCTTGCTTCTGTCTTTACTGGTTTTGTGACTTTGCACAGGTATCTAACCTCTCCAAGCCTCCTTACACTCACCCATAAAATAGGTATAAAGTACGTCCTTGGCATGATTGAAGAAGAGCCCAGAGCCTAGTACTTAGCAGTTAACTGACTGTCGCAGTTGCTTGGATTTTTGTACAAGTTATATCAGTGAATCTGAGAGCTAGCAGGACAGAGTTCACTCAAGGTGGAACATCCCTGGCTGTACTGCATTGTTGGACTCTCCCTCCCTCTCTCCTTTCCTTTCCACTGTTTTTTTCAGTCCTTTGTATATTTCTTTCTTCCTGTCTTTGTCAAACATCTCTTTAAAAAGAATTTTTTTTGCAGTATAGTTGATTTACAGTGCTGTGCCAATCACTGCTATACAGCAAAGTGACTCAGTGATACACATATTTTTAAAGTCAAACATCTCTTGATCATTTACCTTGTTCCTACAACGGAGCAATCAAACTTCTTTACAAAGTACTTTTGTGGACATTCATTTTGCTTTTACATATTTTTTCATTTTACAAAGTACATTTATATAATGTGTGTTGTTTTATTTCAATACATTTTATTTACCTATAATATACATGCAGAAAACTGCACGAATCACAAGCGGTCAAGTACTTTTTACCAAATACGTGTACCTATGTAACCAACCCTGAGATAAAAAAGTGAAGATTTCCTATACCCCCCAAATCTCCCCTGTGCCTCTTCCTAACCAAAGGTAACCACTGTTCTGCTTTCCAACAACTTAGATTAATTTTGCCTGTTTTTGAACTTTAGTAAATGGAATTATATACTCTTATGTGTGGTTTATTCCTTTCAATTAGTGAGTGAGTTTCATCCATGTTGTTACTTGTAGCAATAATTCTTTCTTGCTGCTGTAGAGTATTTAAAAAAATTCATTCTACTATTAATGGACATTTGGGTTGTTATGAATTCTTGTGTTTGTCTTTTGATATACAGGTAAAACAGAAACACATTTCTGCTGGTTGTATACCTAAGAGATAAATTGCTGGGTGGTAGAGTGTAAATCTTCAGTTTGATTAGGTACTGCTTAAAGGTTTCTCAGAGTAATTCAAACAGTTCATTCCCGCACCAGCAGAGGATGAGAGTTCTGGTAGCTCCACATACTTACCAACAATTGGTATCGTCAGAATTTTTATTTATACCCTTTCTGTTGCGAGTGTTGTGGTATTATTTTTCTTTCAATTTGCATTTCTCTAACACCTAATGAAGTTGAGTGCCTTTGCATATGCTTATTGGCTATTTGAATATCTCCTTTTGTGAAGTGCCTATTCAGGTTTTCTGTCTTTTTTCTTCTTGATTTGTAGGCTTTTTTATTTTTTATTTTTTAAATTCTGGATACGGGTTCTTTGCTGTATATGTATGGCAAATGTATTCTCCCAATTTGTGGTTTACCTTTTCACTCTATATATGTATTTATTTATATATTTATATTTTTAATTTTTATCGAAATATAGTTGATTTACAATGTTGTTTTAGTTTCAGGTGTACAGCAAAGTGACTCAGTTTTATATATATATGTATATATATAGACACACACTTTACATCCTCTTTCATTATAGGTTATTACAAGATATTTTATATAGTTCCCTGTGCTATATAGTAGGCCCTTGTTGACTATCTATTTTATATATAGTAGTGTGTATACTTTAATCCCAAACTCCTAATTTATCCCTCCCCTCTAACTTTTCACTTTTGAAATGTTGTCTTTTGGCATATAAAATTTCTTAATTTTTATATAGTCTGATTTATAATGTTGACTTTTGTGTCCTGTTTAATAAACTTTCATTTATTTTCAGGTCATAAAGATATTTTCTAAAAAAAAAAAAAAAAAAAAAAAGATATTTTCTTTTTTTTTTCTAGAAGATTTAATGTTTTACGTTCCACATTTAGATCTACTTTTAATCGGAATTAGTTTTTGTTTGTTGTTAGGAAGGAATCAGGGTTCACTTTCCCCATAACAATTTCCAATTCACTTTCCATCTATTGCAAAGCCCATTATTTCCTGACTGCACTGCAGAGAATATTTGTCTGAACCAAATGACCGTATATGGATAGGTGTAATTTTTAACAATCTCTTGTCTCCTGTTGATATATTTGTCTATCTGTGTACCAGTACTACAATGTCTTAATCAATGTACATTTAAACAAGTTTTGATATTTGGTAGGTAAATCTTGCAGTATTGCCTTTTTCAAGATTGTCTTGCTATTCTTAGCCTTTTGCATTTCCACATAAAATTTAAAATCAGCTGGTCACTTTTTACAATAGTAACTAGTCCTGCTACAGATGTCGAATGGGATAGTATTGAATAGTATTGAATCAATAGTATGAGTTTTCCAGTAAATAAGGATGGTATATCCCTCCATTTAAATTGGTGTTAATTTCTCTCAGTAATGTCTCATAGTTGTGAGTTCAGAAGTCTTGCACATCTTTTGTTAAATTTTTTGAAGTATTTCATGTCTATGATGCTACTGTAAATGTTATTATTTAAAATATTTTCTATTTGTTAGTGCTATATAAAAACATTTTTAAAATATCAATGTTGCCATTTTAACTTATTAGTTCTAATTGTATATTCTTTCAGATTGTCTATTGCATGCAATCATGTCATCTGTGAATAAGGACCTTTTAATTTCTTCCATACCAGTTCTATGGTTTTAATTTTTTTCTTCCCTTATTGTGCTAGCCCAGTCCTCAGTACAATATTGAATAGAAATGGTAGTATCAAGTATTTTTGTCACATTCTCCATTTCAGGGAAAAAGTTTTCAATATTTCACTATTAAGTATGATATTTGAAATAAGGTTTTAAAGAATAGTATTTATCCAATTAAGAAAGTTAACTCCATTCCAAGTTTGCTAGGAATTTTTAGAAGGAAGGGTATTGGATTTTATCAAATGCTTTATGTACTTAGATTATCATATTGTTTTATTCTTTACTCCGTTAATATGCTAAATTACATGGATTGAACTTTGAGTGCTAAACCAACCAGGAATTTTTATTTCTGGAGTAAACCTAGTTGGCCTTGGGTACTATCATTTTTGTATACTGCTGGATTGGACTTGTTGATGTCTTATTTAGGATTTTTACATGTTCTTGAGAGAGATTTCTCTGACATTTTCCTTTTTTCTAATATCCTTGTCAGGTTGTTGACTCAAGGTCATGCTGATCTCATAAAGTTAGCTATTCTTTCCTATTATCTGGAAAAACTTGTGCAAGATTGATGATATTTTCTCCTTAAATATCTGGAAGAATTAACTAATGAAGCTGTCTGAGCCTAGAGACTTCTCCATTCGGTGGAATGTTTTAATTGGAAATTTAACTTTTTAAATAGCTATAGATCAAGTTTTCTATTCTTGTGTCAGTTTAGGCAAATTTCCTTCTTTTAGGAATTTGGCAATTTCACTTAACTTTTAAAATTTACTGGCATAAAGTTATTTATAATATCCTCTCATTATTCTTCCTTTTTTTGAAAAAAGTGTTTGTAGGATATGTTGTGATATGTTCTTCTTCATACCTGGTTATCAAATCTCTCTCCCTACTCCCCTATCCTCCTTTCTCTGTCTCTGTCCCTCTCTTCTTGATCAGTCTTGCTAAGCATTTATTCTTTTTGTTATTCTAATAGTCACTTTTCTTTGTTTATTTCCTCTACTGTATTTTTTTCCATTTTATTATTTCTGCTCTTTTTGATTTCCCTCCTTCTACTATTTCAGTTAATTACTTAAAACATTGGGTTTGGGCCTTTTAAAATTTCTTTTCTAACATATGTTTTTAAGGCTACACATTTTCCTTTAAGTCTGTATTTCAGCAGCATCTGCAAGTTTTGATATGTTTTTTAATAATTTAGTACAAAATATTTTCTAATTTTCATTGTGGTTTATTCTTTAACCCAAGGTTCATTTGGGAATATTTTGCATAATTGTTAGGTTTAGGACTTTTCTGTTTAGATTTTTGTTATTGTTTTCTAGCTCTAAACCACCATGTTCAGAGGGCATATTATATATGACTTAAATTATTTGCAAGGCATTGAGACTTGCTTTATAGTCAAGTGTATTGTCAATTTTGATAAATGTTCTATTTACACTTGAAAATGCTGTGTGTACTGCTACTGTTGCTCTCAGCTGCAGTGTTCTGTAGCTGTCAATTAGTTCCAGAGTATTATTTGTGCTATTCAGATCTTTTTTTGTTTGTTTTTACTGATATTTTTGTCATTGTATATACTGGTTATTGAGAGAGGCATGCTAATATTTCTGTGATTATATATTTCTTTTTTCTTATGTCAGTTTATATTTCAGGTATTGTGAATCTGTGCAATTGAGTTCATATTAATAAGTGTTAAATCATCCTTTTCTCCTATGAAATCTTTTTTTTAATTTCTAAAAATGTGTCTTGGGACTTCCCTGGTGGTCAAGTGGTTAGGACTCTATGCTTCCAATGCAGGGGGCACGGGTTCAGTCCCTGGTCAGAGAACTAAGATAACACATGCTGTGCAGCGCAGCCAAAAATTTTTTTTAAAATGTGTCTTACCTACATTGTCTGATATAGTTGTTTCGTTTTTTTTTAAAATTAGTGTTTGCATGGTATATATATTTTCATTTGTGACTGAAGCTATGGATGCCCTTCTGGTATCTCCTCAGCACTCAGTCTTCCAGGAAATGCTAAATCATCCTACTGAGTCCCGGAAGCACCTTCAACTCTCTGCCTGACATTTTTAATTGATTCCTGTGGCAGGCAGGAAGTAAGGGGAGTTAGTAATTCTCCAGGCAGAGCCCTCTACCAATAAGGTGTGGGAGTTTAGGGATAAATACCTCAGTTTTCTAACCCCTCAGTTGAGACAACTGTGATATATATTTTATACCATCCCGCATCAATCCATAGCACAATTCAATTATAATTGCCCCAAGAATTAAACTGTTCATTAATGCATCTGGTATCCTTCCTTTCCCTGTCTTATTTTCTCATTCCCTTACATATGATCCTGTCATTATTTAATAGTATACTATTTGCGCTCAAATACTTGTGTCAGGGTCTGCTTCTGAAGAAATCCAGCCTAGGAAGCTATCCTTTTACTTACAGTTTGTCTAATATCTTTATATTTAAAGATGGAGCATATTGTTGTGTTTTGTTTTATTCAGTCTGTTAATTTTTGTTTTTAATCAAAATATTAATCCACTTACACTTAATGTGTATACTGGTGTATTTGTGTGTTCTGTTTTCTCTCATGTCTAGCTTCATTATTTCTCCTCTATTAACCTGTTAGTTATACATTCTTTTACTGTACTTTTAATGAGTATGCTAGAAATTACAAGCACACTTAACTAATTACAGTCTCATATAAATTAGATCTTTTACCACTTCCCAGATATTACTGATTGAGAACATTTATACTCCTTTTATTCTTTTCCTGATTTTGGTTATTAATGTCAAGCAAATTAACACATACATTTTAGAGTTCACAAGACATTATTATCATTGTTTGTATAGATAATATTTATTTAGGTTTATATACTTGATGTACCTCTACCAATTGTCCTTAATTCTTTCCTGCATTTTGATTTTATTGCTTAGAATCATTTTCCTACTGTCTGAAGAGCTAACTACTTTTAGTGGGATTCTGTTGACAATGAATTTTCTCAGGGTTTTTTGTTTGCTTGTATAGAAACATTTTTATTTACTCTTTGCTTTTTTCTTCTTTATATGTGACATTGTTTTTAGTTAGGAACAACTTACATACGTTCAAAGCACAAAATCTCAGGGTTCAGCTTGATGAAGTTTTATGTATACCATCCAAATCAAGGTTTTGAACATGTAGAGCACTCCAAGAAGTTTTCCCATCCTTCCCTACAGACAACACTTTTGCTATAGAAGTAACTGCAGTCTGTGTTCTCCAACAATACGTTAGTTTTGTCTGTTCTTGAACTTCATACAAGTGGTACCATACAACATGTACTTTTGTTTCTGGCTTCTTTGACTCAACATTAGGTCTGTGGAATCATCTTTTATGTGTAATAGTGGGTTTTTTTTTTTTTATTGCCATGCAGTATCCCATTGACTATATTACAATTTATTTATCCACTCTATTATTGATGGACACTTGGGTTGTTTTTCATTTTGGGCTATTAATAATAAAGCTGTGATGAACATTATTGTACAGGCTTTCTTTTGGTAGGGCATAAATACTTATTTCTGTTGGGTATGTACCATTTTTCATTGGTTTTAGTTTGGGGAGTTAATAATTATTTCCTTTAAGAACTTTAAAAAGTATTTTTATAGTTTTATAGCCTCTAAAGTTTCTATTGAAAAGTCAGGCATTAAGTTTTACTATTGCTCCTTTGAAGATAAATGTGCTTTTTCCTCTGGCTGCTTTTTTTTTTCTTTTTTCAGTACGCGGGCCTCTCCCTGTTGTGGCCTCTCCCGTTGCAGAGCACAGGCTCTGGACACACAAGCTCAGCGGCCATGGCTCATCGGCCCAGCCGCTCTGCCGCATGTGGGATCCTCCCGGACCGGGGCACGAACCCGTGTCCCCTGCATCGTCAGGCGGACTCTCAACCACTGCACCACCAGGGAAGCCCTTGGCTGTTTTTAAAATGATTTCGTTTTTGGTTTTTAGTAGTCTTATTATGATATTCCTAGGTGTGGTTTTCTTTTTATATATCCTGCTTTAATCTGTGGCTTAATATCTTTTGTCAATTTTTGATAATTTTCAACTGTCAACTTTCAAATATTGCCTTTGATCCTTTCTTTTTCTTCTTCCTTCATGCAATTCCATTATATACATGATAGAGCTTTATATCCTCTTTCATATGTCTTTCTTGGTACTTTCTAAAATTTTCATCTTTTCTTGCTCTCCCTGTGTTAGCTTGAATAGTTTCTATTGACCTAACTCCTGGTTCACTGTTATGTCCATATAGAATTCTTAATTTTGATTATTATATTTTTTAGTTCTAAATTTTTAATTTGATTTTTGTAAGTGCCAGTTCTCTGATTACATTCTCCATCTTGTCATCTCCACATTTTACTGACATTTATTTTTTTTATTAAGTTGGACAAAGCCTTTTTTAAAAATTTATTTATTTAATTTATTTTATTATTTTATTAAATTTTTGGCTGTGTTGTGTCTTCGTTGCTGCGCAGGCTTTCTCTAGTTGCAGCAAGTGGGGACCACTCTTTGTTGTGGTGCGCGGGCTTCTCATTGTGGTGGCCTCTCCCATTGCAGAGCATGGGGTCTAGGCATGCGGGCCCCAGTAGTTGTGGCACGTGGGCTCAGTAGCTGTGGCTTGTGGGCTCTAGAGTGTAGACTCAGCAGCTGTGGCACACAGGCTTAGTTGCTCCTTGGCATGTGGGATCTTCCCGGACCAGGGCTCGAACCCGTGTCCCCTGCATTAGCAGGTGGATTCTCAACCACTGTGCCACCAGTGAAGCCTCTACTGAGAGTTATTTTAAAGTTCATGTCTGATGGGTTCCCAAACCAGGTCATCTCCCGTGCTTTTTCCATTGTCTGTGTTTTTCCTGTTATTCTTGTTTGTTGATATGTCTGTTATGTTTAATTGAATGGCAGACATAATTTATGGGAATTTGTGGAAGCTCTTAGTGATGTCATTTGCCTCTAGAGTGAGTTTGCCATATGCTCAAGATTGTCAATAGAGGGCAGGTCACACGAATACAGTCTGAGACTGAGATGCATTGAAGCTGGGTTGCAACTTTGGTAAGGTTCCATTTGCATCTGGTCCATCCCATATCTGGAGGGTAGACCCCTATAGACATTATTTATTTGATTCTTATATTGTATCAGGTAGGGTTCCCTGGGATGCTGCAAGTAAAACAAAAAGTAGCTTAAACAGAATAAATTTATCATCCTACATAATGAGAAGTGCAGAGATAGGCTGGTTCTTTGGCTGCTAATTCATAAATGCATCCCGGATCTAGCCTGGGTTCTTTAAAATTCTCTTGGCTTTGTTCTCATGGTTTTATGGTCGCTGCAGTTATGGGTCTCATATGTAGCTAACACTATCCTGAGGTAGGAAAGTGAAGTTATCTTTATGGGGCTCTGTGTAAGAGTGAATAATCCATCTTCTGGAGGCCTCCTTCCCCCAGAGTCTTCCCTTCATGTCTCTTTGGCAAGAATTTTGTCACATGCCTATGCCTAAACCAGATTTTGTCAGGGGCAGCTGAAGGACCATGTTTGACTTAAACTAGTCAAGATTAACCACTTAGGCCTGGGGAGGGGTCCTTTCTCTGAGCATATAGCCAAGGGGAGTGTGAACACCTAAGCAAAACTGGGACCTGATTAACAAAGAAGAAGGAAATAATATGTATCTATCACTTGGAGAGATAGCTGGGTCTCATACAGCAATCCTATGAGAAACATATTATTGTTGTCGATCCAGTTTTAATTATGAAAATTCTGTCATTTTCAGAGTTTGAATACCTAGCACAAGGTCAGTTATTTGGTGTCAGAGTCTCTATTAAAATAAATATCATCTGATTCCAGATTCTGTGTTCCTCTTTTAAAAATTAATTAATTAATTTATTTATTTATTTTTGGCTGCATTGGGTCTTTACTGTGCACAGGCTTTCTCTAGTGGCAGTGAGTGGGGGCTACTCTTCATTACGGTGCACAGGCTTCTTATTGTGGTGGCTTCTCTTGTTGCAGAGCATGGGCTCTAGGCACACGGGCTTCAGTAGTTGCGGCACACGGGCTCAGTAGTTGTGGCTTGTGGGCTCTAGAGCACAGGCTTAGTAGTTGTGACGCATGGACTTAGTTGCTCTGTGGCATGTGGGATCTTCCTGGATCAGGGTTTGAACCTGTGTCCCCTGCATTGGCCAGGGAAGCCAATATGTGCCAACAGGGAAGCCCCTCTATGTTCTTTTTAATGCCTTGCAGTCTTCTAACAAGGATAGAAGTTTCCTTTTTTTTTTTTTTTTTTTTTTTTTTTTTTTTTTTTTTTACAACTGCTACTATAAGATATTCACACATACAAATTGAGGTAGATTTCACCATTTTCTTCACCCTGCCTTTCCAGATCTTAGCAGAAATGTCATAAATGGTCAGTCAGGATGAGAATGTTGTGGGGACGGTGTTAATCACCTATAGATCTAAGATTGCCTAAAATTTTAATTTATATATTTATGTGGCCATTCCTCAATAAGTAGTGGACGTAAGCCACCTAGGGCCTAAGCATTATAAGGTGTTGCTATTCAAGATGTAACCACAAGGGACAAATTAGATTTTTCACTTCCATTAGCAAATATGATTTGTGTCCATTCTCTGCTGCCATTCATAATTTTGAACTCCACTCTACTTAAAATATTCCCTCTCAGCATCAGCTGAATGATTTTCACAAGAATCTGTCTCTTTGAGAAGTACCCTTAGAATGATGGATTAGTGGTCCTGACAACATTTGCTAAGTTGGGAGCCCATTAGCCCGTTCCATTTCTCTCCTCCAGAGTGGAGGTGGGGAGCCATGAAGCCCTGCCATCAGAAGAATTGGAGAGTAGACCTCTTCATGACAAAGCAGCTGGAACAACCACAACTGCAGCCCTTGAGAGCAGCTCCTGCCATGGGGTCAGAGGAGCAGCATTTTATGTTCCTTTGTAGAATAAACTGAATATTTTTATAAGAAACAAATCTTCCATCTATAATCCTGTTCCCATTAGTGGGTCAAGGCAAGAGCAAACTAGAGAGGCTTAATTTACTTAGGAGACATTCAGTATAAATACTATATTCCCTTGTGTGCTGTTCTTGTTCTGTTAGCCTTAATACGTGCAAACAAAGATGACTTACCCAAAGTTTTGATATGCTCGAAGACCCTCCTTCTTATAACAGGGTGTTCTTTCTCGGCTGGGCGTCAAGAAGATCTCAAAAGTCTACATCAACACAGCATGCATTTTCCCTCTGCTAAACTACCATACAATCTGTAATTGCTAACCCCACAAGTTTGAAAGTTTACCTTAACATTTGTGGGAAGCAGATGGTTTTCATACACTGCCAACCTGTTGTTACCAAAGCATTTTCCAAGAATTGTTTCCCAGATACAGTCACTAGCATAATTAACCTTTCTGTGCATTGAGTAAACAAGAAAGTGATCACCAATCTGCCTGAAAGCCGAATGCACCATTCGAGATTTGCCTCAGAGCAAGCTCTGGGACACATGTAAAACTACATGTGGCATGATGAATAATCAAATTTTGGTATGTTTTCTGGTGGCCACTGTTCCTTCCTCTGTCTCCTCCTCTATTCCATAGTGCACCCTCTGGTTCTGGTCCTGTGTTCTTATTTACCTGTTTCTGTCTGCTGCCATTGGTCTGGCTAGGTCCCAATATAGTCTTCTGAATAGAATAGTAACCAGGCAAGAAGTGTCTAGGCTGTGAGAGAAAATGGCCTCAGATTTGAAGCTTTAGGATCAGTACTTCACAGCTGTTTGTTTCCCTACAGGCTTCATCCGGCCTTTTTCAATACCTGTGAATTTCCTGCCACTGCCCCTACCCTCCCCACCTTTCTGGTCTTTGCCTTGTGTTCTCTTATGAGTGTCTTGCTGATTTCTCTCACTCTCTCTTTGGTTTATATTCCACTGTTTCTTCTGACTTTTAAAAAACTTTTTACTTTGAAACAATTATAGATTCATAGGAAGTAGCAAAAAAACCAAAAAACAAAAACCCCAAACCTAACAAAACCTAACAAACCAAACGTGCAGAGGTCCCATGTATAGCTTTCAATTAGTTTTCCCTAATGGTTATATCTCCTGTAACTATAGTACAATATTCATACCAGGAGATTGACATTGGTACAATCCACTGGGTGTATTCAGGTTTCAACAGTTTTAGATGCTCCCGTGTGTGTGTGTATGTATATGTGTGTGTACGTGTGTGTTCTGAGTTTTAAAGAGGAAACATCTTCAGTCTTCTGCCTGACTTTGGAATGGCTCAGAGTCAGATTCAAGAAACATTCATTAAGTATATGTATGAGACATTGACAGATAATTCACATGAGCTTGTTCAGTTGATCTTCACATCAACCCTTTTAAGAAGAGATTATGTTATTTATTTTACCTGTGAGGAATTCAAGCAAACTCCACAGAAATCCTGTGATATTCCCAAGGTCATCTAAGTAACAGCCTGATTCCAAGGCCAGGGCTCAACGATGCTGCTTGCCTGGTCCTTCAGCCTCTGTGTAGACCATGGCCTCTCTTTTCATGCACTTTATTCAAGTCATAGCCTGACTTGGACCTCAGCTTTGCAGGGGCCTCCTACTTTCCCGCCTTCCTAACTACTGATCCATAGCCTAGACTCACTTCAGGCCAGAATAAAACTCATATCTTTTAACTCCTGGTGAAAGTTCTCCACACTGATTCTTGTCAGAGTGGGGGAGGATGTTTTCCCCTTCATAATGATAAGTACCACTGACTGAGGACCTACTATGTGTCATGAGCTGTGCTAGCCTTCTTGCCTCATTTTCACTCTGAGAAGTCCTATGAGATAACTATTATTATTATCCCCATTTTAGTTGAGGACACAGGCTCAGAGAGCATAAGTGACTTAGCATCAGGCACAGAATTATCAGGTGACAAAACCGGGATGGAACTTGTGGCTGTCTGACTCCAGACCTGTATTTGGGACCTATACTTCTTGCTTTGAAAGTGTCAACTGAAAAAATGTACAATGTGAGGGTTGTGAGTGAAGTTTTATTTGGGGCAAAATGAAGACTCTAGCCTGGGAGATAGCATTTCAGAGAGCTCTGAGAAACTGCTCCAAAGAGGTAGTGGGAGAGGTCAGTGTTACATACGATTTTAGTGAACGGGGTACATGCAGTCAAGCACACATTTTGGCAGAGGCTGGCTGCTAGTCACGAGGAGCAGATGTCACCGTTAATGATTTTAGTGCTTTTCTAGACATGAGGAGAGGCAAGAATTGGGCTCATAACATCTCCTGAAAATATCTAACTATCTGAAGACCTCTTCTGCCAGTTTTTCCCAGAGCACAGAGTGCCTCATTCCTGATCTCCACCCTAAACTCCTTTTAGGGAGTGTTGAAGGTTAGCAGCTGCAGTGACTCATGACTTAATTCTTGCAGAGGTAGACGGCATGTGCCAATTTGTAGTTGGCAAAAGAAACAAATAATTAACTCATTTTCCTCCAGACATGAAAACAAAACGGAAAAGTTCAAATTGTGTGATATAGAGATAAAAGTTAGAGATTAACCCTATCAAATTACCAAAGGAATTTTTCACAGAACTAGAACAAGAAATTTTACAATTTGTATGGAAACACAAAAGACACCAAATAGCCAAAGCAATCTTAAGAAAGGAAAATGGAGCTGGAGGAATCTGGCTCTCTGACTTCAGACTATACTACAAAGCTGTAGCAATTAAGACAGTATGCTACTGGCACAAAAACAGAAATATAGATCAATGGAACAGGATAGAAAGCCCAGAGATAAACCCATGCACATATGGTCACCTTATCTTTGACAAGGGCAAGAATATACAATGGAGAAAAGACAACCTCTTCAATAAGTGGTGCTGGAAAAAATGGACAGCTGCATGTAAAAGAATGATATTAGAACACACCCTAACACAATATACAAAAATAGACTCAAAATGGATTAAAGACCTAAATGTAAGGCCAGACATGATAAAACTCCTAGAGGAAAACATAGGCAGAATACTCTATGACATAAATCACAGCAAGATCCTTTTTGACCCACCTCCTAGAATTAGGGAAATAAAAACAAAAATAAACAAATGAGACCTAATGAAACTTAAAAGCTTTTGAACAGCAAGGGAAATCATAAACAAGATGAAAAGACAACCCTCAGAATGGGAGAAAATATTTGCAAAAAAAGCAACTGACAAAGGATTAATCTCCAAAATATACAAGTAGCTCATGCAGCTCAGTATCACAAAAGCAAACAACCCAATCCAAAAATGGGAGGAAGACTTAAATATACATTTCTCCAAAGAAGACATACAGATGGCCAATAAATACATGGAAAGCTGCTCAACATTGGAGTAGCTTTTGGAGTAATCCAAAGCTGTAATCCAATGTATGCTCCAATCCAGCATCATTGGAGTAATGCAAATCAAAACCACAATGAGGTATCACCTCATACCAGTCAGAATGGCCATCATCAAAAAGTCTACAAACAGTAAATGCTGGAGAGGGTGTGGAGAAAAGGGAACCCTTCTGCACTGTTGGTGGGAATGTCAATTGATACAGCCACTATGGAGAACAGTATGGAGGTTCCTTAAAAAATTAAAAATAGAACTACCATATGACCCAACAATCCCACTACTGGGCATATACCCTGAGAAAACCATAATTCAAAACCAGTCATGTATCAAAATGTTCATTGCAGCTCTATTTACAATAGCCAGGATATGGAAGCAACCTAGATGTCCATCAACAGATGACTGGATAAAGAAGATGTGGCACATATATACAATGGAATATTACTCGGCCATAAAAAGGAATGAAATTGAGTTATTTGTAGTGAGGTGGATGGACATAGAATCTGTCATACAGAGTGAAGTAAGTCAGAAAGAAAAACAAATACTGTATGCTAATGCATATATATGGAATTTTAAAAAGTGGTACTGAGGAACCTAGTTGCAGGGCAAGAATAAAGATGCAGACGTAGAGAATGGACTTGAGGGCATGGGGTGGGGGAAGGGGAAGCTAGGGTGAAGTGAGAGAGTAGCATTGACATATATACACTACCAAATGTAAAATGGATGGCTAGTGGGAAGCTGCTGCATAGCACAGGGAGATCAGCTCGGTGCTTTGTGACCACCTAGAGGGATGGGATAGGGAGGGTCGGAGGGAGATGCAAAAGGGAGGGGATACGGGGATATATGTATACATATAGCTGATTCACTTTGTTGTACAATAGAAACTAACACAACATTGTAAAGCATTTATACTCCAATAAAGATGTGAAAAAAATTAGAGATTAAAATTATTTCATGTAGTATATTAAAATTTTGAATTATTTCCTAATAATTAAAAATTGGGAGATTTCACATAAAAATCTGGAGTTCTAGAGATTTTCATGATAGACCAACACAACTGGCAATGGATTCTCGGCACAGCCCTGAGTCTATGCCTTCTGGGTTGCCATTATTCCCTGACAACCCCTTTTCCCTGCCCTTCCAACCCTGCAGGCTTGTGAATTGTTGGTGGTTCCTCAGGTAGAGCATCAGGGAACGGGACAAAGTTGTGGCTTTAAATCACGATTCCAATAGTGCACCTATGGCAGTCTTGAACCATCGTCACGAGTCCTTTGCCATTTCATTTCATGTTTACCTTCCCTCCTCTTGAATTTGTGTGAGTTTATGACTGCTTTGGCCAATAGAATCTGGGAGAAGTGACTATGTGACTTTCAAAGTTAGGTTATAAATGTCACGCAGTTTCTTCTTGTTTGCTGGAACACCCTCTTTTGGAACTCACCTAGGACCATCATGCTGGAGAGGCCATGTGTAGGCATTCTGGTCAAAAGTCCCCTTGATCTTCGTAATCATTCCACAATGTATATGTATGTCAAATCGTCACGTTGTACACTTTAAATCTAAACAATGATATTTGTCAGTTGCATCTCAACAAAATTAAAAAGAAAAAAAGTCCCAGCTGAGTCCAGCCTACCAGCTATCCCTGACAAAGCACCAGACATGAGTGAAGCCATCTTCAGTCCTCCAAACCAGCCCATCTGCCAGGTGATTACTACTGAGAGATTTCAGTGCTACATGGAAGAGTCATACAGCTGAGCCCTGCTCAGATACTTCATGCAGAATCATGAGATACAATAAATTGTTACTATTATAAGCTATGGGGTAGTGGGGTTTTTTGGCAGTCAATTAGACAAAGGATTTAAAGCTCTGTGCCTTAGTTTGATCAGGTATAAAATAGAATTCAGAAAATATGTCTGTCCTTTTCACAGAGATGAAAATAGGAGCAATTTAAAGAATGGATTTAGCAACACATTGAAAAATACCAAGTACTATTCAAATAAGGTTATTATGATTGTAAAAGACTGATGGCTATGTGACCATCTTTACCACTTCACCAAGCCTCAGTTTCTTTATCTTTAAAATAGAGATATTAATAGCTATCACTGGCTGTGATTAAGTACTTAGCACAGCACAAAGCACATAAGTAGATCCTTTTCCTTTACTTCTTTTTAGAGCCTTCTAATTATTGTTTCTTCTTTGTAAGGTGTTTCAAGCTTGACTCTCCTTGGACTCATGTGCCTAAACTCCAATCTCTCCCTTTTCTGCATCAAAACTGAGCAATCCTGAGTGAGCTTCAGTTACTCAAGATCCTTCTAAGAGGTATGGTGGGGGAGGGGAGAATGGCATGCCCATTCTTTCAGAAGCAGCATATTGCAATGAAATGAACACACATCTTGATATCAAGAATTTGGTACCTGTAGGATTTCATGATGCCTCTCACATCTAGGCAGCTTCAAATCAAGGCAGCATATAAGAACTCTTCACGAAAAAAGATGCAATGGCATGGTAAGGGAAATGGAACAGTTTACTGTCTGTGGTTCTAAAACAAATTAACTCGTCCAGCTCAGGAGAAGAATACTTCCTTGATCTATTCAATATTTGGCTTTTGATGTGTATTCCAAAGGATCTGATTCCAGATGTTTCAGATTTGCTGGTTGTGGTGTGGTTATTTGGTACTTTTCTCTAAGGAGCTCAGCAATTTCTTTAGAGGTGGGTAATTTGTCTCGTTCCTCTGCAATTAGTTTGGAAAACTAATATTCAGTATTTATATCTATATCTGATATGCCCAAGGAGTTTGCCATTTCTCTACTTCCTATAGCCTAAGAGGGAGAAGCCTTCAAGTGATACAAATGTTGTGATAAAGACAAACTTGGTGGGGAACTTAGAAGGCACAACCTCTTTTTCCAAGATTAGAGTGTTGATAGTCTGGGCCTCTTCTATTTACTTTCCCAGAGCGTGGGGTAGACCAAGGACGTGAAGATCATATAGGATAAGTGTGCCATAGAGTTTTCGGGCAGATTGCTCTGACGTTAAACACTTGCTGTAGGAGTCCATGCGTTACTGACCCTCCCAAGTTGGGCCTCAACAAGGGCCCTCCTGCTGGGTGGGGCTCATGCCAATAGAACAAGACCGAGTTTGGTTCAGAAGCAAAGGATGATCAAAGAATGGAGAGGTGAGAGCTTGCACTGGAGAATTGTTAACGGGCTTTGCTTGGTGACACCTGAAGTTGGTCTCAGTGTGTGTGGATCAGACTTATGTCATGAAGCAAGATGCTAAAAGTCACTTTGTTAGTAAAGCCTGTGAATGTAGTATATATTTTTTGTTTGCTCAGCTTGAAATGCTTTTCCCTACATTCACATCCACATAAACCTAGTAACTCTCATCCAGATTTTAAGACATTCTTTTTGCTCTGGAAAAACCTTACTTGAGTCATCTGAGCAAAATTATTCACTCTACTTGTTGTAGTCCTACTTTTTGTAGTACTTACTTTGATTGCAGGATAGCATTTGTTTCTATACATTGGTCTTCCCGACTAGACTGTGAGCTCTTTCTAGATAAATGCCGTGCCTGTTTCTTCTGTGATAACTCACTACACAGCACAGGGATTGATTTTGAGAAAATACCTAGTAAATAATTGGATAATTATCTACAAGGCTTTGGAAACAAAATAAAAGCAGAAAAGACTTAAAGGATTTTGGAGAAGAGAAAGGGAACTTGTACAATATTTATTGAATGCCTAATATATGTCATTTAACATAGAATAACTTATTTGTTCCTCAAAGCACCCTTTAGAAAAAAGAAGTATTATTGTCTTCATTTGACAGAGCAGGAACTGAAGCTCAGAAAGTGTAATAAATATATCAAAATCACACAACCAAGACTTGGTTAATTCAGAATTTGATTTGAAATCTGTGTGATTCCAAAACCCTAAGTCTTTTATACTATCTTTTCTACTTCTCAGTGAGGTTAGAACTCATAGTGTATGCTCCTAGTGAACAGGATCTCTGGAAGTCTGATTTATTTTACTCCATTTTGTCAGAAGAGAATGCTTAGCCGCCTCCCAGGCCTGTCTCCACCTAGTGGCTTCCTGACTTCCTGGCTACTTCTATAATCCAATATTCTCAGACTGTGAAGAGACCAAGAACTTGATTAGGCTTTGGTTAGCAGTAGGTGAAAGGACTGTGCTTAAATCACATAATTTTGAAAGCTTTCTTGAGGTATATTAGATATACAAAAAACTCACACATATTTGAAGTGTATAATTTGGTAAATAGGCATGAAAACATTATAGTTTCCTTGTACCTCTGTGTAGAATGGCCAGTAATGTTAAATAGAAGTGGTCCAAAGTGGTCCCTTGATTTGCTCCTCATCTTAGGGGAAAGCATTCAGTCTTCTACTATTAAGTATGATGTTTGCTTCACAGTTTTTGTAGATGTGGTTCATTAGATTATGGTTGTTCCTTTCTATGCCTTGAGTGCCGAGAGGGTTTTTGTCTTTTCTTTTCTAGTCAGAATTGGATGTTGGATATCATCAGAGGATTTTTCTGAATCTACTGAGATGATTATATATTTTTCTTGTTAATCTGTTAATCTAATGTTAAATTACTCTAAAGATTCTTTATAACTTTTAGATTCCACATATCTATGATTATAGGGTATTTAAATACTTGGATATATCTTATCAAAATTCTAGTATTATTTTGGACATCTTAAGTCTAAAGGCTAACAACTAAAGATGATATAAATATATATCTTAATAGTGTAACAAATTTATACTTATTAGACTTGTAGCTGGAGTTCTTCTCATCACATGGGCTTTGATATTTATTAACTTTTTCTTACCTAAAATAAAATTATTCCTGACTATACAGTTCTGTAGGTTTTGATACTCAGAGTCATGCAACTACTCCTAAAATCATGACACAGATTCATCTCTCTCTTTCTATGCCAAAATTCCCTTATGTAGTTTCTTTCTAGGTAAGCCCAGCACCCCGCTCCGAACCTTGAAAACCATTGATTTGTTCTCAATATTTATAGTCTCACCTTTTCCTGAATGTTGTGTGCATGGATTCACACAGTATGCAGTCTTTGGGGAGGGCCTTCTTTTGTCCAGTAAAATGCATTTATGATTTGTTGATGATGTTTTGCGTATCCATAACTTTGGAGCACATTCTCTTGCCAGCTTCCTGTAAGGAAATGATTATAAGCTGTTGGGAATGTGCTATATTTATTAAAAGAAAATGGAATCATATACATACGTGGTGAAGTGGGGAGGCTATGATTTGCTTCGTTGTACTGTAAAAGTCACATTTTTCAATATACGAAAAACAAAACAAAGAAAAACTGTGAACTATGGGCCAGCAGGTGACAATATCCTTCAAGCACACAAACAGGAAGGACCTTGTAGGAGGTCCAAGTCCCTGCCACAGTCATTCTCTGTCTATTTTGCATAGTTAGTAGTTATTCATTAAAATTCTTGCTTGATGAATTAGGCTGGATTAGATAGCACTGTTGTTATGTGTAGCCTATATGGTATTGATAGTGTGAAACAGTTAAATAAAGATGGGGTAGGTGGGGTAAGGTTTAATGAATGTAGTTACATTTTTCTTCCCAATGAGGGATACATTTTCAGCTCAGGCCCCCATTGGTCAGATCCTCTGACAGAATAGGCAGTGTGAGACAAGAACAGCATGAGGCCCAGGAGAAGAGTTTCAACAATGATAGGAAAAATGATAGATACAGTAAATCTCATTTGGTTAGCCATTTCACTCTAAAGGTTTTCTCTAATCCTTTGGGGAAGATGAATAGGACATAAATATCAGGTTGCCATTGTATAGTATATACAATCCAATGCAAAGTGTGCTTTTGTTAATTGTATTACAAACTGAATATTCTTAGTGCATGAAGGAGATTCAGCTTTCAACTGATGCTCTGGATGTCTCTGTAAGGTCTTGCCTAAAAAGAAACTCTCTAGATATTCTGAAGACTGGCAGGTGCATCTCAGGAGAAGCCCTCCCAATCCCAGTACAAGTCATATCTGACCCGTAGCTAGGAAACCTTCAGGTCAGGGTCGCTGGTACTGGTGGGGAGCAGTGAGCTCTGGGGTGGGTTGGGAGACTGACACTGACACTTTGTAGGACATCTGGGAAAGTAAAGTTCCCTCCCCTTAGACAGCAGGGAGCAAATTACTAGGCAAAAGAAGCCCAAACTTACAACAAAAGCTGTCAGGCGCTCATTCACAGCAAATGTCAGACTCCAGACACCAACTGCTAATGTGTTAAAAAGCACTGATTAGGAATTACTGAAGCTGCCTATAAACTTTCAATTACCATTATTTAAGAAAGTCTGAAATGAGATGATTCTAATTCCACCAGCATTTTATGTTTTTCTTAGAGGTTTCAAATCTGTGAATGTCAGCATTTATGAAATTTAGCTGAGAGATATAATTATAATAAATGCATTATAAAAGAAGGAAACAGGATTGAATAAATATAAGCATCAACTTTAGATCGTTTGTACAGCATTAATTTTGGAATTGGTTTGTATGATATATGTAAAAAATAATATACCTTGAAACTGGTTAAGTTTCATGAGGGTAGAATTTAAATTCAATTTTGTTAATTGATATACATTAAGCCCCCAGAACAGTTTCATGCATCCAGTAAGTTCTCAAAAAATGTTGTTGAATTGAAATAGAGACCAGAAAGTAAAATAAAAATAAAAATTTGCAAACCAGAGGGCCTGTATAGTTGCTATGATTGGGCAAGAAATTGACTCTAAATTTCCTGGAAGCTAAAGTGATTATGAAATCATACTTGGTTACATAGCTTATATTGTAAAAAGGATGCCAAATCCATTAAGGGGAAATTAAGTTCTTCTAGGGCTAAACTTTCTAAGAACTTCCCAATATAGAGATTCATAAGAATCAGCAGTGAGTTTTGGGGGTTATTTTTCATAGCAATTGTCAGTGAAAGTTGAGAGCATAAAGCTAAACTTTAACATATCAAAGATAATCATGAATGGGTGGTAAAAAAAAATGAATAAACAGAAACTTCAGTTCAATAGAGTTGGGAGACCAGAAGGGGGGCTCTCATGCCCTGTGACAATAAGCAGAGCCCAACAGGAAAAAGAAGGGCTTCCTCTTCCTTGCTGGCAAGAGCTCCCAGTGAGAGACTGTTAGAACTCAGCCAATGAAAAGCTGTGGGCTCTTTGTTTACTACAACCCTCCCAACTTCCTTTTCCCCTCTACGAAAGAGTTCTTCTCTCCATCTTTGCTGGAGACTTGCGCATGGCTCACCATGGTTGCAGATCCCGAAGAGCAATTATTTACTGATCCTGAGAAATAACTGGCAGTCTAATTGTTTTAGGTCAACAGAAATTATACTTATAATATATACTTATAAGAAATTTCTTATACTAGAAAATATCCCTTCTAGTATAAGATGGGAGGAGTTGGAAGGGGGCAGCAGGGAGTGATATGTGAAATTGTACAGGTAGGGAAAGCCATACTGTGGCTGAAAGAATTTGGCTTCTCAGAAATTGTCTCCCATATGTCTTGTTAGTCATCTCCTGATCAACCTTGTTTTTAATCATTTACTCGTTCAGAATCATTAATCACTTTTTATGCCTCAGTTGCTGTGATAGATGCTGAGGTTACAAGATAAATTCAACATAGTCTGGTTCTTAGGGAGTTCTGAGTCTGGTAAAGGAGAAAAGGAGGTCAATGAGTCATTATGGAGAATAGTTAGGAGTATAGTCCCCATAGTATGTGTGGGGACACAGAGCAGAGGCATCTAAATTAAGCTGGAGTCAAAGTAGGCTTTCCAGAAGAGGAGACCATAGAGCTGATTTCTAAAGATATATTTGAGTTAACTGGATAAATAAGGGAGAGAAGGCACCCTGAGTGGAGGAGTGGCATGTGTACTGGGAAATTGTAATTACTGTCTGGGGTGGAGGGCAGTTCTGTAGAATAAGATAAGCTTCTGGGGATTAAGGAGAGAGGAAGGCAAATGAGTAGGAAGAAAGGTGATGGAGAGCCTTGTGGGTTAAGGTAAGAACGTTGAACTTCATCCTGAAAGCTATGGACAACCATGATCATTGGAAAAACAAGATTGTAGTGATTACAAGGCACTTTTTTTGGTTTAATTTTTATTTTTTTGGCTCCATTGGGTCTTCATTGATGCTCACGGGCTTTCTCTAGTTAACGGTGAGTGGGGGCTACTCTTTGTTGTGCTGTGCGGGCTTCTCACTGTGGTGGCTTCTCCTGTTGCAGAGCATGGGTCCTAGGCACGTGGGCTTCAGTAGTTGTGGCATGCAGGCTCAGTAGTTGTGGTGAGCGGGCTTAGTTGCTCTGCAGCATGTGGGAACTTCCTAGACCAGTGCTTGAACCCATGTCCCCTGCATTGGCAGGCAGATTCTTAACCACTGTGCCACCAGAGAAGTACCTACAAAGCACTCTTAATTTAATAATTAGTAGTTTTAATCTTGGTCAAAGAGGGATTTTTAATGCTGTTCTTTTGGTTCTAAGAGGCAGTTAGTAACAAAGACTTAGGAGATCTGAGTTCAGATTTCAACTTTGCAAAAATTTTGGAACCTTAAGAAAGTGATGTAACTTTTCAGAGCTTCATTGCCTTCATTATAAGTAGAGTTAATAATGACTCCTTGAAATGTAGATTTGATTCTGAAATAATGTGAAACAGCCCCAGTTTTCACTGGGCACTTAAGTCAGTATTTACTGATTCTGAAACTCACGTGGTCTGATTTCCACTTTGAGGTTGTTTTCCCAGAGCCTTTTTCAGAAGGTGGTGTCTATAATTGTGACTCTCTCTGCTCTTTCTTTAGTTCACAGTATTCTTGTGCCTTTTGGACTCACGCTCCAGTCATATCCAAAATCATCCTTCAAGCCAAGGCAACTTGGGTCTGTAGAGAGTTCCTGAAAAGTCTCAGAGTAGCCGATCTTGTCACTAACTAGAATTAGAGCAAGTGACAGAAACATGTGGTTCTCATTGAAACCTCTGGATAAGAACATTGCAAAAGTTAACACAGTCAGGATCTGCCAGTGCATCAGCAGATTGAGTCGTGAAATCATCCAGAAGTTAACACTACTCATTAATGATGAAAATGTTATGAGGATGTATTCTGGGTGTGGAGAGGGGGGTGGCTGTGACTTAAATAAAGACAGGGAGGCAGAGGCATATTTTTAAAATCAATTTTTCTTAAAATCAACCCATTCAAAGTAAGTCATTATAAAGCTAACCAAGGATAACAGATCTATCAATCAAATCTTTTGCCTTCACAGTCGAGTGAAATCTTTTTCTTTGCTTTATAATCAAAACTGAGATGGCAGTTTAATTTCCCAGTTAGAGGCAAAAGAATCTTTTCTTGACCCCTGCTCTTTATCTCCATTGAATAGCTCACCCCATTTTAATGTTACATTTTGTTATTCATATTATTTTTTTGCAAAATTATTCCCAGAGGAAGAAGAATATAATGAAAAAGTATCAGGCTTTTTATTTGAAGGACTAATCAGATTTCAGGAAGACACACCAGTGCACTGTAGGCTTTCTGGGCAGGAAGATAAAATGATCTCTTCCTCACTAGGGTTATGTAAGTACTCGTTTAGCAGAGAATGAGTTTTCTGGCCTTTATAGGGAAGACTCATAGAAGGAGGTGGAGGGTTCTATTGTTAACAGCAGGAGGGATACCAGGCCCATGTTAAGAACATTTCCTTTTGAAAAATTGAAATATTATCCTAATAGCTGCCATGTATGAATTCTTCAGTCTCATTCCAGGAAGAAATGAAGTTATTGTGGAAGAGGTCTGCCTCAGAGAGGATGCCTGCCTCTTAGTCAAGATAGGTTCATTATGGCTTATTGTATTTCACAAAGCCCAGAGTACACAATAATATACTCATGAGACCAAGTTGGATTCAGCCATGTGCTAGGATTCTACCCATAAAGTTAAGAAAAATCAACAAGGAAGTGTGTTTTTTTTCTATTTAATATTGTTCTGAGTGTTATGTAGGTAAACTGAGCTTTCTGAAGACATACCGTAGCTTCAGCATTTGAGGAAATCTAAGGCAGTATTTAATCTAGGGCCTTCATGTTATAACTGAAGAATCTGAGGTGTCTGATTTGCTAAAAGTCATGGAGGTGATTAGGGCCAATGATAGACCAAGAGACTAGGTCTTCTGAATTGCAGTACCAGCCTCTTTCTTACATTGCATTCTTGAGGAATTCCTTAACTAGTCTAACTTTATTAAGAGCATAAATTTGAGGGATGAAAAGGCATCTAATACCTGTTGAGCAGTAAATAGATGTTTAGAATGGTGCTTGGGGGCTCTTAAATTTCATATTTCATTTAATCTACAATGATCCTGTGAAATCAGTATTATGCCCACTCTAAAGATACAGAAAGTGAGGCTCAGGGAACTTGACTTGGTCAAGGTACCAAAGTTAGTATATGGGAACTGGAATTAGCTCTAAGGTCAATTAGGCCCCTAAATTACCACAAACTACTACCTAACACCTAATATGAATGTAGGAAATCATAAATTCTGAGTTGGTATTGCAATTAGAGGAAACCAACTTCCATCTTCAATTTAAGGCAAGATTTTTCTTTACAGAATTCCTGAAAGATGTTCACCAGTTTCTATTTTAGCATCTCCAGTCATGAAGAACTCTCTCTCATAAGATATCTAACCCTTGTAGATATAAAGTATTGCCCATATTTGATTTCTTAGTTTACCCTTATAACTGATATTCCCTAGGTCATACTCTAATATTCCATTCTGCATGATATACTCAATCATTCATTTATTAATTCAAAAATATTTATCGAGTATCTATCACATGCCAGTCACTATATTCTGAGAATACAATGATAAGTAAAGCAATACCATCCCTATCTTCATGGATTTTGCATTGTTTAAGCAATGATTTAGGTGTAATTCATACTTGAGTAACTGGAAGAGGAGAGAATTAATAACAGAGCAAATAGAATTAAAAAAAAAAGATAACCCAGGCTCTAAAATGTAGCTTGCTCAAAACTATAATAAAATATTTATGTAGAAGACAGCTGACATGCCTTTGAGGGTCACTTAGAAAATGAAATATGGGGAGAAATTTTCCTTTGAGAAAGCAATGAAAAAATTTGCTTAGAGCAACTAAATGGCTCCTTAGAGATCTGGCTGAGTTACGGCCAGTTACATAAAGGAATCCCCAGCAAACAGGGTTATATGTTTGGCTGGAGGCAAATTGTGTTAGATGCTAGACTTGCCATTGTGCAAATATTGATTCCAGAACATAGTGTAAATAGGGCTATGGTCCAGTCCTGAAGTAGCACCTACTTAGACAGGGTCTCAGAGGATTCACCGGGAAGATCCAGTCCTATCATAATAGATAAGAAGCAGGCCTGGGGAAGGCTTGAACAGAGGCTGCTGGGAAAATACCGTTCCCAGGGAAAGATTGACCAATCTCTAAGCACTTATTGTAAGCTAGAACCTTTACATAGTCATCTCAGTTAATCCTCACAACAGTTCTCTGAAAGAAGAATATTATCCCTCTATTATAGGTGAAGTAGAACAAGTCTCTTGGAAGATAACTTATAAGCCGAGGAGTTGGAATTCTCACCCATGTGTATCTGACTCCTAATGCTATGCATTTGCCTTTACATCATGCTGTTCTCTTCACATTTCTATGAAGGCAACTGACAGATTCCTTGAAACTCTGAGTTGAGATTCAAGAAGAGGCAGGTTGAAGCTAGAGAAACTTAAGTTTCAGGGCCCGTCATTTGCATAGGACCCATTCAAGGCCTTGAGGGGCCTTAGCAATAAGATCATATATTTTTATAAACATTGCAACACTGACATATTTGCATATTCTTTTTCTTAAAGAGTGCCTCCATAATTATAAAAAGTCTTTGCCTCCATAAAATCTGTTCTAAAGCTATTTAGAGAACAGTCATTCATTCAACAGATTTATCTCGAATGCTTAATACATGCCAGGCACTGTGCTAAAGTGCTGTTGATACAGCAATGAATAACGTAGAACAAAGATCCCTGTCCTCACGGAACTGATAGCCTACAGGCCACGTGTATTGTCAGAGTCCTGTCAGGAAAGGCATGCCACACATTAAGTAGCTAATTTGAAGAAAATGTAATAAAGGGGCTATTTACCAAGATGTGGCCGGGTGTAGGTAAACTGGAAAGAATGGTACAGTGTTCTCTGGTTACTAACAGGAAAGCACTAGCCTGATGGACAAGGGTAGGGAATGGTTACTAACTAGGGACAGAGATAGCTGTGTGAAGAGAACTGCCTGATAGGGGATGAAACCTTTAGTTGATGGCAACTAACCAATCATAATGGGAGGGAGGAGGGCAATAAACAGCCTCCTTCCTCTTGTCCTCTGAGTTCTTGCTAGTATTACCCATTGATCAAACCCAGGTGGAAGTTAGAAAGCAGGTTATTCCATTAGTATATTCATACAGATCAGCCTCCTGGATGACGTGATACAGAATAGTAGAAAGTGGATATGGAGGAGAAACAGATGATATACATCATATACATCATATATGTTCAGTTCAACCCTTAGAGCTCTGGTGAGGATGTAGTCTGGGGAAAAGGGTTACATCAAGTAGAATGCCAGTTCTCTAGTACTGATATTGTTTAGGAGAATAATATAATACCATTAATAATAAGAGAACATACTTATTGACAGCCTACTCAGTTGTAGACATGACCTGAGAGTTTGCAGAATCTGATACCACATAAGTTCTCTCCTTTAAACAATATTCTAAAAGATTCTAGAAGTTGGTTTTTTGCTAACTTTGAAGTATTTTCCATCAATATAGGAAGAGTTAAACTTCCTGAGGGATCCTTTCATATCTCTCTATGTTTATATCTTAGGGTCTGTAGAACAAAAAAGAAAAACCATTGGGTAACTGTATATATGAAGAATTCACATTCAGTCAGCCATAGTGAGGATCATAAATGACTGAGAATCACTAGCTACTGAATCAAAATGGATACTCTTTTGAAATACCTTAGTTACCCCCTGATTCTCTCTCAGATTGGGTACTTGTTAAAGGTCCATTGGACCTAGGAGGCAGAATGTGAAAGACACAAGGCATTGAATAGCTCCCATTTCCTTCTTAAAACATTCTCAAGCAGAAAGGCTATTCCCAAAGGAACCAAAAAGGACTATTTATGAGAATGAATTGATTTGTCCACCTAAGAGACATGTTTCAAATCACTCATGCCACTAAGATTGGATATGCAAATGAGTTCTTTCAGAATTCCTCAAAGTTTCCCAAAGTAAACTTGGAAAAGTTCACAAGTTTACAATAACTTTTTCCATATCCATGACATCAAACATACCTTAATCGTTACTTAGTATCCAGAAAGTCTAATCTTTGTTGGAGTAAATGAGGTGCCTAAAAATACCAGGGAAATCTAGACCTCAAATTATGTTTTGAATTAAAGAATTATTAAGCTGTAAATTGTACTTAAAAATTATTCATTGAATGCCTTCATTTGACAGATGAGAAAATTGTGCCCTAGAAAAAGAAAATGACTTGTTCAAGGTCACAACATGAGTTAGTGGCAGAGTTGTGATCAGTAGCTTTTGTGTCCGGTCTCTGGGCCTATGATCCTTATAGTTACATTATACTGGCTTTCAGAGACATAGACAGGAAGACCGGTGGTCTGAGAGTCCCTGAAGTTTACTCACTCAGTCCATGAGAGAAAGAATGTTTATCATTTCTCCAATAACATAGAGGGAAAAATCCAGTGTTAAAGAACTCAATTGGAGAAAAACTATATGAGAAAGGAAAGTGCCTAAAATAGTCTCATCTGTCTACACTTTCAAAAGGAGAGTTTAACCTGTGCAATCTTGTTTGACATCACCAGGTCATTAGTTTCATGGGATGTGAGCAGGGCAGTCACTTCTGAGACTATCTGTGGGCAAATGATGGTACCTCTAAGATATGTTAAGAAATTTAATCAGTATATAATACTGTACACTAGATTAAATGAAAAATAAATAAATGGAGTCCATGCTCTGATAATTGCTGGACAACTTCATTCTTCGGGAGTCATTCAACTGACCCACACAACTGATGCTCTATTCCTTTTCTTGAGCATGCATGGAAAACTTGAGACTTCTGTGTTCAGACTCCTAGCTTTCCCCAAACTCCACTATCTGAATTTAGCTTTCGATAAAACAAGAAAATTCAGCTGTGCCCTCTTTTGAACTACCATCTTTCCATTTAACTGGATCTGGTCCAAATGAGTTTACCTGAACTGTGATATAGTCACACTTTCTGAGAAACCATTGATTCTACTAGCTGTTATCTGCCTAACATCAATTGCCACCTGAGGCACAAAGAATATGAACTTTTTGTCTGATGGTACCAGGGATGAGAAGCACTTACTTCCTTTCATTGATAGCTAATATCTTGCTCTTTATATTTTGTTATTTTTGTTGACCAGGGGGTCATTTTCTATTCCCATGGAGTTCTCCAAGAATGTCCTTGACCACTTATTCTTCCAACAGTCAACACTCCCAATGTATTTTCAGTTGGTTGGTGTTGACAAAGCCAACTTATATATTAGAAATGTTGAGTCTTGAAACAGATTAAATGGTACAAGAATACTGACAGAATGGGGAACTGGTGAGCTCCCCTTCTACTTCAGATTGTTATTCTCTTTCTCATTTTGCCTAAACATAAGTAACATAGAAATATTCTGGGTTAGCTAGGAAGTTTCTCTAGACCTTAGAGAATGACATTTCTATATTTTGAGGGAGAAAATAATGCCCTTCTTAGTACACTTTATTTTGAGCCTATGCCAGTTATCTGTTCATTTCCAGTTCTGTTCATGACATAGAAAATCATCCATGCATCCATGCTCTGGACTACAGGCCATGATGAATATAAACGTTCAGGCTTATTTTTCTATGACTATTAACCAAGGGTTGAAGAATATCAAATAAGATAAAGTCAGGAAAAAGGTTGCTTTCAATAGGGAAATTTGGTCCATGGTAGGTAAATAATGAATCCAGTGTGAGTCACTTGTCATATAAGCCTACAAAAAGGCAATCTGACATTTGTCTTTTTATACATTTATATGGAAAATAAATATATCCTGGAAATCTATGAACATTGATATGCTACACCATCAAAAATCCTTTGAAGGTACCTAAGTTACCCTAGATGACCATAAAAGTTAAACTATGCCCAACTCATGAATTAAACTCATAGCATTCTGAAGGCTCATCTTTTAGCCACGAATTTATACAATTTTCAATATTAATATTCACTACCGGGGAAGAGCTATGAGAAAGATTGGGAAGGTCTACTCAAATACAGTTTAATAAATTTAATTTGTACTTGACATAGAATCAAAACTTCAAATGGGTTGAATCAAGAGCAATGAGAAATGACAGATGGAAAAGTATATGAAACCTTTTTGGACTGATTGATTAATTGACTTATTGCATCATCCAATAAATACTAACTGAATGCTTACCAAGTCTGATATACTACATCCATTGGGTGACTAAAACATATGGTCTGTGCTCTTACAGAATACACAATCCAGTAGTCCTTAGATAGCATTTGTAACAACAGTATGAAACTATATATCCATGAGGGAACTATATGATTTCTTGACCGTACTTCTAGGTAAAAAAAAGTACTTTTGGTATGAGCCCAGAGGTCCCTCAAGAAGGGGTACTCCCTAAGCTATCCCTTTGCTTCGAGTTTATATCAAATGCTGGCTTTGTTTTATGTTTTATTTAAAAAAATTTTTAAAAATACATCTTTATTGGAGTATAATTGCTTCACATTGCTGTTAGTTTCTGTTGTACAACAAAGTGAATCAACCATATGCATATGTATATCCCCATATCCCCTCCCTCTTGAGCCTCCCTCCTACCCTCCCTATCCTACCCCTCTAGGTCATGGCAAAGCCCCGAGGTGATCTCCCTGTGCTATATTACTGCTTCACACTTGCTATCTCTTTTACATTTGGTAGTGTATATATGTCGATGCTACTCTCACTTTGCCCAAGCTTCCACCTCCCCACTGTGTCTTCAAGTCCATTCTCTACGTCTACATCTTTATACATGCCCTGCCAGTAGGTTCATCAGCACCATTTTTTTCTTTCTTTTAGATTTCATATATATGCGTTAGCATACCATATTCTTCTCTTTCTGACTTACTTCACTTTGTATGACAGACTGTAGGTCCATCCACCTCACTATAAATAACTCAATTTCATTTCTTTTTATGGCTGAGTAATATTCCATAGTATATACATGACACATATTCTTTATCCTTTCATCTATTGATGGACATTTAGGTTGCTTCCATGTCCTGGCTATTGTAAATAGTGCTGCAGTGAACACTGTGGTACATGACTCCTTTTGAATGACAGTTTTCTCAGGGTATATGCCCAGTAGTGGGATTGCTGGGTCATATGGTAGTTCTATTTTTAGTTTTTTAAGGAACGTCCATACTGTTCTCCATAGGGGCTGTATCAATTCACATTCTAACCAATAGTACCAGGAGGGTCCCCTTTTTACCACACCCTCTCCAGCATTTGTTGTTTGTAGATTTTCTGATGATGCCCATTCTAACTGGTGTGAGGTGGTACCTTATTGTAATTTTGGTTTCCGTTTCTCTAATAATTAGTGATGTTGAGCAGCTTTTGTGTGATTCTTGGCCATCTGTATGTCTTCTTTGGAGAAATGTCTATTTCGGTCTTCTGCCCATTTTTGGATTGGGTTGTTTGTTTTTATAATATTGAGCAGCATGAGCTGTTTGTATATTTTGGAGATGAATCCTTGGTTTGTTGATTCGTTTGCAAATATATTTTCCCATTCCCATTGTCTTTTATTTCTATTACTCTAGGAGTTGGATCAAAAAAGATCTTGCTGTGAGTTATGTCAAAGAGTGTTCTTCCTATGTTTTCCTCTAAGAGTTTTATAGTGTCTGGTCTTACATTTAGGTTTCTAATCCATTTTGAGTTTATTTTTGTGTATGGTGTTAGAGAGTGTTCTAATTTCATTTCATTCTTCTACATGTAGCTGTCCAGTTTTCCCAGCACCACTTATTGAAGAGACCCTTTTTTCTCCATTGTATATCCTTGCCTCCATTGTCATAGATTAGTTGACCATAGGTGCATGGGTTTGTCTCTGGGCTTTCTATCTTGTTCCATTGATCTATGTTTCTAGTTTTGTGCCAGTACCATATTGTCTTCATTACTGTAGCTTTGTAGTATAGTCTGAAGTCAGGGAGTCTGATTCCTCCACCTCCATTATTTTCCTGCAAGACTGCTTTGGCTATTCGGGGTCTTTTGTGTGTCCATACAAATTTTAAGATTTTTTCTTCTAGTTCTGTAAAAAATGCCATTGGTAATTTGATAGGGATTGCATTGAATCTGTAGATTGCTTTGGGTAGTATAGTCATTTTCGCAATATTGATTCTTCCAATCCAAGAACATGGTATATCTCTCCATCTGTTGGTATCATCTTTAATTTCTTTCATCAGTGTCTTATAGTTTTCTGCATACAGGACTTTTGTCTCCCTAGGTAAGTTTATTCCTAGGTATGTTATTCTTTTTGTTGCAATGGCAAATGGGAGTGTTTCCTTAATTTCTCTTTCTGATATTTCATCATTAGTGTATAGGAATGCAAGAGATTTCTGTGCATTAATTTTGTATCCTGCAACTTTATCAAATTCATTGTTTAGCTCTAGTAGTTTTCTAGTAGCATCTTTAGGATCCTCTATGTATAGTATCATGTCATCTGCAAACAGTGACAGTTTTACTTCTTCTTTTCCAATTTTTATTCCTTTTATTTTTTTTTTCTTCTCTGATTGCTGTGGTGAGGACTTCCAAAACTATGTTGAATAATAGTGGTGAGAGTGGACATCCTTGTCTTGTTCCTGATCTTAGAGTGAATGCTTTCAGTATTTCACCATTTAGAATGATGTTTTCTGTGGGTTTGTCATATATTGCCTTTATTATGTTGAGGTAGGTTCCCCCATGCCCACTTTATGGAGAGTTTTTATCATAAATGTGTGTTGAATTTTGCAAAAGCTTTTTCTGCATCTATTGAGATGACAATATGGTTTTTCTCCTTCAGTTTGTTGATATGGTGTATCACATTGACTGATTTGCATATTTTGAAGAATCCTTGCCTCCCTGGGATAAATCCCACTTGATCATGGTGTATGATCCTTTTAATGTGTTGTTGGATTCTGTTTGCTAGTATTTTGTTGAGGATTTTTGCATCTGTATTCATCAGTGATACTGCCCTGTAATTTTCTATTTTTGTAGTATCTTTGTCTGGTTTTGGTATCATGGTGATGGTGGCCTCATAGAATGAGTTTGGGAGTTTTCCTTCCTCCGCAATTTTTTGGAAGAGTTTGAGAAGGATAGGTGTTAGCTGTTCTCTAAATGTTTGATAGAATTCACCTGCGAAGCCATCTGGTCCTGGACTTTTGTTTGTTGGAATATTTTTATTCACAGTTTCAATTTCATTATTTGTGATTTGTTGGTTCATATTTTCTTTCTTCCTTGTTCAGTTTCAGAAGGTTATACCTTTCTAAGAATTTGTCCATTTCTTCCATGTTGTCCAGTTTATTGGTATAGAGTTGCTTGTAGTAGTCTCTTAGGATGCTTTGTATTTCTTCAGTGTCTGTTGTAACTTCTCCTTTTCATTTCGAATTTTATTGATTTGGGTCCTCTCCCTCTTTTTCTTGATGAGTCTGGCTAATGATTTATCAATTTTGTATATCTTCTTAAAGAATCAGCTTTTAGTGTTTTTTGATCTTTGCTATTGTTTTCTTCATTTCTATTTCATTTATATCTTCTCTGATCTTTATGATTTCTTTCTTTCTATTGACTTTGGGTTTTGTTTGTTCTTCTTTCTCTAGTTGCTTTAGGTATAGAGTTAGATTATTTTTTGAGATTTTTCTTGTTTCTTGAGGTGAGATTGAATTGCTATAATCTTCCCTCTTAGAACTGCTTTTGCTGCATCCCATAGGTTTTGGGTCATTGTGTTTCATTGTCATTTGTTTCTATATATTTTTAATTTTCTTCTTTGATTTCTTCACTGATCTCTTAGTTATTTATTAATGCACTGTTTAGCCTCCATGTATTTGTGTTTTTTACATTTTTTGTGGTAATTGATTTCCAATCTCATAATGTTGTGGTCAGAAAAGATGCTTGATATAATTTCAATTTTCTTAAAATTTCCAAGGCTTGATTTGTGACCCAAGGTGTGATCTATCCTGGAGACTGTTCTGTGTGCACTTGAGAAGAAAGTGTTGTCTACCACTTTCTGGTGGAGTGTTCTATAACTGTTAATTACAACTGTCTGGTGTATTGTGTCATTTAAAACTTGTGTTTCCATATTTATTTTCTGTTTAGATCATCTGTCCATTGGTGTAAGTGGGGTGTTAAAGTCTCCTACTATTATTTTGTTACTGTCAATGTCCCCTTTCATGGTTGTTAGCATTTGCCTTATGTATTGAGGTGCTCCTGTGTTGGGTGCATAAATATTTATAATTGTTATATCTTCTTGGATTGATCCCTTGATAATTATGTAGTGTTCTTCCTTGTCTCTTGTAACATTCTTTATTTTAAAGTCTATTTTCTCTGCTATGAGTATTGCTACTCCAGCTTTCTTTTGATTTCCATTTGCATGGAATATCTTTTTCCATCCCCTCACTTTCAGTCTGTATGTGTCCCTAGGTCTAAAGTATGTCTCCTATAGACAGCACATATATGGGTCTTGTTTTTGTATCCATTCAGCCAGTCTATGTCTTTTGGTTGGGGCATTTAATCCATTTACATTTAAGGTTATTATCAATATGTATGTTCCTATTACCATTTTCTTAATTGTTTTGGGGTTTTTTTGTGCGTCTTTTTCTTCTCTTGTATTTCCCACCTAGAGAAGTTTGTTTAGCATTTGTTGTAAAGCTGGTTTGTTGGTGTTGAATTCTCTTAGGTTTTGCTTGTCTGAAAAGCTTTTGATTTCTCTATCGAATCTGAATGAGATCCTTGCTGGGTAGAGTAATCTTTGTTGTAGGTTTTTGTCTTCCATCACTTTAAGTATATCCTGGCACTCCCTTCTGGCCTGAAGAGTTTCTGCTGAAATAGCTGATAACCTTATGGGGATTCCTTTGTATGTTATTTTTTGTTTTTCTCTTGCTACTTTTAAGATTTCTTCTTTGAATTTTTTTTTAAAATTTTATTAATATGTGTCTTGATCTGTTTCTCCTGGAATTTATCCTGTATGGGACTCTCTGTGCTTCCTGGACTTGGATGACTATTTCTTTTCCCATGTTAGGGAAGTTTTCCACTATAATCTCTTCAAATATTTTTTCAGACCCTTTCTTTTCCTCTTCTTCTTCTGGGACACCTGTAATTCGAATGTTCATGTGTTTAATGTTGTCCCAGAGGTCTCTGAGATTGTCTTTAATTCTTTTCATTCTTTTTTATTTTTTTAATATTTAAAAAATTTTATTTATTTAATTTATTTATTTTTGGCTGTGTTGGGTGTTCATTACTCCACACGGGCTTTCTCTAGTTGCACAGTGCAGGGGCTACTCTTCATTGCAGCATGCAGACCTCCCTCTGTGATGATCCCCCCATTGTGGAGCACAGGCTCCAGGCATGCGGGCCCCAGTAGTTGTGACTCGTGGGTTCTAGAGGGCAGGCCCAGCTGCCATGGCGCATGAGCTTAGCTGCTCCACAGCATGTGGGATCCTCCCAGACCAGGGCTTGAACCTATGTCCCCCGTGTTAGCAGGCGATTGTCAACCATTGTGCCAATAGGGAAGCCCCATTCTTTTTTCTTCATTCTGCTCCTTGTCAGTTATTTCCACCATTTTGTCTTCCAGCTCACTTATTCATTTTTCTGCCTCAGTTATTTTGTTATTGGTTCCTTCTAGTGTATTTTTCATTTCTGTTATTGTGTTGTTCATTTCTGTTTGTTTGTTCTTTAGTTCTTCTAAGACTTGTTAAACATTTTTTGTATTTTTTCAATCTGTGCCTCCATTCTATTTCCAAGATTCTGGATTATCTTTACTATCATTACTCTGAATTCTTTTTCAGGTAGATTGCCTATTTCCTCTTCATTTATTTGTTCTTGTAGGTTTTTACTTTGCTCCTTCATCTGTGACATATTTTTTTGCCTTCTCAATTTTTTTTTTAATGGGTCAAGTGTGTTCCTGTCATACTGGTTGTTTGGCCTGAGTCTTCCAACACTGGAGTTTGCAGGTTGTTGGATAGAGCTGGGTCTTGGTGCTGGGATGAGGACCTCCGGGAGACCTCATTCTGATGAATATTCCCTGGGGTCAGAGGTTCTCTGTTAGTTCAGTGGTTCAGACTCAGAGCTCCCACCACAGGAGCTTTGACCCCACCCCTGGCTCACGAACCAAGATCCTGCAAACTCTGCATGGTGGCAAAAAAAAAAACGGTGACCAATAACAAAGAGTAAAAAATAAAATTAGACTAGGGAACTAACAGATATGTTAGAAAGAATATAAAAATAAAAATATAGATGAAACAACCGGAAAGTAAAACAGAACCACAATAGTGAAAAAGAGGTGAAGAGAAAAAAAAAAAAAGGAAAAAAGAAGGTGGAAAAGACCTTGGCTGTGGAGGGCGGGGCCTAGGCAGGGGCGGGTTTTGGATGGTGGGTGGGGCCTATGCTTAGGACCCACTGGGCTGAAAAAGGCCCTGGGGTCGTGTGGGGGGTGAGGCTTAGGCTCAACTGAACAGAAGGGGCCCAGGCATGCCTCTGGTCTCAGCAGTTGGGGGACCCTGCCTGGGAGCCCAGCAGGCTTCCTGGGCCTGAGTTGGCAGGGCAAATGCACTCTGCTACTCTCCCACTCCTCTTGTCCTGGAGGGCCCCTCTCACCTGCCTCTCCTGTTCTCCCCTGGCCTCCCTCTTATGCCCCCAAGTCCATGCAGCCTGGAGGCATCCTCTGAGGACATAGGACCTGGCCTGAGATCTGGGCAAACTTCCCCAGCTGATTGGGCAAGGGAAAACGTTGCCACGCTCCCCCTGATCTGAGCCCATGAGGGTCCCTTCAGGTGTGGGAACCCCCCCCTGCACCCCAGCCATGCCTCAGGGGTGCCGGTCCTGTCCAGCCTCCACTTCTCTGTCCTTAGTCCCCCCATGTCCTACCAGTTTGCTTGCAGGTTCCTCCCATCTCCTTGGACATCAAGGTCCCCCACCAGTGTCTGGCAGGTGCCCTAGTTGTGGGGAGGTTCGAACTCTGTGTCTTCCCACACCTTCATCTTGACTCCACCCCCAGCTTTGTTTTAAAGATAAAAAATATACACCAGCTTTTAAATAAATTTTATTTTTTGTATGTTGATTTTCATGTCATTGCTGTTTCATTGTAGAAGGAATTTATTCTATGGTAGAATTATGTAAAATATATTGTAAGTTTTATTTCTTGATTTTTAAAATAATCATGGATATCTAAAAATATTTCCATATCAATCAGATGACAATTCCCAAGCATTCTCTATGAATGTTTGGTTCTATTGGTTCTTTCTTCCCCAATCTTCTCTACATAATATTAATTACCCACAATATCTTATTTAGGAATCAGCTTGATATGTCTATTTTATTTCATGAACTGTTACTGTTATATATGGCTTCCAAACATTTGGTCACTTTCAACATTAGATATTTTTGCAAACGGTCCTGTGGCTCATATTTGGTATAGAAGTTGATCTAGTGCAATGAGGCAAACAAGAGCAATGACAAATGAGAGATAGAAGGGAGCTAGTCAGATAATTCCACCTCATTTATCTTTTGGGGGATTTCTCCAAGGTGAAAAATGTACTTGTAAACTTTCGAAAGAAGTCTTGCAGGTCAAGCAAACATGTGTGACAACAAGCTGCTATAAGTCTTCCTGGCTTATTCAGAAAAAGTGGCCAGTGTCCTAAAATACATTGTATTTATTCTCATATTTCCTTGCACCATTCCCCTTTTCTTTCTCACCTTCATTTCTCTAGGCTTGCTTCTTCTAAATAAAGTATCATCACTTTAATCCTTGCCTCAGACTTGGCTTTATAGACACTTGGCTGAACCCAGAAATGATTCTAGAAAACAAGATTTTAAAATTGTATTGCCCACTTGTCTAGAAGTAGTAAAACCCATTGCCAGTAGTAAGATGCTATTCATTGCAATCATGTAAGTTTTTACCTGTGGAAAATTGGGGTAGTGCAGTTGGAGGCAAGGCATTGGCACACCAATAAGTTGCAGCCCTTAATTGATACGGGAACAGGGTGTTTGTTTCTTTAATAAAGGTTGTAAAATGGGGTGGCTGCTTTAGGTAGCACTAGAGACCTAGTTTAGAAAAAAGAAAAGCAAAGGAGAGTCAATTTCAACTTAAGGAAGAATGAAAAAACCAAAATGTTTTTAATCAAATCTCTAACAGTCAGTCTTCCCTCCTGTAGTTTCAGGGATGAAAATCAGGTCCAGGAACTGATTATAAGGGTGACTGAACTACCAAAAGGATCCGTACTTAGTCTCAATAGGTGTTCTATGCCAAAGCTAGGACCTTGATAGATAAAGAGTAGAACCATGAGACCTGGGGTGATAACATTTGAATAAGCAAATCTGAGAATCTTGAATCCCCAAATTCTCTTGGACCTTTATGGCCAGTAAAAGCAGCACTTTCATCTTTTCCAGAGGAGAATAGCCTCGCTCTCCATGGAGACCAAGTAATTATTTCACCTGGAGCAGGTACCTTATAAAGTAATTATCTCAAGACTCACCCATACTACCCATCATTACCTCTTGGCTAATAATCAGAAGTAGGTCTCAGCACAGCCCTGACAGAGAAGTACAAGCATAGCTCTGAAAAGAAAAATCCTCAAGCCAAAGCAATCCCAGGATTTGTCTAATGTGTATCAGGAGTAACAGGGGAGAATAGTTGTTGGGATGTGCAGATCTGTATGTTTCACATTTAATGCCACCAGACAACATCAAGTGAAGGAGGACAGAATTACCTATGCTTAGGATGTCAGCTATATTCTTTCCTCAGTATCCCAGTGCTTGTGCAATTAACAGATAGCCTATGGTGGCAGACATGTAGGTCGTGAACTGGCTCAACAACTTAAGCTCCTCCACATTAAGGCTGATCTAACCATTGTCACTGCTAAAAGCAAATCTGCTAGCAGAAAATGCCAAGGAATAATTCTTCAGGGAGACCATGCAGATCTGGGAGCAAATCATAATATCAATGGCCTTCCAGTTAGGAGGAAGAAGTCACTTATGTTTTACTGGAATGGACACGTACTCCAGATTGTGTTTTGACCTCCCTTCCTAAAGAGCTGTTCCCATCAGTGCCTTCTGAAAGCTTATAAAAAGTCTCATCCATCGGTGTGAGTCCAACACAACATTGCCTCTGATGAAGAGACCTATTTTATAGCAAAGGAAGTGTGACAGCGGGCTCATTATTATGGGTTTATGGTCTTACTGTGTACCCTAAAACCTAGTGACAGCCAGCCTGTTAAAAGATTGGAATGGCCTGTGAGTGCTCAGCTAAGGCACTGGTGGTGGGACAATGCTTACAGGGTGGGAAATTGTCCTCCAAGACGTGGTATATAACTTGAACTGGTGGTATTTTGTCCTGTTTAACTAAAATATATGGTTCTGGAAAATAAGGGGTAAAAGTGGCCACCCTAACTCTCATGCCCTGTGATCTGCTTGTGGAATCTGTGCTTCCATTTCCTTAGTCTTAGTCTCTGCCAGGTAACAGAATCTAGTTCTGTGGTAGGGGCACTCTTTTCCAGGGGATAAAGTAGAGTTCTACTAAACTGATTGTTGTAACTACCATCGAGCCACTTTGGACTTCTCACAAGTGAGTAGACCAGGAGGATAAGAAGAGCATTACTGTACTGGCTGTGGCAATTTAACCTACCTGTCACTATCAGGAGAAAGGGTGACTGCTATACTAATCCAGAGGAATCACTGGGGTGTCTCTTCATACTTCCATGCCTGGTAATGACTATGGTCAACTACAGCAAACATACTTGAACAAGGACAGAGCACTTAGTTGCTATCTCTTAGGTATTAAAGTCTGGGTCACCCCACTAGGCAAATGACCCAGACCAGCTAACATGCTAGACAAGGGTGAGGGGAATCTTGGATGGACAATTGATGAAGGAGTTGAATATCAATTTTGCCCTTTAGACAAGCTACAGCAGTAGGGCTGTAACTTGTTGTACAAACTCTCTTGCTTTCACGTTCCAGGATATTACAACTGGCCACCATATTGAATGTGAATTATTGGACCTCTCCTCTCAGAGAAGGAGTGATAACACCTTATTGTATATATATATTAAAAGGTTATATATTATAGCCCTGGAACAACTTAGGACAGGAGAGAACAAATGGATCTCAGTGGTGCAAGAGGTTGTCAGTGGCCAAATTAAAATTTCCTTTGGAGCTCAATGGTTTTCTGGATGGATTCACCAGTCCCTGTTTGAACTTTGCTAATCCATACCTGTGTTTTTGTTACTTTCACCAGATCCTTTTGAATCCATCCCAGATGCTCCCAGAAAGCTCACACTACAACTGGCTACCAGCAGAACCTACATCTCTCTGGTTAGCTCACATTAATAATCAGTGAGCTAAGTAACACAAACCACTAACTCATAAATATATAACCTTAAGGAGACTTAAAGATAAAACAGCACAATAGGAACAATAACAGAACACTGATTTGGCTGGTGGTGCATCACTAGACATTTTATTAATCAATTATTAAGTGCCAGACATTGAATTGTATAAAAATATACAATAAGGCACAGATTCCTCACTCAAGAAGGTAACAGTCTTGCAAAAATGCTAAGAAAAATAATGTCAATATAAACTAAAAAGATTCACAGACACTAACAGAGTTGGGAACAAAGCAACTTTGGGATTTTTCAGGGTCTCAGGAAAGGCTGCAGAGGAGAGCTATTTAGAAAACTAGCAGCTGTAAATGTTCATTTCTTTGTTGGAGGTTTGAGAGATGACATGGAAATCCTATGGTAGACAGAAAGTTCCTACTGGTTAAAGTGTTCCATTAGGACATGCTGTTATATTTCGGAGTGTTATAGGATCCTTCTGTTCTTTCAAGTAAGAAAGTCTACTTTCTGCATGCTCCCACAGGGACATTTATTGAAATCTGAGGCAGATGTGTTATCTCATCAAGTTGTATGCTGGGGTGAGCAGGGGAAAGCTGAGCCCAGTGCCTCTTAAGATAGCGGTGCCCTTTGTTTGAGTCGAAGAGACCATCATATCTTCAGTTTTGAATCATAATTAACACCAATTGCTCATAGCCATTTCAGACCATTTTGGGTTTCATTGTGTGGACACCAGCATGGAACTTTCATTTTTGCAACTTGGAGTTTACATGAAACTCAGCAAGAAGACAAAAGTTATAGGAGGAAGTGTGGTACCAAATGTATCTTTCATAAAGATAAGTAAAATAATTTTGGCTCTTTCTTGATATATTTTTCTAGTTTCTAGTTACACTTATGAATGTGTTTAAAAGTTTACTTTTATTTCTCCCCCAACCCCTTTTTCATCATCATGTACATTAGACAATTAATTATTACTGGTTCAGTCCTTGCCTAGCCCAGCCAACTCTTAGAGAGAATGAAGGAATCTCATGGAATTAGAGGAGACTGAAATAAGAAAAGATGGAAATCTGCTTCTGGCTGTTTTAGGAAGCTTGTGGATTGCAGGAAAGCCACCAGGATATCAGTGCCTGCATTGAGGCCATGTGGCTGCCAGTGAAACACTAGGACTTATTTCAGGTTTGCAATATCTGTGGTAGGCACAATTCTAAGAGTAACCTCAATGATATTTATCCCTGTATAATAAGTGCCTTCCCTTTGAATGTGGGTAGAACCTGTGAATATGATGAGATATCACTCCCATGATTATGTTACATGATTATATGGCAAAAGGAGGTTATCTGGGTGGGCCTAATATAAAAACATGAACCCTTATAAAGCAGAGAGTTTTATGTGGCTGGTATCAGAAGAAGTCAGAAAGATTACAAGTATTAGAAAGATTCCATGACCTACTACTGGCTTGAGGGGGCCATAAGATGAAAAATGTGGGTGGTTTCTAGAAGCTGAATACAGCTTGAGCTAACAGTTAGCAAGTGATGGGGACTTTAGTCCTACAACCAGAAATAATTGAATTCTGCTCATAACAGGAATGAGCTTGAAAGAAGTCCCTGAGCTGCAGATGAGAACACAGCTGTCTCATATCTTAATTTCAGCCTGAGCAGAGGACCCAGCCATACAGTACCAGATATCTACCCTACGGAGCTGTGAGATAATGAATAGGTGTTGTGTGAAGCTGCTAACTATGATGGGCTTTTTTTCAACAGTAGAAAACTAATATAAAATCTAAGGGTGGAAACAGTTTGAACTGCAGATTTACAGTCACATGTGGGTTCATCCTGAGCATAATTTCTTACATGCTGGGTGGCTTTGGGCTTAATTACAGATGTTTATTTCCTCATGGGTAAAAGGGATAGAATAATACCCTGACTCCTGGGACTGTCATTACAATTAAATGAGGTACAGCTTATAAATACAATGCCTAGCTTATAAATACAATAACATAAATGTTATTTCCCACCCCCAAGTAAGACTGACCAGGGAAGTCCATTCAGAAGAGATAGAAAAAGCCTATGCTAGATACTATGATTTGTAGGAATTAGAACTGTATACATCTTTGGAAGGGGAGGAGGAGAGAGCTCAGAAGAGTAACATTTAAGATTATACAAGGTAGGGAAGCACATGATGCTCCTGATAGTTTGGAGCCAGAATAGAGCCCAAGAGTTCTAGAGTCAATGCTAAGACTTAGTGACTCAAAGCCAGGAGCCATAGAGTCCCACACATTCTAGTCTAGATGGGACTGAAAAATCTATAGACTGGCACTGGTGCCAACATATGTCCCCAGGAAAAAGTCTTTCCATTCATTTATTCATTCATTCATTCACCAAATATTAATTGAGCACTTGTATACATGGTAATCGTACAGGATACTGAGTTACAGCAGTGAACAAAACATGAAAATTTCTGCCCTCTTGGAATTTATCTTAGGAGATGCAAGCAATAGACAAGATGGTTTGTCAGATGGTGATAAGCACTGAGGAAAAAAAAATAAGTCCAAAAAGGAGGGTAATAAATGTAAGAAAAGAGGCCCCCCTCAGACCACAGTTTTAAGTAGGGTAGTGAACGTATGTCTCATGAAGGAGGGACCATGAAGCAAAGATCCAGTCAATGAGGCAGATGAATATCTGGGGAAACCACACTCACAGAAGAGGAAGCCTGGCTTAAGAAACTCTCTATGATCTGGCTCTAGCTAAGCAAAACATTAGCATCAGGATAGCTCTTTTCACAGTCCCCAGACAACATTTGCCAATCCAGTCAAGAAACTGTTTAAACAACAATATTTGACTCCCAGAGTTTGAATAGAGCCCAGCAAGATGTCTGATGAGATCTCAAAAGCACATTTAGCTAAATATCACCATTACTGGGTGTTATTTAAACCCTTGCTATGTGGCAGGCAGTGTCATTAGTGCTGAGAACAACTCCTTGGTGAATAAGTAGATAGGGCCTCCTATCCTTAAGGAGTTGACTTTCCGTAAAGAGTAGAGGAGACACATTAAACAAAGTTGACAACCTCATTATAAATTGTGATGAAGGACGGACTTTCAGGATGGCAGAGGAGTAAGACGTAGAGATCACCTTCCTCCCCACAAATACATCAAAAATATATCTACATGTGGAAAAATTCCTACAGAACATCTACTGAATGCTGGCAGGAGACCTCAGACTTCCCAATAGCAAGAAACTCCCTGCATACCTGGCCGTATGGCTGACAGGGTCTTGGTGTTCCAGCTGGGTGTCAGGCCTGAGCCTCTGAGGTGGGAGAGCCAAGTTTAGGACATTGGACCAAGAGAGACCTCCCAGCCCCATGTAATATCAATCAGTGAGAACTCTACTAGAGATCTCTGTCTAAACGCTAAGACCCAGCTCCACTCAACCACTAGCAAGCTCCAGTGCTGGACACCCCATTGCAAGCAACTAGCAAGACAGGAACACAGCTGCACCAATTAGCAGAGAAGCTGCCTAAAATCATAATAAGTTCACAGACACCCCAAAACACAGCACCAGACATGGTCCTGCCGGCCAGAAAGACAAGATCCAGCCTCATCTACCAGAACACAGGCACCAGTCCCCTCCACCAGGAGGTCTACACAACCCACTACTGAACCAACCTTACCCACTAGGGGCAGACACCAAAAACAATGGGAATTACGAAGCTGCAGCCTGCGAAAAGGAGACCCCAAACACAGTAAGCTAAGCAAAATGAGAGGACACAAATATGCAGCAGATGAAGGAGCAAGGTAAAAACCCACCAGAACAAACAAATGAAGAGGAAACAGACAGTCTATCTGAAAAAGAATTCAGAGTAATGATAGTAAAGATGATCCAAATCTTCGAAATAGAATGGAGAAAATACAAGAAACGTTTACAAGGATCTAGAAGAACTAAAGAGCAAACAAACAATGATGAAAAACACAATAAATGAAATTAAAAATTCTCTAGAAGGAATCAACAGCCGAATAACTGAGTCAGAAGAATGGATGTGACCAGGAAGATAAAATAGTGGAAATAACTACGACAGAGCAGAATAAAGAAAAAAGAATGAAAAGAATTGAGGACAGAGACCTCTGGGACAACAGTAAACACAACAACATTTGAATTATAGAATAAGAGGAAAAGGGCCTGAGAAAATATTTGAGGAGATTATAGTTGAAAACTTCCCTAATATGGGAAAGGAAATAGTCAAGTCCAGGAAGCACAGAGAGTCCCGTACAGGATAAATCCAAGGAGAAACACTCCAAGACAAATATTAATCAAACTATCAAAAGTTAAATACAGATTGGTTCAAGATGGCGAAGTAGAAGGACAAGCTCTCACTCCCTCCTGCGAGAAGACCGGAATCACAAATAACTGCTGAACAATCATCGACAGGAAGACACAGGAACTCACCAAAAGAGATAACCCACATCCAATGACAAAGCAGAAGCCACAATGAGACAGTAGAAGGGGTGCAATCACAATAAAATCAAATCCCATAACTGCTGAGTGTGTGAATCACAAACTGGAGAACACATACCACAGAAGTCCACCCACTGGAGTGAAGGTTCTGAGCCCCATGTCAGGCTTCCCAACCTGGGGGACTGACAACAGGAGGAGGAAATCCAAGAGAATCAGACTTTGAAGGCTAGTGGGATTTGATTGCAGGACTTCAACAGGACTGGGGGATACAGAGACTCCACTCTTGGAGGGCACATACAAAATAGTGTGTGCATGAGGACCCAGGGGAAGGAGCAGTGACCCCATAGGAGACTAAACCAGACCTACCTGCTAGTGTTGGAAGGTCTCTTGCAGAGGTGGGGGGTGGCTGTGTCTCACCATGAGGACAAGGACACTGGCAGCAGAAGTTCTGGGAAGTACTCCTTGGTGTGAGCCTTCCCAGAGTCAGCCATTAGCCCCACCAAAGAGCCCGGGTAGGCTCCAGTGTTGGGTTGCCTCAGGCCAAACAAAGAAGAGGGAGGGAACCCCCACCCATCAGCAGTCAAGTGGATTAAAGTTTTACTGAGCTCTGCTCACCAGAGCAACAGCCAGCTCTACCCACCACCAGTCCCTCCCATCAGGAAACTTGCACAGGCCTCATAAATAGCCTCATCCACCAGAGGGCAGACAGCAGAAGCAAGAAGAACTAGAGTCCTGCAGCCTGTGGAACAAAAACCATATTCACAGAGAGACAAGATGAAAGGCAGAGGGCTATGTACTAGATAAAGGAACAAGATAAAACCCCAGAAAAACAACTAAATTAAGTGGAGATAGGAAACCTTCCAGAAAAAGAATTCAAAATAATATAATGATAGTGAAGATGATCCAGGACCTTGGAAAAAGAATGCAGGCAAAGATTGAGAAGATGCAAGAAATGTTTAAAAAGACCTAGAAGAATTAAAGAACAAACGAACAGAGATGAACAATACAATAACTGAAATGAAAAATACACTAAAAGGAATCAATAGCAGAATAACTGAGGCAGCAGAACGGATAAGAGACCTGGAAGACAGAATGGTGGAATTCACTGCTGCAGAACAGAATAAAGAAAAAAGAATGAAAACAAATGAAGACAGCCTAAGAGACCTCTGGGACAACATTAAATGCAAAAACATTCACATTATTGGGGCCCCAGAAGGAGAAGAGAGACAAAGGGCCTGAGAAAATATTTGAAGAGATTATAGTTGAAAATTTCCCTAACATGGGAAAGGAAATAGCCACCCAAGTCCAGGAAGCGCAGACAGTCGCATACAGGATAAACCCAAGGAGAAACATGCAGAAACGCATAGGAGTCAAATTAACAAAAATTAAAGACAAAGAAAAATTATTGAAAGCAGCAAGGGAAAAATGACAAATAACATACAAGGGAACTCCCATAAGGTTAACAGCTGATTTCTCAACAGAAACTCTACAAGCCAGAAGGGAGTGGCATGATATACTTAAAGTGATGAAAGGGAAGAACCTACAATCAAGATTACTCTACACGGCAAGGATCTCATTCAGATTCGATGGAGAAATCATAAGCTTTACAGATAAGCAAAAACTAAGAGAATTCAGCAGCAACAAACCAGCTCTACAACAAATGCTAAAGGAACTTTTCTAAGTGGGAAACACAAGAGAAGAAAAGGACCTACAAAAACAAGCCCCAAACAATTAAGAAAATGGTCATAGGAACATATATATTGATAATTACCTTAAACGTGAATGGATGAAATGCTCCAGCCAAACGACACAGGCTTTCAAAATGTATACAAACACAAGACCCATATATATGCTGTCTACAAGAGACCAACTTCAGACCTAAGCACACATACAGACTGAAAGTGAGGGGATGGAAAAAGATATTCCAGGCAAATGGAAATCAAAAGAAAGCTGGAGTAGCAATGCTCATATCATATCAGATAAAATAGACTTTAAAATAAAGAATGTTAGAAGAGACAAGGAAGGACACTACATAATGATCAAGGGATCAATCCAAGAAGAAGATATAACTATTATAAATATATATGCACCCAACATAGGAGCACCTCAATACATAAGGCAACTGCTAACAGCTATAAAAGAGGAAATTGACAGTAATACAAAAATAGTGGGGAACTTTAACACCTCACTTACACCAATGGACAGATCATCCAAAATGAAAATAAATAAGGAAACAGAAGCTTTAAATGACACAAGAGACCAGATAGATTTAATTAATATTTATAGGACATTCCATTTAAAAACAGCAGATTACACTTTCTTCTCAAGTGCACATGGAACATTCTCCAGGATAGATCACATCTTGGGTCACAAATCAAGCCACAGTAAATTTAAGAAAATTGAAATCATATCAAGCATCTTTTCTGGCCACAATGCTATGAGATTAGAAATGAATTACAGAGGGAAAAATGTAAAAAACACAAAAACATGGAGGCTAAACAATATGTTACTAAATAACCAAGAGATCACTGAAGAAATCAAAGAGGAAATTTAAAAAAATACCTGGAGACAAATGACAATGAAAACATGATGATCCAAAACCTATGGGATGCAGCAAAAGCAGTTCTCAGAGGGAAGTTCATAGCTATACAAGCCTACCTCAAGAAACAAGAAAAATCTCAAATAAACAATCTAATACTACATCAAAAGGAACTAGAGAAAGAACAAACAAAACCCAAAGTTAGCAGAAGGAAAGAAATCATAAAGATCAGAGCAGAAAGAAATAAAATAGAAACAAAACAATAGCAAAGATCAATAAAACTAAAAGCTGATTCTTTGAGAGGACAAACAAAATTGATAAACCATTAGCCAGACTCATCAAGAAAGAGAGGGAGAGGACCCAAACCAATAAAATTAGAAATGAAAAAGGAGAAGTTACAAGAGACACAGCAGAAATACAAAGCATCCTGAGACTACTACAAGCAACTCTGTGCCAATCAACTGGACAACGTGGAAGAAGTGGACAAATTCTTAGAAAGTTATAACCTTCCAAGACTCAACCAGGAAGAAATAGTAAATATGAACAGACCAATCACAAGTAATGAAATCGAAATTGTGATTAAAAATCTTCCAACACACAAGAGTGCAGGACCAGATGGCTTCACAGGTGAATTCTATCAAACATTTAGAGAAGAGCTACACCCATCCTTCTCAAACTCTTCCAAAAACTTGCAGAGGAAAGAACACTCCCAAACTCATTCTATGAGGCCACCATCACCCTGATACCAAAACCAGACAAAGATACTACAAAAAAAGAAAATTAAGGACCAATACCAGTGATGAATGTAGATTCAAAAATCCTTAACAAAACACCAGCAAACAGAATCCAACAATATATTAAAAGGATCATACTCCATGATCAAGGGGAATTTATCCCAGGGATGCAAGGATTCTTCAATATATGCAAATCAATCAGTGTGATATACCATATTCACAAATTGAGGAAGAAAAGTCATATGATCATCTCAATAGATACAGAAATAGCTTTTGACAAAATTTAACACCGATTTATGATAAAAACTCTCCAGAAAGTGGGCATAAAGGGAACCTACCTCAACATAATAAAGGCCATATATGACAAACCCAAAGCAAAAACATCATTTTCAATGGTGAAAAACTGAAAGTATTTCCTCTAAAATCAGGAACAAGACAAGGATGTCCACTCTCACCACTATTATTCAGCATACTTTTGGAAGTCCTAGCCATGGCAATCAACAAAGAAAAAGAAATAAAAGGAATACAGATTGGGAAAGAAATAAAACTGTCACTGTTTGCAGATGACATGGTACTATACATAGAGAATCCTAAAAGTGCCACCAGAAATCTACTGGAGCTAATCAATGAATTTTTTAAAGTTGCAGGATACAAAATTAATCTCTTGCATTCCTATATACTAATGATGAAAAATCTGATAGAGAAATTAAGAAAACACTCCCATTTGCCATTGCAGCAAAAAGAATAAAATACCTAGGAAAAAAATGAAATAGAAATAGATTTCACTGATGAACATAGATGCAAAAATCCTCAACAAAACACTCGGAATAAACAAAACTAGGTTGACAAAGTACCTGTATGCAAAAAACTATAAAACACTGATGAAAGAAATTAAAGATGATACAACCAGATGGAGAGATATGCCATGTTCTTGGATTGGAAGAATCAATATTGTGAAAATGACTATATTACCCAAAGCAATCTACAGATTCAATGCAATCCCTATCAAATTACCAATGGCATTTTTTACAGAACTAGAGCAAAAAATCTTAAAATTTTTATGGAGACACAAAAGACCCCGAATAGCCAAAGCAGTCTTGCAGGAACAAAACGGAGGCGGAGGAATCAGACTCACTGACTTCAGACTATACTACAAAGCTACAGTAATGAAGACAATATGGTACTGGCACAAAACCAGAAACATAGATCAATGGAACAAGACAGAAATCCCAGAGACAAACCCATGCACCTATGGTCAACTAATCTATGACAAAGGAGGCAAGACTATACAATGGAGAAAAGACAGTCTCTTCAATAAGTGGCTCTGGGAAAACTGGACAGCTACATGTAACAGAATGAAATTAGAACACTCCCTAACACCATACACAAAATAAACTCAAAATGGATCAGAAACCTAAATGTAAGACCAGACACTATAAAACTCTTAGAGGAAAACATAGGAAGAACACACTTTGACATAACTCACAGCAATATCTTTTTGATCCACCTCCTAGAGTAATGGAAATAAAAACAAAAATAAAGAAATGGGACGTAATGAAACTTAAAAGCTTTTGCACAGCAAAGGAAACCAAAAACAAAATGAAAAGACAGCTCTCAGAATGGGAGAAAATATTTGCAAACTAATCAACAGAAAAAGGATTGATCTCCAAAATATATAAACAGCTCATACAGCTCAGTATTCCAAAAACAAACAGCCCAATCCAAAAATGGGCAGAAGACCTAAATAGACATTTCTCCAAAAAAGACATACAGATGGCCATGAAGCACATGAAAAGCTGCTCAACATCACTAATTATTAGAGAAATGAAAATCAAAAGTACAATGAGGTATCACCTCACACCAGTTAGAATGGGCATCATCAGAAAATCTATAAACAACAAATGCTGGAGAGGATGTGGAGAAAAGGGAACTCTCTTGCACTGTTGGTGGGAATGTAAATTGATATGGCCACTATGGAGAACAGTATGGAGGTTCCTTAAAAAACTAAAAATAGAACTACCATATGACCCAGCAATCCCACTACTGGGCATATACCAAGAGAAAAACATAATTCAAAAAGACACATGTACCCTAATATTCATTTCAGCACTATTTACAATAGCCAGGTCATGGAAGCAACCTAAATACCCATTGAGAGATGACTAGATAAAGATGATGTGGTAACATATGCAATGGAATATTACTCAGCCATAAAAAGGAATGAAATTGGGTCATTTGTAAAGACGTGAATGGATCTAGAGACTGTCATGCAGAGTGAAGTAAGTCAGAAAGAGAAAAACAAATATCGTATATTAACGCATATGTGTGGAAACTAGGAAAATGGTACAGAGGAACTGGTTTTCAGAGTAGAAATTGAGACACAGAGGTAGAGAACAAACGTATGGACACCAAGGGGGGAAAGCGGTGGGGGGGTGGTGGTGTGATGAATTGGGAGATTGGGATTGACATGTATACACTGATGTGTATAAAATGGATGACTAAGAATAACCTCCTCTATAAAAAAAAATTAAATAAAATTCAAAAATTCAAAAATAGAGAAAAGAATGTATTATGTATCCCATACAAAAGTATACTATATAAAGAGATCAATGATTCTCCTGGAAAAGTGCCAGGGAATACAGCTTATTTTAAATAAAATATTTTCTTCCATTAAAAAAAAAAAAAAAAAAAAGAGTCATGTACCACAATGTCCACTGCAGCTCTATTTACAGTAGCTAGGACATGGAAGCAACTGAAGTATCCATCGAGAGATGAACAGATAAAGAAGATGTGGCACATAAAACAACGGAGTATTACTCAACCATAAAAAGAAACAAAATTGAGTTATTTGTAGTAAGGTGGATGCACCTAGAGTCTGTCATACACTGTGAAGTAAGTCAGAAACAGAAAAACAAATACCATATGCTAACACATATATATGGAATCTAAAATAATATAGCTCTGAAGAAACTAGGGGCCAGAAAGGAATAAAGACTCAGACGTAGAGAATGGATTAAGGACACAGAGAGGGGGAAGGTTAAGCTGGGATGAAGTGAGAGAGTGGCATTGACATGTATACATTACCAAATGTAAAATAGATAGCTAGTGGGAAGCAGCTGCATAGCACAAGGAGATCAGCTCGGTGCTTTGTGACCCACTAGAGAGGTAGGATAGGGAGTGTGGGAGGGAGATGCAAGAGTGAGGGTCTATGGGGATATAAGTATAGATATAGCTGATTCACTTTGTTACAGAGCAGATATGTAAAAGAGTATATATATAAATATATATATATGTATAACTGACTCACTTTGCTGTACAGCAGAAACTAACACAACAATGTAAAGAAATTATACTCCAATAAAGATATTTTTTAAAAATTGTGATGAAAAAAGGAAACAAGGATGAACATGAGACAGAGACTTGCAGGGTGAAGAGCTTGTTAATGTAGAGTGAAAGAAGAGGGACTTGGAAAAGATGAAATTGAAACTGATTCACCAGTGTGGGAGTGGAGCTGGCAGCCGGTGCAAAGGTGTGAGGCCTAGGGCACTTGGGAAAAGAGTGGAGTTACTGTGACTGTCTTTAACACTTGACAGATAGATTTGAGTGCATCTAAAATGATCTCCAAGAAGCACTGTTCAACAATAGTCAAACGGTAGGAACATCCAAATGTTCATCAGCTGATGAATAGGTAAACAAAATGTGGACTATCCATACAATGGAGAATTATTCAGCCATATAAAGGAATGAAGTACTGATTCATGCTACAATGTAGGTTATTGTGGAAAACATGATGCTAAGTGAAAGATGTCAGCTATGAAAGACCACAAATTGTATGATTCTTTATTTTTTAATTAATTTTTTTTAGTATAGTTGCTTTACAATGTTATTTTAGTTTCTGCTGTACAGCAAAGTGAATCAGTTATATATATATATATATATATATATATATATATATATATATATATATATATATATATACACACTCTTTTTTAGATTCCCTTCCCATTTAGGTCACCACAGAGCACAGAATAGAGTTCTCTGAGCTCTACAGTAGGTTCTCATTAGTTATATATTTTACAAAGAGTATCAATAATGTATATATGTAAACCCAAATCTCCCAATTCCTCCCACCCTCACCCCCTTTCCCCCTTGGTATCCATATATTCGTGCTGTATGTCTGTGTCTCTATTTCTGCTTTGCAAATAAAATCATATATACCATTTTCTAGATTCCACATATACATGTTAATATATATTTGTTTCTGTTTCTGACATACTTCACTCTGTATGACAGTCTCTAGGTCCATCCACATCTCTACAAATGACCCAATTTCATTCCTTTATATGACTGAGTAATATACCATTGTATATAAGTACCACATCTTCTTTATCCATTCCTCTGTTGATGGACATTTAGGTTGCTTCCATTTTCTGTCTATTGTAAATAGTGCTGCGATAAACATTGGGGTGCATGTGTCTTTTTGAATTATGGTTTTCTCTGGGTATATGCCCAGTAGTGGGATTGCTGGGTCATATGGTACTTCTGTTTTTGGTTTCTTAAGGAACCTCCATACTGTTCTCCATAAGGGCTGTATCAATTTACACTTCCACCAACAGTGCAAGAGGGTTTTTGTTTCTCCACACCCTCTCTAGCACTTCTCGTTTGTAGATTTTTTCTTTTCTGTAGATTATGTCTATTGTATTTTATTTTTAATAATTCTTTTAACATCTTTATTGGAGTATAATTGCCTTACAATGGTGTGTTAGTTTCTGCTTTATAACAGTGAATCTATACAGAAAAGTACATCCCCATATCTCCTCCCTCTTGCATCTCCCTCCCACTCTCCCTTTGCCACCCCTCTAGGTGGTCACAAAGCACCAAACTAACCTCTCTGTGCTATGTGGCTGCTTCCCACTAGCTATCTATTTTACATTTGGCAGTGTATATATGTCTTTGCTACTCTCTCACTTCATCTTAGCTTACCCTTTCCCCTCCCGATGTCCCCAAGTCCATTCTCTATGTCTGCGTCTTTATTCCTGTCCCACCCCTAGGTTCTTCAGAAGCTTATTTTTGTTTTCTAGATTCCATATATATGTGTTAGCTTACAGTATTTGTTTTTCTCATTCTGAATTACTGCACTCTGTATGGCAGACTCTAGGTCCATCCAACTGGTTACAAATAACTCAGTTTTGTTTCTTTTTATGGCTGAGTAGTATTCCATTGTATATATGTGCCACATCTTCTTTATCTAATCATCTGTGAATGGACACTTAGGTTTTTTCCATGTCCTGGCTATTGTAAATAGAGGTGCAATTAACATCATGGTACATTACACTTTTTGAATTATGGTTTTGTCAGGGTATATGCCCAGTAGTGGGATTGCTGGGTCATATGGTTGTTCTATTTGTAGTTTTTTAAGGAAAATCCATACTGTTCTTCATAGTGGCTGTATCAATTTACATTCCCACCAACAGTGCAAGAGGGTTCCGTTTTCTCCACACCCTCTCCAACATTTATTGTTTGTAGATTTTTTGATGATAGGTATTCTGACCAGTGTGAGGTGATACTTCATTGTAGTTTTGATTTGCATTACTCTAATGATTAGTGATGCTGGCATCATTTCATGTGTTTGTTGGCAATCTGTGTATCTTCTTTGGCGAAATATCTATTTAGGTCTTCTTCCATTTTTGGATTGCATTACTTTTTTTTGATATTGAGCTGCATGAGATGCTTGTAAATTTGGAGACTAAACCTTTGACAGTTGCTTCATTTGCAAATATTTGCTCCCATTATGAGGGTTGTCTTTTCATCTTGTTTATCTTTTCCTTTGCTGTGCAAAAGCTTTTAAGTTTCATTAGGTCCCATTGTTTATTTCTGTTTTTATTTCGATTTGTCTAGGAAGTGGGTCAAAAAGGATCTTGCTGTGATTTATTTTATAAAGTGTTCTGCCTATGTTTTCCTCTAAGAGTTTTCTGGTGTCTGGCCTTATATTTAGATCTTTAATCCATTTTGAGTTTATTTTTGTGTATGGTGTTAAGGAGTGTTCTATTTTCATTATTTTATATGTAGCTGTCCAGTTTTCTGAGCACCACTTATTGAAGAGGCTGTCTTTCTCCATTGTATATTGTTGCCTCCTTTATCAAAGCTAAGGTGACCATATGTGTGTGGGTTTATCTCTGGGCTTTCTATCCTGTTCCATTGATCTATATTTCTGTTTCTGTGCCAGTACCATACTGGCTTGATTACTGTAGCTTTGTAGTATAGTCTGAAGTCAGGTAGTCTGATTCCTCCACCTCTGTTTTTCTTTCTTAAGATTGCTTTGGTTTTTCGGGGTCTTTTGTGTTTCCATACAAATTGTGAAATTTTTTGTTCTAGTTCTGTGAAAAATGCCATTGATAGTTTGATAGGGATTGCACTGAATCTGTAGATTGCCTTGGATAGTATAGTCATTTTCACAATGTTGATTCTTCCAATCAAAGAACATGGTATATCTCTCCATCTGGTTATATCATCTTTCGTTTCATTCATCAGTGTCATATAGTTTTCTGCATACAGGTCTTTTGTCTCCTTAGGTATTTATTCCTAGATATTTAATTCTTTTGGATGCAGTCATAAATGGGAGTGTTTTTTTAATTTCACTTTCAGATTTTTCATCATTAGTGTTAGGAATGCAAGAGATTTCTGTGCAGTAATTTGTATCCTGCTACTTTACCAAATTCATTGATTAGCTCTAGTAGTTTTCTGGTAGCATCATTAGGATTCTCTATGTATAGTATCATGTCATCTGCAAACAGTGACAGCTTTACTTCTTCTTTTCCAATTTGGATTCCTTTTATTTCTTTTTCTTCTCTGATTGCTTTGGCTAAAACTTCCAGAAGTATGTTGAATAATAGTGGTGAGAATGGTCAATCTTGTCTTGTTCCTGATTTTAGTGGAAATGCTTTAAGTTTTTCACCATTGAGGACGATGTTGGCTGTGGGTTTGTCATAAATGGCCTTTACTATTTTGAGGAAAGTTCCCTCTATTCCTACTTTCTGCAGGGTTTTTATCATAAATGGGTGTTGAATTTTGTTGAAAGCTTTCTCTGCATCTATTGAGATGATCATATGGTTTTTCTCCTTCAATTTGTTAATATGGTGTACCACGTTGATTGATTTGCCTATATTGAAGAATCTTTGCATTCCTGGGATAAACCCCACTTGATCATGGTGTATGATCCTTTTAATGTGCTGTTGGATTCTGTTTGCTAGTATTTTCTTGAGGATCTTTGCATCTATGTTCATCAGTGATATTGGCCTGTAGATTTCTTTCTTTGTGACATCTTTGTCTGGTTTTGGTATCAGGGTGATTGTGGCCTCATAGAATGAGTTTGGGAGTGTTCCTCCCTCTGCTATCTTTTGGAAGAGTTTGAGATGGATAGGTGTTAGCTCTTCTCTAAATTTTTGATAGAACTCGCCTGTGAATCCATCTGGTTCTGAGCTTTTGTTTGTTGGAAGATTTTTAACCACAGTTTCAATTTCAGTGCTTGTGATTGGTCTGTTCATATTTTCTATTCCTTGCTGATTCAGTCTTGGCACGTTGTGCATTTCTAAGAATTTGTCCATTTCTTCCAGGTTGTCCATTTTATTGGCATATAGTTGCTTGTAGTAATCTCTCATGATCCTTTGTATTTCTGCAGTGTCAGTTGTTAGTTCTCCAGTTTCATTTCTAATTCTCTTGATTTGAGTCTTCTCCCTTTTTTTCTTGATAAGTCTGGCTAATGGTTTATCAATTTTATTTATCTTCTCAAAGAACCAGCTTTTAGTTTTATTGATCTTTGCTATCATTTCCTTCATTTCTTTTTAATTTATTTCTTATCTGATATTTATGATTACTTTCCTTCTGCTAACATTGGGGTCTTTTTGTTTTTCTTTCTCTAATTGCTTTAGGTGTAAGGTTAGGTTGTTTATTTGAGATGTCTCTTGTTTCTTAAGGTAGGCCTGTATAGCTATAAACTTCCCTCTTAGAACTGTTTTTGCTGCATCCCATAGGTTTGGGGTTGTTGCGTTTTCATTGTCATTTGTTTCTAGGTAGTTTTTGATTTCCTATTTGATTTCTTCAGTAATCTCTTTGTTATTCAGTAGTGTGTTGATTAGCCTCCATGTGTTTGTATTTCTTACAGAGTTTTTCCTGTAATTGATATCTAGCATTAGGATCAGAAGAGTTACTTGATAGGATTTCAGTTTTCTTAAATTTACAAAGGCTTGATTTGTGACCCAAGATATGATCTATCCTGGAGAATGTTCCATGAGCACTTGAGAAGAAAGTGTAATCTGCTGTTTTTGGATGGAATGTCCTATAAATATAAATTAGGTCCATCTTGTTTAATGTATCATTTAAAGATTGTGCTTTCTTATTTGTTTTCATTTTGGATGATCTGTCCATTGGTGAAAGTGGGGTGTTGAAGTCCCCTACTGTGATTGTGTTAGTGTCAATATCCCCTTTTATGGCTGTTAGCATTTGCCTTATGTATTGAGGTGCTCCTATGTTGGGTGCATAAATATTTACAATTGTTATATCTGCTTCTTGGATTGATCCCTTGATCATTATGTAGTGTCCTTCTTTGTCTCTTGTAATAGTCTTTGCTTTAAAGTCTATTGTGTCTGATATGAGAATTGCTACTCCAGCTTTCTTTTGATTTCCATTTGCATGGAATATCTTTTTCCATCCCCTCACTGTCAGTCTGTATGTGTCCCTAGGTGGGTCTCTTGAAGTGGGTCTCTTGTAGACATCATATATATGGGTCTTGTTTTTGTATCTGTTCAGCCAGTCTATGTCTTTTGGTTGGAGCATTGAATCCATTTACATTTAAGGTAATTATCGATATGTATGTTCCTATTCCCATTTTCTTAATTGTTTTGGGTTTATTATTGTACATCTTTCCCTTCTCTTGTGTTTCCTGCCTAAAGAAGTTCCTTGAGCATTTGTTGTAAAGCTGGTTTGGTGGTGCTGAATTCTCTTTGCTTTTGCTTATCTGTAAAGCTTTTAATTTCTCTGTCAAATCTGAATGAGATCCTTGCCTGGTAGAGTAATCTTGGTTGTAGGTTTTTCACTTTCATCACTGTAAATATGTCTTGACACTCCCTTCTGGCTTGCAGAGTTTCTGCTGAAAGATCAGCTGTCAACCTTATGGGGATTCCCTTATGTTTTACTTGTTTTTCCCTTGCTGCTTTTAATATTTGTTCTTTGTATTTAATTTTTGATAGTTTGATTATTATGTGTCATTTACCCTTGGGTTAATCCTGTATGGGACTCTCTGTGCTTCCTGGACTTGATTAACTATTTCCTTTCCCATATTAGGGAAGTTTTCAACTACAATCTCTTCAAATATTTTCTCAGTCCCTTTCTTTTTCTCTTCTTCTTCTGGGACCCCTATAATTCGATTGTTGGTGTGTTTATTGTTGTCCCAGAGGTCTCTGAGACTTTCCTCAATTCTTTTCATTCTTTTTTCTTTATTCTTCTCTGCAGTAATTATTTCCACTATTTAATCTATCAGTTCACTTATCCATTCTTCTGCCTCAGTTATTGTGCTATTGATCTCTTCTAGAGAATTTTTAATTTCATTTATTGTTTGTTCATCATTGTTTGTTTGCTCTTTAGTTCTTCTAGATCCTTGTTAAACATTTCTTGTATTTTCTCCATTCTATTTCCAATATTTTGGATCATCTTTACTCTCATTATTCTCAATTCTTTTTTAGGTAGACTGCCTATTTCCTCTTTATTTGTTAGGTTTGGTGGGTTTTTGCCTTGCTCCTTCATCTGCTGTGTGTTCCTCTGTCTTCTCATTTTGCTTAGCTTACTGTGTTTAGGTTCTCCTTTTCACAGGCTGCAGGTTCGTAGTTTCTGTTGTTTTTGGTGTCTCTCTCAGGTGGCTAAGGTTGGTTCAGTGTGTGTGTGTTCTTTCTGGTGGAGGGGACTAGCGCCTGTTTTCTTGTGGATGAGGCTGGATCTTGTCTTTCTGGTGGGCAGTTCCACGTATGGTGCTGTGTTTTGCAGTGTCTGTGTCCTTATTATGATTTTAGGCAGCCTCTGTGCTAATGGATGGTGTTGTGTTCTTGTCTTGGTAGTTTTTTGGCATAGGGTGTCCTGCACTGTCGCTTGCTGGTGGTTGAGTGGAGCTGGGTCTTGGCGTTGAGATGGAGATATCTGAGAGATTTTCACCATTTGATATTACATGGCGCTGGGAGGTGTCTTGTGGACCAGTGTCCTGAACTTGCCTCTCCCACCTCAGTTGCACAGCCCTCATGCCTGGCTGGAGCACTAAGAACCTGTCCTCCACTCAGCTCAGTATAAAAGGGAGAAAAAATAGAAAGAAAGAAAGAAGAAGATAAAATAAAATAAAATAAAGTTATAAAAATAAAAAATAAAATAATAATTATTAAGAGAAATAAATTTTTTTAAGTAATAAAAGAAAAAGGACAGACAGAACCCTAGGACAAATGGTAAAAGCAAAGCTATACAGACAAAATCACACATAGAAGCATACACGTACACACTCACAAAAAGAGAAAAAGGGGAAAAGATATATATATCGTTGCTCCCAAAATCCACCTCCTCAATTTGGGATGATTCGTTGTCTATTCAGGTATTCCACAGATGCAGGGTACATCATGTTGATTGTGTTGATTTAATCCGCTGCTCCTGAGGCTGCTGGAAAAAATTTCCCTTTCTCTTCTTTGTTCGAACAGCTCCTAGGGTTTGGCTTTGGATTTGGACCCGCCTCTGTGTGTAGGTCGCCTGAGGGCATCTGTTATTAGCTCAGACAGGACGGGGTTAAAGGAGCAGCTGATTTGGCGGCTCTGGCTCACTCAGGCCGGGGGGGAGGGAGGGGTACAGAATGCAGGGCGAGACTGCGGCGGCAGAGGCCAGTGTGATGTTGCATCAGCCCGAGGCACACTGTACGTTCTCCTGGGGAAGTTGTCTCTGGATCCCGGGACCCTGGCAGTGGCGGGCTGCACAGGCTCCCAAGAGGGGAGGTGTGGATAGTGACCTGTGCTTGCACACAGGCTTCTTGGTGGTTGCGGCAGCAGCCTTAGTGTCTCATGCCCGTCTCTGGGGTCTGTGCTGATAGCCACATCTCACGCCATTCCTGGAGCTCCCTTTAAGCGGCATTCTTAATCCCCTCTCCTCGTGCACCAGGAAACGAAGAGGCAAGAAAATGTCTCTTGTCTCTTCAACAGCTCCAGACCTTTTCCCGGACCCCCTCCTGGCTAGCTGTGGTGCACTAACCCCTTCAGGCTGTGTTCACACATTCAACCCCAGTCCTCTCCCTGGGATCCAACCGAAGCCAGAGACAAAGCTAGCAGCCCCCACCTGTCCCGGCAGGTGAGCAGAGAAGCCTCTCTGGCTGATGAGTGCTGGTTGGCACCGATCCTCTGTGCGTGAACCTCTCCACTTTGCCCTCTGCACCCCTGTTACTGTGCTCTCCTCCATGGCTCCGAAGCTTCCCCCCATCTGCCAACTGCAGTCTCTGCCTGCGAGGGGGCTTCCCTCCCACTGGTGCAGGTCCCGTCCCTATTCTTTTGTCTCTGTTTTTTCTTTATTCTTTTGCCCTATTCAGATACGTGGGGAGTTTCTTGCCTTTGGGGAGGTCTGAGGTCTTCTGCCAGCGTTCAGTAGGTATTCGGTAGGAGTTGTTGCACATGTAGATGTATTTCTGATGTATTTGTGGGGAGGAAGGTGATCTCCATGTCTTAGTCTTCCGCCATCTTGAAGCTCCTCCCTCCCTTGATCATTTTGTAGTGTCTTTCTTTGTCTCTTGTAATAGTCTTTATTTTAAAGTCTATTGTGTCTGATATGAGAATTGCTACTCCAGCTTTGTTTGATTTCCTGTATGGCATATCTTTTTCCATCCCCTCAATTTTAGTCCATATGTGTCCCTAGGTCTGAAGTGGGTCTCCTGTAGACAGCATATATACAGGTCTTGTTTTTGTATCCATTCAGCCTGTCTGTGTCTTTTGGTTGGGGCATTTAATCCATTTACATTTAAGGTAATTATTGATATTTATGTTCCTATTACCATTTTCTTAATTGTTTTGGGCTTATTATTGTAGGTCTTTTCCTTTTCTTGTGTTTCCTGCCTAAAGAAGTTCCTTTAGCATTTGTTGTAAAGCTTGTTTGGTGGTTCTGAATTCTCTTAGCTCTTGCTTGTCTGTAAAGGTTTTAATTTCTCCATCAAATCTGAATGCAATCCTTGTTAGAGTAATCTTGGTTGTAGGTTTTTCTCCTTCATCACTTTAAATATGTCCTGGCACTCCCTTCTGGCTTGCAGAGTTTCTGCTGAAAGATCAGCTGTTAACCTTATGGGGATTCCCTTGTATGTTATTTGTTGTTTTTCCCTTGTTGCTTTTAATATTTTTTTCTTTGTATTTAATTTTTGGTAGTTTGATTAATATGTGTCTTGGTGTGTTTCTCCTTGGATATATCTTGTATGGGACTCTCTGCGCTTCCTGGATTTGATGGAGTATTTCCGTTCCCATATTAGGGAAGTTTTCAACTATAATCTCTTCAAATACTTTCTCAGTCCCTTTCTTTTCCTCATCTTCCAGGACCCCTATAATTCGAATGTTGGTGCTTTTAATGTTGTCCCACAGGTCTCTGAGACTGTCCTCAATTCTTTTTATTCTTTTTTCTTTATTCTGTTCTGTGGTAGTTATTTCCACTATTTTATCTTCCTGGTCATTTATCCATTCTTCTGCCTCAGTTATTCTGCAGTTGATTCCTTCTAGAGAATTTTTAATTTCATTTATTGTGTTGTTCATCATTGTTTGCTCTTTAGTTCTTCTAGATCCTTGTAAATGTTTCTTGTATTTTCTCCATTCCATTTTGAGATTTTGGATCATCTTTACTGTCATTACTCTGAATTCTTTTTCAGGTAGACTGCCTATTTCCTCTTCATGTGTTTGGTCTGGTGGGTTTTTATCTTGCTCCTTCATCTGCTGTGTGTTTCTCTGTCTTCTCATTTTGATTAAGTTACTGTGTTTGGGGATCTCCTTTTTCAGGCTGCAGGTTAGTAGTTCCCATTGTTTTTGTTGTCTGCCCCCAGTGGATAAGGTTGGTTCAGGGGCTTGTGTAGGCTTCCTTGTGGAGGGGACTGGTGCCTGTGTTCTGGTGGATGAGGCTGGATCTTGTCTTTCTTGTGGGCAGGACAGTGTCTGTTTTGGTGTGTCTGTGACCTTATTATGATTTCATGCAGCCTCTCTGCTACTGGGTTGGGTTGTGTTCTTGGCTTGCTAGTTGTTTGACAGAGGGTGTCCAGCACTGTATGTTGCTGGTCCTTGAGTGGAACTGGGTCTTAGCGTTGAGATGGAGATCTCTGGGAAAGCTTTTGCCATTTGATATTACATGGATGTAGGAGGTCTCTGGTGGACTAATGTTGTGAACTCTGCTCTCCCACCTCAGAGGCATAGGCCTGACACCTGGATGGAACACCCAGACTCTGTCAGCCACATGGCCAGGCACTTGAGGAGTTTCTTGCCTTTTGGGAAGTCTGAGGTCTTCTGCCAGGGTCCAGTAAGTGTTCTGTAGGAGTTGTTTCACATGTAGATGTATTTCTCATGTGTTTGTGGGGATGAAGGTGATCTCCACATCTTAGTCCTCCACCATCTTGAAGGTCTCTCCCCTGTTTGTAGATTTTTAAATAATGGCCATTCTGACTGGTGTGAGGTGATACCTCATTGTTGTTTTGATTTGCATTTCTCTAATAATTAGTGATGTTGAGCATCTTTTCATGTGTTTGTTGGCCGTCTGTATGTCTCCTTTGGAGACATGTCTATTTAGGTCTTCTGCCCAATTTCTGATGTTGTTTGTTTTTTTGATATTGAGCTGCATGAGCTTCTTGTAAATTTTGGAGATTAATCCTTTGTCAGTTGCTACATTTGCAAATATTTTCTCCCATTCTGAGGGTTGTCTTTTTGTCTTCTTTATGGTTTCCTTTGCTGTGCAAATGCTTTTAAATTTAATTAGGTCCCATTTGTTTACTTTTGTTTTTATTTTCATTACTCTAGGCAGTCAAAAAAGATCCTGCTGCAATTTATGTCAGAGTGTTCTGCCTATGTTTTGCTCTAAGAGTGTTATAGTATCTGACCTTACATTCAGGTTTTTAATCCATTTTGAGTTTATTTTTGTGTATGGTGTTAGTAAGTGTTCTAATTTTATTCTTTTAAATATAGCTGTCCAGTTCTCCCATCACCACTTAATGAAGAAACTGTCTTTTCTCCATTGTATATTCTTGCCCCCTTTGTCGTAGATTAGGTGACCAAATGTGCGTGGGTTTATCTCTGGGATTTCTATCCTGTTCCAGTGATCTATATTTCTGTCTTTGTGCCAGTACCATACTGTCTTGATTACTGTAGCTTTGTAGTATAGTCTGAAGTCAGGGAGCCTGATTCTTCCAACTCCGTTTTTCTTTCTCAAGATTGCTTTTTCTATTTGGGGTCTTTTGTGTTTCCATACAAATTGTAAAATTTTCTGTTTTAGTTTTGTGAAAAATGGCTTTGGTAATTTGATAGGGATTGTATTGAATCTGTAAATTGCTTTGGGTAGTATAGTCATTTTCACAATATTGATTCTTCCAGTCCAAGAACATGGTATATCTCTTCATCTGTTTGTGTAGTCTTTGATTCCTTTCATTAGCATCTTATGGTTTTTGGTGTATAGGTCTTTTGCCTCCTTATGTAGGTTTATTATGTAAAACCTTCAGAATAGGAAAATCTGTAGAGGCAGAGAGGAGGTTATTAGTTGCAAGGGGCTGGGGGAAGGGGGAAATAGGAAGTGACTACTAACAGATATGTGGTTTCCATTTATGGTAAAGAAAAATTATGGAACTAGATAATGGTAATGGTTGCACAACATTGTGAATGTACTTAATGCCACTGAACTGTACACTTCAAATTGTTGAAATGGTAAGTTTTATGTTATTTATATTTTACCTCAATAAAAATGTAGTAAAGAAATGATATCACAGGCAGATCTGTCTGTAACAACTCTAACTTTCCAGTTTACCAGACTTCTTACACTTCAGTCCACATGCTTGGAAAGCAGGCAATGGATAGCAGAAGTGGGTGGACCATATTTTCTGTCCCTCCCAAACCACTTCCTCTCTCTTCCCTCTTTGAAACTACAAAAAAAATTGCATGATTTCCCTCCTTCTCTCTTGAAAAACATGTGTACAGGGAAACACTGTACCACCTTACAGTTGCACCATAAATAGTGAGTGCCAGAGGCAATAATATATCATATAGCAGCTGTTTATGCTTCATATCATCTGTGGGCTCTCAGAAGCCTCTCCCAGGTCTTACTGGTTTTGTTCTTATCGAACTGTGTTCTTTTTCAGAATGTGTGCTTCTAAATCATAATTTTAAGGTCAACATCATTTCTGACTGGTACCATAAAAGTTTAACAAGTATGACTAAACCATGCCTGGCTTCCTACTTTTATTTTCCAGTATGTATCAGAAAGCATACTAGCAGGAGAGCAAATGCTCAGGTTGAGCTTCATGGTAGATGTTGTAGAGGTAAAGACCCAACATCTTCTTCCAAGAAGCTAGAACAAGAGCAGGCAAAAATATTAACCCTTTAGTGAATGAACAGTGATATCTCATTGATTCATAGGTTCTAGGGCACCTTCTTATGCACTAGCATGGGGCTATAGAGAAAGTACAGGCTTTGGAGTCAGAACAGATGTTTTAAAATCCCAGGTCATCCATTCAGCTAACTGTTGGACAATGGACAAACAACTAAATTTCACTGAGCTACAATTTTCTCATCCATTAAATGGGGATGGTTGTTAAAAGAAGTAAAAAGTATATATCAAAAACAACTGGCACAACATAATAGCTCATAGAAATCAATAAATGGAATATTGATTACTTAATAAAAGTATTAATATTGGCCACAGCAATAACCAGAAACTGCTTTTCAGGGAAGAAAGTAAGCAATTGTTTGAGGTGGTGATTCACTAATGTAGACAAGACAAAGACCAGCTTTAGCCAAACTCAATTTCCTTAATAGATATAGGCCTATTCTGATTGTCTATTTCTTCTTGTGTGTTTTGGAAAATTGTGTCTTTCAAATTATTGGTCTATTTCATCTCGGTTATCACATTTGTGGTCATAGAATTGTCCATAGTATTACTCCTTAACCTTTTAATGTCCATATGATATGTAATAACATCCCCTCTTTCAAGATGGAGTGTTCATCTACAGATTGAAGAAGATTAAGAGAGGAGGAATATTTGGAGGGTAGATCATCAAATCCCCAGTTTTGGGCTGGTTAAATCAGAGATATCTATAAAACATCTAAATGGAGAAGGTGAGTAGCAGTTGAATAAACAAGTTACAGAACCTGTCAGCCTTTCAGTGTGAAAAAGAGGGAGGGATGAACTATATCAAATACTGCTGGTAGAGCAACTAAAATATGGAGAAATCTAATCTTTCAATTGAGCAATCTTGGAATTTGCTGACAAGAACAGTTTCAATGGAGTTGTGGCTCAAAAACTTGATTAGAATGGATTCAAGACAAAGTGAGAGGAGAGGAATTGGAGGCTGAGGAAAGTAAACTCTTCAGAAGAGTGGATTAGTTTGAATCCTCTGAGAAGCAGATTCCCAGATAAAATTAAATGTGCAAGGATTTTATTAGGAAACATACCTGTGTTAGAGAAAGTGGGGAGAGAGCTTAAAAAGACTGGAATAGTCCTTCAACTGCTTGTAAGTCTGACTGTCATGAGGGAGAAAGGGACTGAAGGTTGGATGGACACATCATAGACTACCATGTGGCCAAAGGACATTTCCACAAGGCTATCAGAGAATTGTAGCCAAAGGCATCAGAGGAGTCTTATTTAGTGGACTAAATGTACCTGTTTTAGTGTTCCTGCTATACCTGGCCACTGACTAAGTTGTTTGAGTGAAACATGGCCTTAGTGCAAGTGTAGAGGTAGATTTTAGAGCATAGCAATTGGGTTCTTGGTCAATTACACTCCCTCTAGTTGGAGGCCACCAGATGCATTTTCACAGCCACTGTAAGGATTTTTTTTCTGTAAAAGGGGAGAGGGAAGTACATGGAGGAAAATATCTTCTCTTTATAAGATGGGAAAATTTACATGTCTGTATGATTATGAAAATTTGTGACATAGGAAATAAAGTGGAGAAGTGCTGGAGCTATTCTTGAGTGGGTGACAGAAAGTGGGACTTGGTGTAAAAGTGGAGGAGTTGAAGTCCATGGGGTACATGAAGAGTTTATGCGTCATAAGAAAAGCTAAAGAAGAAACAGGTGAATATATTTTCTGATGTGAGCTTGTTAAAGTTATCTTCTGATTGCTTCTTTCTTCTGAGGGAAATAGTAAGCAAGGTCTAAGCTGAGAGGAAGTATGGGAGTAGGTGTCGTGGTTTGGGGAAAGAGAAAAAGGTGTAGAGTAGTTACATAAGAGAGTAGGAGGATGGGGTTGGCATTAAAAGTAAATTTTAAAATTCCAATTTTATATTGTATTTCATTTTATTTTTGTGAGTAACTTTTCACTTCATTAGTTACATTATGGTCAGAGAGGTTGGTCTGTATGATGACAGTTCTTTGAAATCGGTTGAGATTGCATTATGGCCTAGGACAGTTTTTCATAAAGAGTCTGCATGTGTTTAAATAGGATGTGTTCTCTGACATATTTTATGTGAAAAATATATTTTTCTTGTCTATGCCACTATTATTTCTATTCTCTGCTATGAGCAGCCAAATACAATTCTCAACTAATATATCCCAAATTCAGCATCCTTTTCAGGAATGTAGGTGACTGGCACATTTAAAAATAATTGTGGCTAGAAATTACTATTTGGAAAATGCACAGAAATACCGAGAGAATTTCCCAGCTGGACCCCATTCCCAAGGAGGATCTCAAAGACAGTTTTATGCCAACTGTATAACCTGGAGGAATTCCAGAATCCCTTCAGAAAGAGAAAGTGGCTGCTGTGACTGCTGATACTGCTGTACTTTAGTGGAAACTGAAAAGCTGGAATGATGACCTTTCAAGAAGAAAAAATGTTATTAAATAATGGAGTTTTTCCCACCTCCTACAACAGTCAATAGCAAAAGGATGAAAAGGGAATCCTATTCTTCTATTAATAACTCCTCAGTCAGTCTCATGCTGACAAAGCAGAAAGCAACTGTAAAATTAGCAGTTTTGCCTGCAAATTAGCCTCTTGCGAGCCATAAAGAGAGAAAAGGAATTAAGGAAAATTCTATTAATGGAGTCAAGGATGGAAAACCAAGAGTGATAGGGCATAAATACCCAGACAACTGATATGTATTTTTAGGAAGATATTACCCAGGTTTTAAATAGCTGCTTATAGCTGTGTATGAAGAACGTGTTAATTGATAGCCCTTGGGTCAGTGTCCTTTCTTAATGGCTCCTTGGAGCAAATCTCTCGGAACTTGAAGAGCACCAGATTTAGGTTGATATCAATAAAAACCACCCTGTCCACCTCTAGCTGAGATATTACTACTCCACTTTAGAATGGCAATGCAGTAATTGGAAAGAGGTTTAACTTCAGAGTCAGACAAAGTTAGGTTTGACTCTGGCTCTGCTCCTTCACTAGCCTGGGGAAAGTCTTTCATCATTCTGTGCCTCTATTTTATCTTCTATCAAAGCAGATGGTGATTGTGCTTCATTGTGTTAAGAGCATTAAACTAAGTACCATGCAAAGAATTTGGTCCCTAGTAGGTTGTTAGAAAATGTTAGCTCCTTTCTACTTTCCCTTCCTCATTAGAGGGCCAGGGACATCAAACCTTCTCGCAAACCTATACAAAGCAGTTAAATTTAGTCCTGGGTAATTCTCCTCATAAGAAGATCAGTCCCTACAGAGGAGCTGAACACGTTTTTATAATTTATGACTGGTCTCAGGCAACAGGCTTCCATTTGCAATCTTATGAAAATAATAAATCAATATCCAAAAATGGGGGATAATCTCAAGAAAGAAACTGATACTCCTTTAACAATAAAAAGGCAGGAGGCTCCATTTCCAACAAGGAACATACACTGGAGACCTTTGAAATTCATACAATTTTTAAAAATTTGCTTTTTATTTATTTTTGACATCTTTATTGCAGTATAATTGCTTTACAATGGTGTGTTAGTTTGTGCTTTATAACAAAGTGAATCAGCTATACATATACCTATATCCCCATATCTCCTCCCTCTTGCGTTTCCCTCCCACCCTTCCTATTCCACCCCTCTAGATGGTCACAAAGCACCGAGCTAATCTCCCTGTGCTATGCGTATGCTTCCCACTAGCTATCTGTTTTACATTTGGTAGTGTATATATGTTCATGCCACTCTCTCACTTCGTCCCAGCTTACCCTTCCCCCTCCCCGTGTCCTCAAGTCCGTTCTCTACGTCTGCGTCTTTATTCCTGTCCTGCCCATAGGTTCTTCAGAACCGTTTTTGTTTTTTAGATTCCATACATATGTGTTAGCATACGGTATTTGTTTTTCTCCTTCTGACTTACTTCACTCTGTATGACAGACTCTAGGTCCATCCACCTCACTACAAATAACTCAATCATTTGTAGGTTTGGTGGTTTCTACAGTCTTAGGCATCTAATACTTAAATTCTAAGAGGAGGTGAGGAGTTTGGGGCTCTGTTGGAGCACTTGGGTGAGTCTTAATCACTCCTGCTTTCTTAGTTCAAGACAGTATTTCACACCTGAAACACACATTTTCACTTCTAAGTCTGAAAAATGGCAAGATATAGACAAAGCAATTAAATCCACAGTGCACATGGAAGGCAAACACTCTTTGAAAGTGGATAAATCATTGAGAAAGACCTTAACAGCACTTTAAAAAAGTCTTTTTCTGGGCTTCCCTAGTGGTGCAGTGGTTAAGAATCTGCCTGCCAATGCAGGGGACACGGGTTCGATTCCTGGTCCGGGAAGATCCCACATGCTGCAGAGCAACTAAGCCCATGCACCACAACTACTGAGCCTATGCTCTAGAGCCCGTGAGCCACAACTACTGAGCCCACGTGCCACAACTACTGAAGCCCACGTGCCTAGAGCCCATGCTCCACAACAAGGGAAGCCACCTCAGTGAGAAGCCGGCACACTGCAACAAAGAGTAGCCCCCACTCACCACACTAGAGAAAGCCCACGTGCAGCAATGAAGACCCAATGCAGCCAAAAATAAATGAATAAATAAATTTAATTAAAAAGTTTTTTTTCTAATTGGTGGCTGTAGCTTATAAGACTGGGCCCATTTAGAAAAATCTAACTGTCCTGGTAATACTCATCAGAGTCACCTCCAAATGTTGTAATGTAATGCCAGAATCATTCCCCTCCAAGCTTTTCATATCTTAAGATCATAGAATCTGGTTTACGTGGGACTCTTAAAAATAAGTAATAATTTAAATTCATCAACAACATCACCACTGAGTAGTCTTCCTACTTGTGTTTGAGCACCTCCAGCAACAGAGAGGAACATTCTTCTGAGAAGAGCTCTAACATGCTAGGCAATAGTTTGCACAGGGGATATGTATTCATTTCCTAGGGTTGCCATCACAGAACATCACAAACTATGTGGCTTAAAACTATTGAAGTTTATTGTGTCACAGTTCTGAAGGCCAGAAGTTTGAAATCAAGTCAGGGCCATGCTCCCTCTGAAACCTGTAGGGGAGAATTCTTCCCTCCTCCTAACTTCTTAATTCTGCATTGCTACAACTCTACAAACATCCTTTGTATATGTAATGTTCCATACATATATTTGTATTCCATACATATAGTTGGGTTGACTTTGCCCCTGGCAGAATTTTCCACTCTAAGTAAAACAAGTCTCCTTAAAAAAAAAAAAAGAAGGAGGACCGAGTTGCAGCTGAAGATCCTGGCAGCAGGGCCATGTTCATGAACATGAGCTGAATTCCTTCCAAGATTGGTGAGCAGTGGAGAAAGATTGTGAAAGGAAGTATAGAAAACTCCAGCAGCTGGAAGAGCAGACCAGGAGTCTGTGAAAGGACATGAAGAAGAGTCCCAGTGTTGACCTGGTCATCAAATCTGCTGTGAAGATGTCCTTAGACTTATTCTCTAATCCCCTCTGCCAGCAAGACCAGGACTTACTGAACATGGTGACCACCCTGGACATGGCCATGAAGTGGATGGATACCTTCAACCAGGAAAAAGTGAACCAGATCTGAAAGACCATTATTGAACCCTGAAAAAGTTTGGCAGTGTCTTCCAGAACCTCAACATGGTGGTGAGAAGGTGGTAGGAAGCAGCCTTCCTATATACTAGGACTATAGGTGATCGCAGGCCAAGGTGGGGAAGTATGAGGAAAAGGAGAAGGCAGGGCCCATGCTGCCCAGAAGAGCTTTGGCCTATATGGGATGACCTTGAAGCCAAGAACAAACAGCTCCTGGATGAGCTGCTGAGGTTCTACAACAGCCAATTCCACTCCTTCCATCTCAGCTTTGAATACCTGATCCAAGAGCAGGTCAGGAGACACATAAGATCTTTGGAGACTTGACCCAACATCTTGACCAGCCTGGACCCCTGGATGAAGTCTAGGTAGCAGGAGTGGGAGAATGAGACCAAACTGAGGGAGCCCAGAGCCGCTCTATTGTGGCTGATGACTAAATCTCTGTTCCCCTCAGAAGATTCCTAGGACACCAGTCAGCCTCTTGAGCCTTTGACCTTTTCAAGTTCAGTTTCAGACGTCAGCCTAGCAGAAGGCCCTCCCTTGGGAGAAGTATGGTACCTGGCAGGTTGGAGACAGGCGGCTCCCAATCTGCCTCACCAGCCCTTTGGAATGAGCTTGGCACCAGGAATCCCAAGCAGTCTGCTGTCTCCCCACCCAATAGCAAGAGCCAGGAGACAGGTAAGCAGTGTAGCAAACCCCAGGGACTTTCTTATTTCCAAACTGTTCACAGTACATCCTGGCCTAGAGCCAGAGCAAGCTTCCAGCCTTCAAAGGGCATGGGCTTTCTCAGCTTACTTGAAGTCCTAGTCTTGCTTGAGTGGTTGAGATCACATTTACCTCCAAAAGAACTATCCTGGGAGTCCACGCATCCTTATTTCCTTTCCACTTCAAAGACTCTCCCCTGTCCCAGAAGAGGCCCTTCCCTCCAAGAATGTATGTAGCTGGGAATTCAGCCTTCCCTCTGAGAGCTGTGGTCCTGCAGCTTTAACAAGCCTCTCACTCCAACCTCCCAGCATGGCAAAGGCTGGTTTAGCCCACTTTTATGCCTTAGGTCAAGTGCAAGGAAGTGCTCCAAGTCTTGCGAGTTCCCTAGGTTGAACCAGGATTCAACTCATGTAAGTATCCTACCACACAGAACGTCATAGATGGAGTCACAGCCTCAAAGCAAGGACAGTGGGTTTGTGCTGGCAGTTGGGCTGGGTCAGAAAGAGAAAGCAATGTCCTGAGGCTATTCTTCAGGGAAAGGCACTAGGAACAGGCAGTCCCATGGACTTCTGGGATGAATTCTAGACACCTTGGAGCTGCCAGGAGGAACAACTGCCTGAGGATGTTCAACGGAAGATGCATTTGGGTTTATGCAGCCTTGGACCTTGGTAGAAATCGAACTGAGGCCCCAGAGTTCCCTGCCAGAAGCCTGTGTCTCTCTGCTCTGGGTGTTGCCTCATGTGTTCAGTTGACTGAAGACAACAAAGGCAGGATTCAGGTCAGAGAGTCAAACCACACCCTTGCAGCAGTCAGCCCCAAGTGGTCAGGACTAAACTGACAGCTTGCCATTTTTGCCCACACCCATCCTCTTAGGACCAACAAGGGGAAGCCAGATATGCTCTCCCTCAGCAGTTACATAGGATGCCCATCTTCTAGTCAGCCCACCTCCAGCTTCCCCACTCCCTCAACCTTCCATCAGGCCGCACCTTCCCCTTTTGCCACTATAAAGCTTTTCAACTCCTCTTTCTGCCTTGGATTTGGGTCTGTGCCAAATTCAAGCTATAGTAATGGCTGCCTCCCTTGCTGACAATAAGCAGTGCTTGTTATTATTTGGAGGGTTTTTGTTTACTTCTACAGAGATTGTTAATTTGAGGAGCAAAAAACCACTCAGAATAACATGCGCTCCCCACCCCCAAATATCTAGGCAGATTTTTGTTATTTTTTGCTTATTGATGGGCTAGTTCCATTTATGAAGGCTTTTTAAAAAACATCTTTATTGGAGTATAATTGCTTTACCATGTTGTATTAGTTTCTGCTGTATAACAAAGTGAATAAGCTATATGTATACATATATCCACATATCCCTTCCCTCGTGCACCTTCCTCCCTGCCCCCTTATAATTTATGAAATTTTATACATCAAAAAGCTTTGAATTTGACCAGGATGTTAATTAATTCATCTCTGAAAAAGTAAGTGGCATTTAATTTAGGTAGTATATTTTATAGCATTAAACAGGTTATGCATTAGGTAGCTTCTCAAGATGTTATTCTATGCACAGTGGCATTTAGCAGATAGAACAGAGTGCCATCATCTCATCCAGAAACACAGACGAGTCTCATTTGAGAGCTGTATGCTAAATAACCGATACTTGGTGACAAAAGTACTCCTAACCTGAGTTTCCTACCACCAATACAGACTTCTTACTCTGAGGGCCTGTCTTTCCGGCCACATTTTATAATGCCAGTGAAGACATGCCAGAGATTACCTAGTGTGTAATAACTTGGCATTAGAGCACCAGGTCTGTCCAATGGTGGTGGCGGGCACTATTATTATATCCAGGTAAATAAAGGTCCATTTTTTAAAATGCCAATTCAAGATACACATCAAGGGTACAGGATACTCAGAACTGAATTTTGAGCAGTGTGGTATCCTAAAGGCTTCCAAGTTTCAGTTGTTTGCCAGCCATTCTTGGCATTCCTTGGATCATAGATAACCCACTCCAGTCTCTGCCTCCATCATGAAATGGCCATATTCCTCCTGTGCAAATCTCCTCTCTTATAAGGACACCAATCACATTGGATTAAGGGCCCACCCTACTGCAGTATGACCTGATCTTAACTAATCACATCTGCAGTGACTCTATTTCCAATTAAGTTCACATTCTGTACTAGGGGTTAGGACTTTGAAGTTCAGCCAAACCCACTTAGTTACCAAGTGACCTTAGCCAAGTTACCTAAGCCACAGTTTCATCTTCTCAAACATGGGAGTAAACTTTGAGAAAATTAAATAAATTAATGGCTGGAGAGTATATATCAAGATGATTAGCACAAAGTGGGCACTAAAGAAATGCTATTTTTTTCCTTTCCCAATACCAAGACTTTATTGTCTGATCCGTTTATTTATGTATATATTTATTCTTTCAGCAAAGATTTTTTGAGCACCTAATATATGCCAAGTGCTAAGGTATCATTCATATAACAGAAAAAGGCAGACACAGTCCTTTTCCTTACGGAGGTTACCATCCAACTCTATCCTGGATTTTAACTGAAGAGTTTATTTAGCAAAATACCCAAAGACCTTCAAGATAAGAAGCATGTTCACTAGCCCACAGCCTGACTGTTGAAGAGTAATAAAGGGAAAAAGAACTAACATTTATTGAGTGTTTAGCATGAAGTAGATGCTGTGCTAGAGGAGTTATATAATATCTCGCTGAATCCCCCCAAAATCTGAGGACATATGTTCAATTAAGTAAACTGGGATTCAGAGAAGTGAAGAAAGCTGCCTATGAGCTATCAGCTAGTAATTACTAGAGCTTCTTTCCCCTCTGCTACACCTAGGAGTCTATGTGCTATTGGTCACGCATTTAGTCATCAAATTGAAGACACAGGATGTAGAGATGCATAAAGAAGAACAGTGGCCCAGTCCTCCTTTGTGAAATCCTTGACTCTATGCATTGGGTGCCATTTTATCTTGAAGCAAACTTCCAGGCCATTTTTCTACCCAGTTATGACTTTACTTTCTATACACATATGAGAGCAATTGAAACAAAGCTGAAATTGTGCCAAATTCTGCTTACTTTATGCTGAATGGGTTTTGGGAGATCCACTAGCACCCTCTAACCATGGTCTCTTGAAATCAGAATGGTAGGGGATGCAATCAGTGGCCACATATGTAGACTCATTACAAGATTTTGACCCCTTTAATTCTGTGGTCTAAGAAACCAGACACCTATGCATTAGCTGAAAGGGATTCCTTTACAGTCTTCCTTATTGACTGCCAGAGTTTTCCCAAGGCCCTGTATCACTACCCAGGGATTCATAAACACTAGTGCCAGGTAACAAGCCCTCCATATGGTTTGTCTTTTCAGAGAAATCCTAGGAGATTAGCAGCTTGGAAGACCAAGATAGCCGTGGAGTTGACGTCTGTTTCTATGTTCTTTTCCTTTGTTTTATTGTCTGTGTGGATCATATATTCTGTTGGACACCAGCAGGAATCCTAAAAGCCTTTCAGAATAATATATTTCTTCTTGTTTTTTGGAATAACCTACTTCAAAACTCTTACAGATATCTTATCCTGAATTTGTTGAGGTTTAATATGTAAGTTACACTTGATTCATTTGTTCACATATAGTTGTGAATCAAAGTCTATTCAATATTGAAAAAGTTGTCTTGTTACTGTCATTTCTGTCAATGAGGATCTGCTTTCAGATCAAAGTAGCAGGAAACTTTCAGAGCAGTGGTTCTCAACCAAGGGCAATTTTGCCAGCCCCCGACCTGGGGGACATTTGTCTGAAGATATTTTTAGTTATCATAACTGGTATGTGTGTCGGGGTGCTATTGGCATCTATTTGGTAGAGGCAAATGATACTGCTAAATATCCTACAATCACAGGATACTCTCCCACAAGAAAGAATTATCTGGTCCGAATGTCAATAGTACTAAGATGGAGAAACCCTAACCTAGAGAAATATTTTTCTCCTATAACCTTTAGGCATCACCTTGGAAACTGTATGAACCTGTGTTCCAGGCTCAGATCAACTACTTATTAATCATTTTAACATGGTCAAACAGCTTAATGCTTTTGGACGTGGGCTTCACTGCTTGTATGTAAAATGAGGGAAGTGATTTTGGGGAAAGAAATTGGAACATGTTGAGCTACTAGATACATTTTGTGGTCAAAGGAAAAAGGGGAAAAATGTTTAGTATTCAAAGATGTTTTTTGAAGACTTATTTATAATAATGAATATTATATGACAGTTTTGTTTAAATAAATGATAGTTTATCTATTTCATAGAATATTATGAGGATCTTATAAAAAACAGTTCTTATACATGGAAAATGCCTTTATTCTAATGTTAGGAGAGAGAGTAATGGGATTCTAATTTGTATGTAAAGTAGGCCAGAGGGGAATTGGTTACTTTGTTTTCTGAGCTGCCTCTATCCATATTTCTTACTGGTGCACTCATCACAGTGCCCAAGACTCACTTGTTTATGTCTATGTCTTTATGACCAGACTGTATACACCATGTCGATAATGGTGGGGTTTTAGTCACCTCTGTATCCCCACTGTCTTGCATATAACTAACTGCATTGTCTCTCAAGAGACAGGTTAGTGTTACCTGCTTTGGTTTCCTCATCTGAAAAACGCAGGCAAAATTGTGCATTTGTGGAGAGCGATAAATGAAGCAATGTTTGTAAATGTCATAACATTCTGTATCTGACACATAATAACCATTCAATAAACTTAGTTATTGTGATTACTTGCATCCCAGCTCTGTCCATAACAAGAGGTGTAAACTTGGAAAGTAATTCAGGTCTTTTCTTTTTCTTTCTCCTTTCCTTTCCTTTCCTTTCCTTTCCTTTCCTTTCCTTTCCTTTCCTATCCTATCCTTTCTTCTTTTCTGTTTTTCCCTCTATAAATGAAGACTGTACTAGACTATCTAAATACTAACCAGATTCTGGATTCTTATATCCTTCGATTCTAAGGATTAAAGGCTTTAGGAGCCTTGTTGGAGACTGTGCAGACTCTTAGAGTGAAAATGGCTCCATCGACTGTGGTCTAGTGAGGCTTTGAGGCTTTGGACAGTCATCAGGAGGGAGAGCGTAGTGGGTGGGCAGGAGATGACATGGTATTGGGGAAAGAGCACTGGGTTAGGCATCAGAGAACTGGGACCTAACTTGCATGTTGTGTCGTTGCACATATTATTCCTCCATGGCAGCTTCCAACTTCTTCACCAGTAATAACAGAAAGAAATAGCTAGCAAGTTCAAGCGCTCTCCCAGCTCCTACTTGGTATGATTTTGGCCTCTTCATGTCCTGTCGGGCACACTACACTGAATTTACTCTTCTATGCAGTGGCTGTTCCCCTACCCACCATGTGGAGGCCCTCCTCCCTCAATCTTTCTGTGACTCTAGGTTTTGAAGACAACTTGTGTTGTCTTCCCATTTAGATGCTACCTTATTAAGGACTCCTGTTTGCTGGCTAGAAATCCCAGAAATAATGCAAGGTATTTGTCTGAGTGTCTTAGGGTTCTTTTTGCATCAGAATGACATAATGAGGCTCGTGGGATTAATTGAAATTTAGGGAAAAACCGTCTAGTACTGTACTGAGAAACCAAAGGCAATGAGAAAGTCCTTCACAGGAACCAGAGAGGTCCTAGAAATTACAGATCAGAAGCCACCTGGAAACAGATTAATAATGATGAATAAATCATTAAATCTTAGATTTATCCAGTCTTGCTCCAGAAAGAACAGCAGATTAAATGAAGGCAAATTTAAACTCAGTATTTGAATCAAACTTGTAACTAATAATGCTAATCTATCAAACAGTGAAACTACCTACCTTTCAAGGAAGGGAGCCTCCAGCTGGAGAGTGGACAGTTTTAAAACTGGAGAAGATTCTTGTTTCTGATGAGAGAAAGAATTTAATAATCTCCAAATTCTTTTCAGCTCTGAAATGGTTCTGTCCATGAACGTGGTAATACTTGATGAGAACTAAAACTGTGGAATGGCCATCATATCAGATGCCAGGCACTATGCTAGAAGCCTTTACCTGCTCACAATGACCCTAAAAAGAGGTCCCCAATAATTCCATTTTGCAGATAAGAAATTGTGACACAGAAAGGGAAACTGAGTGTTTTTCCCAAGCTTGTAAAAAGTGCAGTAGGGTCTGACTCTATATCTGGTGAAGAATCCTTAAGAAGTCAGAAATCAGCCTGTTCTCACTGGTTTTTTGTTTTGTTTTGTTGTACGCGGGCCTCTCACCGCTGTGGCCCCTCCCGCCGCGGAGCACAGGTTCCGGACGCACAGGCTCAGCGGCCATGGCCCACGGACCTAGCCGCTCCACGGCGTGTGGGATCCTCCCGGACCGGGGCACGAACACGCGTCCCCTGCATCGGCAGGCGGACTCCCAACCACCGCGCCACCAGGGAAGCCCTGTTCTCACTGTTTTGACTGTACCGGTTTGGGCTCTTGAGTTCCTCCATAGGGGAACCAACTAAAGGACAGATTGTTAGCTGCTTTGCACATAGAAGGGGAGAGGAGGAGAAACAAACGACTCTACGTCTTGGTGAAGAGGCGGAAGGAGGATACCTGCGGGGAGAGCTTGTCTAGGAGTTCCTGCCACCTGCAACCTGGCATTTCCCCCTCCTAGAAGCCAGACAGACTGCCTCATGCCAGCCTGTCAGTAGAGAAACTAGTAAGGAGAGAACTCCGAGGCCATCAGACACAAGAGCCTACCTACAGGGTACACTATGAAAGGGGGGACCCTGGGAACAGGGAGCAATGGCCAATCCCAGTGGTCAGCAGGGAAAGGAAAGGAAAGGGACACTGAAATGTACTATGCGTCTTAAGTACTGTGTTGTGCTCAGCACTTTTAAAATATTTCCTCTTTTAATTCCTTTCAACAGTCTTATTAAGAAGGTATTATTTTCTTCATTTTTCCAAATGAAGACACTAAGGCTTTTAAGAAAATTGTCTTACATTATTCAGTATGCCTTGGATATTAAGCCAATCTTGTCTGACTCCAAATTCCACATTTTCTACCAAATTATGGTTTTCCAAATTCTATTTACTGGTGTTCCCTTTCTCATTTTCACCATAACTGCAGAGCCCTGTACTTTTGCTTAACATTTTTCTGTAAATCAACTCCCCTCATTCTTAAATTATACTTAAATGAATGCATTTTAAAAGGAAGATGCATAATGCCAACAAATGGAAAGCAATTTCACTTGCCATAAATAGATAGTAATAACAAAAATGAATAAATGAAAACAAAAGAGTGTTATTAAATTCCTGCTGTGTAGAGTCTTATGTCTAGAAGGCTCTGTGCCTAAGGCATAATTTCTTTGTAAAACTGAAGATTAACAAAGTGTTAGATGCTAAAGATACAGAGCACCAAAATGATGTTTTCCTTGTTGGTATCATTGAATGGATTAAAAGATAACTGAAATTCTTGTCATGCGTTTCAAGGCTATTTAATGCCCTTTCTCTGGCCTATCACACACCACCTCCAGGACCATCAGTATTCCATAGCTATGCTTTGGGAAGTTCATCATGATAGTGGCAATATTATAAGCTCTTCTTCTGAAATCAAGCAAATGCTCACTTTGAATACCATTTCCCCAAATGAAACAACACTGTTACTAGATAGGAAGCAGAAAAGGATGCAGAAAATAAATAGATCCTCCCAAAGGGTTTTCCTACCTTGAGTCGTCCATCCAATGTGTTATAATTAAAGATCATCTGGGCTTCCCTGGTGGTGCAGTGCTTAAGAATCCACCTGCCAGTGCAGCGGACATGGATTTGAGCCCTTGTCCGGAAAGATCCCACATGCCATGGAGCAACTAAGCCCGTGCACCACAACTACTGAGCCTGCTCTCTAGAGCTCACAAGCCATGACTACTGAGCCCGTGAGCCACAACTACTGAAGCCCACGCACCTGGAGCCCGTGCTCCACAACAAGAGAAGCCACCGCAATGAGAAGCACGCGCACCGTAAGGAAGAGTAGTCCCCGCTTGCCGCAGCTAGAGAAAGCCCACGTGCAGTAATGAAGACCCAACACAGCCAAAAATAAATAAATAAAATAAATAAATTTTAAAATATTTAAGATCATGACAATTTTCTACTAAGAAAAATGGTTTCTTGTTGCAGATATAAGTAATTCTCAGCAACGTATCCTAGAATTTAAGGCCTTGTTAAATTCTATTAGGTCCCACCACCACCATCAGACTTAGGCCAAAGTGAGTCAAAATGAACAACTCATCATTTCTCTTATATGTCCTCAAAATATCCTGCCTCCATACCACTGCTCATCTGTTCCTCTCTCCATTCCCACAGTGTATCTATGTGGGTAATTGTGGTCGGCAGAGAGAGACAAGCCTGGAAAGATAGAGTAAGAAAAGGTCATTTTAAATTATTTGCTTGTTTTTTTGTTGTTGAATTGTTGGATAGAATCCCTAGTATTATTAATTCATTCCTAAATGTTCTGTTCTTTCACCTAAATCTGATGGGAAAAAAAAGTGCTAAATGGAATCAGAGTGCTCATCAAAAACAAACAAACAAACAAACAAACAAAAGCATAGCTGACACTTTTAGGAACAGAAAATGGACAAGGTTGAAGACAAATTATCAGTGATTTTGTGTTTAATAACTCAAACATCAAAGGAACTTGTGGCTACGAGGAAAGATTTAATATTTGGAATCTCAGGACTACTCTGGTTATAAGCTCCAGGAATGCTCATGGAAATTTTGAGATTAAAGAAATCATGTGACTGTCACATGATAAGGTTTATTATAACTGTCTTATGAGGAAAATAAAATGATGCATTTTGAAAAAAAAACCCCCACAGTTTAATATTTTAGAGATTTCTAAATATATACTGTTACATATTTTTGGCCTTTTCTGTTGAATTTATCTGAAAACATAATTGCAGAAGATTGTGCAAAGTAATAATAAACTTTGGAAGGATTCAAAAATAAAAGAGTAAGAGAAGGAGAGCATGCAAAGACCTGAAAGATGACTGTTGGGGTTGGTGATAGGGAATCTCTGAGAAACTTGCTGTAATTGTTTCAGTTCTAGATTAGGGAGGTTGGTGGATTGAGGAGTAAGTAGGGGTTGAGTACCTGGAGACAGCAAGAGCACCTTATCAGCTGAGATAAAAGACGAAAAATGAAGTGTTAGATAGAAACACAGGAGAGCTTGGAGCATATTTTCAGGTTGAGGTTTGGCTCCTTTTTGCAGGAGACAAAAAATTAGAGAGGAAGAGGCTTAAGAGCTAAACCAAGAGACTATGAGGGAGAACAGAATCAAGAAGGAATGTGAAGGGCTTGGCCTCGTACCCGAGGAAGGACACATCACAGTAGAGTGATGACTTTCTATAAACAGAATGGAATTAGCAGAATGAATTTGTAGCACACATTTACCACTAAGTAGCTGGAGAGACAGGATCTGTCTGGATTTTTGCCATTCAGTGTATAATTGTAGGAGAGTCAGCCTGCTAATCATTATGTGGACTCACAGAACATTTAAGGTGAAAGGAAGTCCATTCCTCTACCTTATATTCAGATCCATGTCATACTGAGCATAGGCCTACTCTTTTAACTGTAGTGGCGGGAGGTTAACGTCTACATGAAAGAGAAAATTCCACTTTCAGAAAGCCTTAAATATCAGGAGGTCCTCTTCTAAATAGAAGTGGTATCAACCTCCCCATTAGATGGTTCCAGTATTGCTCTTAAAAATGCCTCAGGACTTGAATTCCTCTTCAAATATGTATATAGTGATGGATTTTTTTCCCCTTAAATCCAGATAATAGGCTATTCAATCATTTTTCATATGAAATGATTTCAAAACCTTTTATTGTCTCAGGGATTCTTTTTTGGATGTGACATCCTAAAATAAAATTGTGATGTCCAAAAATAAAAATATCACCTGGGCAATGGTTTGATCAGGGGAAAGTTTTGAAGAGTTCATTCTAGGCATTAGGTTTCATTAAGTCCAGCCAAATTGCTGATTGAGATTTATGGAGTACTTATTATATGCAGGCAATTTCTTAAGAGTTTTAATGCATTATCTTATTTAATCTTTTCAATAACCCTATGAGGTAGGAAGTATTAATGTTCCATTTTACAAATTGACAACAGGAAGCCAAGATGGGCTAAGTAATTTTCCCAAAGTAACTAAGCTAGCAAGTGGCTGAGTTGGGATTTGAACTCAGGTTTGTTTGATTTCACTACGTGATGACCTTCTCACATGTTGGTTTGTTTTTCATTCACTTCCTTTCCATCCTGTACTTGTACAGGTTTCTTGAAGAAAGTGCTGAGCAAAGAATATGGCATACAGAGGCTCTTGTTAAATATGGGTTGAAGCCTTGTGGTGTAGATATTGCTAGCTCCCATTTTGCAGATGAAAAAATTGAGGCTCAGATAAACAACAAATATTTGTTGTTTGTACAAAGTACCAGACACAGCACTGTAACCAACAGTGTGACAAAAGTAAACACAGAGTTATATACAAAAAAGAGTCCTATCTCTGGACTCAAAGTCAACACTATTTCCATAGCATCACAGCTTTTCCTTCCAGCAAAAAGTCCTCAGAATCAATCTGGAAGAATGGAGTTTGCCCTCTCTTGCAAAAACAAAAAACAAAAACAAACCAACCAACAAAGAGTAAAACCTCTCCAGAAAAGCAAAGATGTCCTTAGAGACAAAGAAGGAGTTCTGGTGAGGAAAAGCAATAATGTATATGTCAAGGAGTAGAGGCTCTCTTTACCCTCTCCCCACAAATCTAAAACACTTTTTATTAATGCCCCCCCTACCCCCAGCAAATGTGGCATTCTTTTAAATATGCCCTAAAAGTGTAAATCAGAGCAAAGACTATATTTCACGCCAAGAGGCTTGTATATCCATCAGGTATTTATGGCAGTGCTGTTAGCCAACTCTTCCATCTGGGATGTCTTTAGTCATCTTTCATCTGGTACACCTCTTAGAGAAACTCCAGAGCCACAAAAGGGCTCATCTTTTAGACCTCCTTTGGCAGGAGAGAGAAATCCAAAGGTTTCCCATAAAGCCTATGTTCTGTATTGCGTTTAAAGTGGTTGTTTGATATGATAATGTTTTGGGGGGGATACTTGGCCCTGCCTCCCAAGGATAATAGAGGACAATTATTTTATTCTGTTGTGCCATCTAATGAGGAACCATCTCTTAAAAGCACAAGGGTTTGTGTAATCTACAAATTATTGGGAGAAGAGATTGAAGATCGTCTCTGTATCTCCCCTCTCCAAAACAAAAAGCTTCATCCAGAAAAAGAGAGCTTTTTATCCTTTCTAAATTTGGTAGTGAATACCTGCTATAACCTAAAACCAGTTGGGGGGAAAAAAAAACAGAAGAGGAAAGATTTAATACACCCTTCCATTAAATATGATCAAATATTCCTGGAACCAAGTTGTTTCCATATACTTTCCAGTTTGACTCTGTTCAAGCAGAGGTGAAATCTAAACATGAGGTTTTTTTTTTTTTTTTTTTTTGATAATCATTTCGAAAGAGATGAATGCATCACTGAGAAAAAACAACAGCTTTAATTGTCACTTTGGACACCGCAAAGCTATTCCATTAATCCCTCAGCAGAATGCCTCATTATTAAAATAATATGTGGGGAGTTTGTAGTCCAAAAAAGCCAGGAAACAAATTCACTGCTAAAATGTTCCAGAATGTCTCAGAAAGAAATAAAACTACCAGAGCTTTCATCCTATTCCAATCATAGACACCATGTCCACGAGGAATAGTAATTCGTCTTGACATGACTGCTCAAATGGTTCCAAACACACAAAGCCATGGTGGAGACCACTCTGACTGCTCCCATTCTTGGCCTGGATGCAGAGACATAGGCCTGCGAGTGTCTCCTATCAATTAGACAGTCAGAACAGAGAGGGGCTGGCTAAATGCATGGGGGTGAGGAAGCTGCAGGGTTTTATACCTTATTAATTGGACATCGCTATTTAAACTCTTGAAGTCTCCAAATGGCTTTGGCATGCGGTCAGACCCATAAAATAAATGGACTCAAGAAGTGAAAAGGAATACTCTGAGCTAGGCCATTTCCTGTTCCTCCCTAGAATCCTAAACTGTATCTGGTACCAGAACTTCAAGCTCAAATCTCAGCTGAATACTCAGCCAGCCTTTACATGCTGCTACAACTACAATCAAGACTTTTCTTTTTCTTGTGTTTGCTGTAGCCTCTTCAAGAATAAATAACCACCTTTATTTTTAATCAGCCAGTGGGTATGCATCGGTTGAAAGAATTTGCCCAGCAAAATAAAAACTCGCTTGGGTTTTTTTTGTGGTTGGTATTTTGTCAAGCAGTAGTGCCTCCTTAGCCTTTCATATCTGTCTTTCTGAGTGAATCATCCTGAAAAGGTTACCTCTGGCACTAAAACAGGGAAGGTTCTGCTTCTGGAAAAGAAAGTGGTGGGAAAGATCAGTATAGGTTTCTTTCTGTCTTTGCTTCCTTGAAAAGAAAGTCTTCTGAGACCAGGTGGCTTTATCCCATGAAAATGAGCAGTGAGTCAGGCAACAAAGTGGACACCTCTGTCACAGCATCACCCCATCACCAGCCCTACTCACACTTGTGAGGACTGATAGCAGATTACCCTTTCACACTTGGCCTCCGAGTGGTGGGCCAAGGGAAATCTCCTTGAGGGTAAAGAGGTGAAGCCAGAATATGAATTGATGGAGTGCTGTTTAGAGTGTAAAGAGATAAATTGACTAGAACTATTGGAAAAGCCTGGGAGAAAAACACTATGCAGCTAAATCCAGTTCAGAGGTTCCTTAGCAGAGGCTCTGCTGTGGGAGATTTAAAGGAGGGGAGAAAGAAGCATCCTTTTACTAGCCACCTACTTGGTACCAGACGGACTCTTTAGGGCTTCACAGACATATCACATTTAAACTTCGCAACAACACTTTGAGAGAGAGGTCTGGCTGTCCCATTTTATGGATGAGGAAACTGAGGCTTAGAGATTTTAAGGTGCATGCTCATGGTGCATGATGTAAACTTTAAGGTTGGAAATGGTATCTGTATATCCCCCCAATCATGGTAATAACTGCCAAAGGCTCTCTATACCACTTCGAGTGGACAGCTGTGGCCCGCCCTTCCTCAGTGCCTCCTGCCTTCCCTGGTGGTTGTTTCCACCAGCTCTCATCACAGTGCTTTACACTGGGGTCTGTTAGGTGCATCACCTGGACCTTTACTCATTGTCTTGCCATTAGTAACCAACACTCTGTTTCCTCCAAATAAAACCTGATCTTGGCACCAACATTCCACTTCCCTGCACTCCTGTTAGCACACTGTCAGGAAGACGAGCAGCCCACGCAATAGGCAGAATAGTGTGTCATAGTTTCCATCTGACCTCTATATTCTCTGTTAATTTATGGTTTAATTTAGTGCTAAGAGCACGGGCTTTGGGTTTACCCAGAACTGGGTTCAAATCCTGGCGTCACTTCCCATTAAATGGGTCACCTCGAACTAGTTTCTGTGTCTGTTAGCCTCAGTATGCTCGTCCACAAATAGGGGATAGGAATGCCTTTCTCACACTTATTGTTAGGATTGTGTGAGATAATGTATACAAGCACTCAGCATAGTGTGGCATGCCTAGTGAGTACTTAATAAATGGAAGCTATTATTTAGGGTAGATGTTTGAGATTAAATGGTCTCCATATTTATTTTAGAGTTGATAAATGAAGCTAACATCCCAGGGAAGGAATGAGGCAGTACTATGAGAGAATACTGAACCACCTTCCCCTAGGATGCTGAAGTCTCTTCCTACCCTTGGTGGAAATATTCCTTGCACTACAATTTTTCATGTCTTGCAAGGTCCAATCAATACAATTGATTAAATGATTAATTTATTGTGTTCTCAGTAAAAGCCCTGTATCGACTTCTTAAAATGGAATCTTATTGCATTTTAGACAAAGTTGATTGGCAGCAATCATTTAAAAGGGAAGCACAAAGCATTCTAAACACACATACACAATCAAGCCCAATAATGAAAAACAAAAGTCTGGTACTATTTTAAGAATGCACAACTGGAGGGATGAGTGAGAGTATTAGCGTTTTCTGAGTTGCTGAGCCACAGAGAAAGATCATCTGGGCCGGTTATACTCATCTGTGTACTGACCTTACTCATGCCCTTTACTTATTGCCCTCTCTGTAAAGACATCAGGGGAGGTGTCTTTTGGTTTATTTGTTTGTTTTTCTCCCCTGCTGTCCCTATTAGGAATAGTTGTGTCCTCTTTGGCTTATGGTTTGTTTTTATCTCATAGACTGTAACCAATGAGGCCTTCATCCTTCCATTGGTTTATAGAAGACCCAGAGGCAAATCTATGTCCCATCCATACCCTTGGGCTGCATTTTTTAGTGATACATGTTGTATAGGTTTCAATCTAGACCTGTGTTTTTGTTTCTCTCATTGTTTACCTTTGTTTCATCTTGCTCACCAAATTATAAAATGGATTACCTAACCGAATATCAATGCATCTTTTAAGTTGCCTATATTTGGAGCATAGTTAAGGGATATATAAATTATTAAATAATGAAATACAGAAATTAGGGGGGAAAAGTCTAATTTCCTGTTCTCTTTTTTTTTTAACATCTTTATTGGAGTATAAATGCTTTACAATGGTGTGTTAGTTTCTGCTTTATAACAAAGTGAATCATCTATACATATACATATATCCCCGTGTCTCCTCCCTCTTGCGTCTCCCTCCCGCCCTCCCTATCCCACCCCTCTAGGTGGTCACAAAGCACCGAGCTGATCTCCCTGTGCTATGCGTATGCTTCCCACTAGCTACCTGTTTTACATTTGGTAGTGTATATATGTCCATGCCACTCTCTCACTTCGTCCCAGCTTACCCTTCCCCCTCCCCATGTCCTCAAGTCCATTCTCTACATCTGCGTCTTTATTCCTGTGCTGTTCTCTCAGGCCACGAACTAGCTTTGTCATCAGTTACCTGCAGCAGTATTTGCCTTCTGATGGGAGCAAAAATGGACTCTACTGGCAGCCATCCCAACCCAGTGGTTGGTTCTTTCTCAACGGTTCTGTCCTCCTCAGCACACCTGCCCCGAGAGTCTGAGAGAGCTGGTGGGCCTCCCACCAGGGCTGTGGGAGGAGATTCAGGGTGGGCCTGGGGAGGGCTGACTTGGCCACTGGGTGTCAGTGTTGCTGCACTTGAGGGAGGCCTCTGGACCTTGTCTTTGGCAGCAAGAAATGCTTCCTGCTTTCCTCGATTAACTCAGGTGAACCGGTATGAAATAACATTCATTAGATCTTTTTCTTTTTTCTGCTCCAGAGAGGAGGGATGAGAACTCTCTTTGCTATACACTTTCCCAACTGCTGTGAGTGTTAAGTTTAAGGCAATGGAGGGATCAGTAATTTTAAAAATTACTTTTCTTCACCAGAAAGCTGTCTTAATAGAATTTCCTACCCAGCACCACACCAACAGAGCCCACTGAGACAGCCAAGCACCTTGGCCAAATCCTAGGCTTTGCAGCCTGAAGACCTTGGGTTTTCATCTGAGGTACTTTTTCCTCCAACCCTGTGTTCTCAGCAGCTTTGTGACCACCAACAATTTTGAAACTTGCTGTGCTGCAGTTTCCTTGTCTCCAAAATGCAATTTATAATACCTGTTTCAGAGGAATGCTGTTAGAATTAAATTGGTTTGGGCATATAGAGCAGAAACTCACAATATGTGCTCAATAAATGAAAGCTAATGTGGATAAAATGTGAGCTGGGGAGAGCTGTGTGGTAGCTCAAAATATATTTTGCATATTTTTTCCAGTGTCCTCAGAAAGCATGCAGAGGGTGTGTGTGTGTGTGTGTGTGCGTGAGAGAGAGAGAGAGAGAGAGAGACAGACAGACAGACAGGATGGGAGATGGGATGGGCTGCATGTGTGTGAGAGAGAGGCTCTCAGGTGACATGCACAGGAAGCACAGTGATCACAGTATATCACATGAGATAGTTGCTGAACCTGTATCCTAACCTTTTTTTCCCCTGCCTGACAGTTCCTTCTAGTGGTAGTCAGCACTTTGGAGATGCTCACTCATGACAGAGAGCAGGATGTAGAACAAGGAGCAGCCTCTCCCCAGGGCCAGAGCTCAGCATCCCTGGGCTCTAGCATCATCTGTACCAACTCTCTGACATCCTCAGACAACACAGCTTAGTCCAAGGTACATGGCTTTGGAGTCAAGTATAGGCAGGAAGTCCAGCTCCCAGACTTACTATATGTGAGACCTTGAGTAATCATCTACCCCTTCAGAGTTTCACTTTTCATCAATTGTAAAAATGGGGATAATGATACCATTATTAATGGTTTTTATTAGGGATTAAATAAGATAGTACCAGGGAAAGCACTGAGGACAAAGGAAACTGAAATCCCTAGTAATACTCTCCTGTCTGCTTACACCTATGCTGTGAGGATCACTCAATCTGATGCAGGAAGTTGCCTCCCCAGACCTGTGGGATCTCTTCAAACCATCTTGCTTCAGAGTTATGTAGAGGAGGAAAAACACAAGTTCTATTTTGAACACATTAAGTTGGAGCTGTCTGTTAGGTAGGTGGAGATGGTTACTGGACAGTTACATATATAGATATATAACTTTGGAAGAACTTTGGGTGAAGATTTGGAAGCCTCCTAAACTTGCCACATTGCACTTAAGCAATTAGCTTTCTTCCCAGTCTTCTCTGTCTCACTGCCCTCCTTCAACTCCTTTTTAACACAGGCTGTTAGTCCTTATTTTCTTTCGAAAAACCATAGGCTAGATGGAGATACTATTCTCTTTCCACTTGGCACATCCGTTCTTTCTGGGAACTGTTACATTACTGCCCAGGTATCACTGAGTATGAAATCCACCTGGAAGTATGGAATTCTGTTCCATAAGCCATGGCTTCCTGCCTCACCAAGTTTAGAGGTTTGAGACTGAGTATTCTCTAGGTTGACCTAGGATGTGATATTGTTGCAGAATCTAAGAGAAGGGATGATAGATGATGCATAATAATATTTTGTTTTTCAGAATTGGAAACGGGCCCAGAGAATCTAAATGATTCTTCCCATTACGATAGAGCTCAGAGTCACCATATTAGGCTGCCTCCTTGCTTATAAAGCAATGGGTTATCATTCTAGATGGTAGTTCAAATACTTAAGAGACCAGGGAGTGAAGTCCAGCCCTTCTCACAAATCAGCTGTTCTAAAGCTGAAACTCTTCAATGCCTTTACACACATAGAACCCTTAATCACTGTGGGTCATTGTGACATAGACTTCAGTTTGTCATAGGACAAAAAAATTCTGGCTTTCAAATATAGTGATGAACTAATGAAACAGTTTCTCTAAAGGTAAGATGGATTAAAGCTGTGCTGGACATTCTGTGTTCTCTTTCAGTCTTGGCCAATACTTCCCAGTGCTATTATGGAACATAAGTCTTTGGGATGCTTAGTTAGGAAAGAAAAAAAAAAAGCTTTGGAAAAGCTTAAAGTATAGTCTCTCATTTACTTAAATGTCCACAATGAAAATTAGCATATTAAAGGTTCCAGTTAAAGAAATCTGCTCAAAGTTTGAAATTAGTCAACTCCATATATGCAACTTAACAGAAAACATCTATTAACATCCCATCGAAGAAATGTTTTATCTTTCTTTGAATTTCTGATATGAACAGTGTTCTGGGTACTTAATTGGTTTTCACCTTTAATCTTTGCAACCAACTAGTGACAGAGACATTGTTGATAATCTTTTTATGATGAGGAAACTGGGACTCAGAAAGGTAAGGGACTTTCCCCAGGCTCACACAGTCAATATGCCCTGCTTTTCACTTTATGTTTTTTTATTTTTTTTTTATTTTTTTTTTTTTTATTTGCGGTATGCGGGCCTCTCACTGTTGTGGCCTCTCCCGTTGCGGAGCACAGGCTCCGGACGCACAGGCTCAGCGGCCATGGCTCACGGGCTTAGTTGCTCCGCGGCATGTGGGATCTTCCCGGACCAGGGCACGAACCCGTGTCTCCTGCATCGGCAGGCGGATTCTCAACCACTGCGCCACCAGGGAAGCCCCACTTTATGGTTTTTTAGAATTTTTCATACATGTGACCTTCCTATGTGTCTTCACTTATAATGTAATCAATGCCTCAAATTGGATTCTCACCATTCCTGGCTGGGATATCTTCCTTCTGTCTTAAGACCTAGGTCAGGAATCATCTCAGCTGTGCTAAGTGTTTCTCCCTCGTGCTCCTATAGTATTTTTTTTTTTACCTTGATCTTAATATTGTCCACTTTATTTTGAAAGTATCTATTTATGTGCCTCTTCTTCCCAGTAACTTGTAAGCTTCTTAACAGCAGGTACTGTGTCTTCACTCTTCTTTGTATACCTACTCCCAAGCTCAGGGCTTACCTTGAAGTCATACACATTTATTAAGACTCCTATGGTAGAGACTCAGGGTTTCTCTGTTGCACTGAATTGAACTGAGCTGAAATGAAGCCAGTTCTCTCTAACTTCAAAGCCCCAAACATTTCCCACTATACCTCACTGTCTCCCATTCCAACTGTAAAAGTTCTATTACGTTTTGGCCCAAATAAGCAATGAAGCTATTTTTGTTCCCATGGTATTTGGTAATGCTGTGGAGAATTATAGGGAGCAAATCTGGGAGGAGAATAGGCACCTTAAATGAAATGTATATTACATCACAGATCACATTAACAATCTGTGTATAAATCCATTAGTACAGGGCAGGGAACAAAGAAAGCTCCAAGCAAACCTCAGCTATTATTTAAAGTATTGCAATTTCAGAGAACAGGTTCAGTCATTATCAATAATACTTTTATTTGATTCGTTGAGTTACAGATTAGATTCCAGCATTTTTGTTGATGAATATCTTGGCTGGGTAGATTGAACCTGAAAGTTAACATTCTGTTGCTCAGAGCAGATATATGCAAGTGAAAAGCCACTAGTGGGAAATTCTGCACAGACAGGTGGGTTATAAACCCACAGTGGACACTATAGCCTGCAGTAGGGGCGTCATTAGGACTCAGACAGAAGAGCTGCCCTTGAAAGTCAAGTTAAATCTCTCTCTTTTCCTGCCTTACCACGCATGACTAGCACCATCTACCCGTCAGGAGAACAGGAGAATGAAGCTTAAGCTTGCCCATTTATTTGGCAAGTTTGCAATCATAATTCTTTAACAGTAGGTTTATGGGGTTTTAGTGGTTGTGTTTATTTCAATGTGTCACTTTCCCTTCTGTTGAAGGCTTTGAGGCACACTCTTCAATCCCTGCCTCCTCTCTCCCCATATCTGACACTAAGCCCTGAATGTTAGTAGTTAAATAGCCCCCGAGTTTATCTCCGGCTTATTCACAAACCCACACTCTCTGAAGAACTGAAATAGGCTCTTGACTTGTCTTCCTGGCCCTGGTCTTATTAAAATAAATCATGCCAGTTCCATGCTTCAAGATCTCCCAAGAACTATTAGAACTACTCCGCTGGACAGGCTAAATTCTTTATCATCTACCCCAGTGACTCCTAGAGCCTCCTTCTCCCTGTTCAGGTGCCCAGGTACACATTGCATTTCTTGACCATTCCCATCCTGTGCCTCCATACATTTCCTCTCTCAGGAATTCTCTTCTTCCCCATGTGTTTGGCGTTTCCTAGTTGTCCCTGAAACATCCTCTCCTCTGTGAAGCCTCTCTTTCTCCTCAGACAGGTGTGCATACAGTTCCTCTGAGATTCCACTGCACTTGGCCAGCCCTCTGTCATGTTGACACAGAGTCTGCTCCTTTTCTTTAGCCAGAAGGAGCATTCTTGTCATGTGAGAAGGACCTTTCATTGAAGGAGCAAAGGGGTCAAGATGACTCCTTACCTTATGACACTCTCTCCTCCTCTGTGGCTGGAATGTAAAATTTAGACTGGGTATGCCTTTTGCTAGGGAGTTTCCAAGACTTAGAGGGCCAGGAGGGACCAGGTATCATGAGAGACTGAAAATGGGGAAACTAATTCTAATTACTTGGGCTTGATCTGAGGTCTGTCTTAGAGTTCTCCCCTGAAATTTACTTTTGATTCACTTATTCCACATGGGATCTATTCCAGTTCCCTAGAGTAGGCAGGGATTCAGATGAAAACCACGTCAAGGAATAACCAGGGTGCATATGGTTGGCATCTTTTATGTTATATTTTCTCAGGAGCTTGAAGTGACTGAGCAGGCATTTGGGATTCTGGCTCCATCACAACCACACAGTGTAACACCGAGCACATTGAATGGTATTTGTTTCTGTGTCTTTCTTCCCTATTAGACTGTGAGCTTTCCATGTCCAAGGTATGAAACACATTTGCCCTTGTTCCAGTCCTGTGCTGGGCTTTGTAGCTATCTCAGCAAAACAGAGCAGGGCTGGCCTGGTGGCTAACAGTGTGGCCTTCACAGACAGTCAGCTTTGGTTCAAATCTCACTTATACCACTTATAGGGTGTGACCTCAGGCAGGCTATATAAGCTTTCTATGCCTCAGTTTCTTCCTGCATCTAGTGAGGATAAAAACAGTCTCTTTCCTACATAGTTGTTGAGATGATCCAATGAGCTAATGGGTATGGAAAATTTGTGACTGCCACATAACAGGCATTGCTTAGATGCTAGTTAAACATAATTTTATTCCTCTAAGGCATGACATTTTATCATCATGTAGTAGACACTTAATAAATGTAAACAAATAATAAAGCATTGGATGAAAGTTCACCTTCTATTTTATTTGTGTCTCTGCACGGTGTCTGGTGCCCTGTTCTCCAGACAGAGAGCCACTTCCTTATAAACTGAAGCTTTGTGACAGGGAATGCTAAAGCAGGGAGCAGAAGGGAGGGCTGTGAGAAGTCTCAAATGACCAGGCCCCCCTGAGGGCCCCTGAATTCTACCTTCTAAGTGGATATGTGTGATTATGACTCGTGTTTTTGATTTGGGCAATGGTTTTATTAAAATAGGAAAAAAGTCTTGTATTTCTTATTTGTCTCTACCATTTCAGGTATTTGGGACACCATTTAGCAAAATCATTAATTTCAATATATTTTGATAAAAGGCCTTTTGATTTAGTTAATACAGCTGACTTTTGAGAATTAAAAAAATTAATGTAGTTATTTTAATTTTGACCGTATTCACAATCCCAAGTAGAGGCTATTTGGGATCTATTTTGATGAAGACATGAAACAGTTAAGACTAACTGGGGCCTGGTAGTGGGAGGTGGGCATTGGTTGGGTGTTAAAGTTTATTGAGTGCTTATTTTATACTAGTCCTTTTCATTATCTGTCATGATAATAACCACCCTGTTAAGCATTATTAGGCCAAGTTTATAGATTAGGAAAGTTGCACAAAATCAGAGACCTGAAGAGTAGCAGTTCCTGAATTTGAAAACTGATTCATGCTCTTTGGTCATGAATTTGCCCTTGTTCCAGTACTGTGCTGGGCTTTGTAGCTATCTCAGCAAAACACCCTGCTTTCTGAAGTGGGAGAAGTGACTTCCAGACAGGGCCTGGCACATAGGACAGGTTCAAGCAACATTTCTGGGATGTTGGATGGATACATGCATGGATGAATGGATAGATGGGCTGATGGATGGATGGGTGGATGGACTGATGGGTGAATGGATGGATGGACTGATGGGTGGATATGCCCCAAATTAGCAGCAAGGCAAAATGTGTTAAAATCACTGGAAGTGTGAAAAGGTTTAGGTATTTTAGGGTGGCAGAAAGTGTTTCAGCCTCTACGTTAAGTGCCAAGTGACCGGGAGGAGGACGGTACCAAATTCAACAAGTGCTGAATGAACCCACAGACATCTGTAAGAAAAGGAATAAGCGTTTCAGATGCCTCCCCTCCAGCCCCATTTGCTGAGTTGACAAGTTAATTACTCAGCTATCAGGAGGTAACTTGGTAGCAGTAACACGTGTAACTGTGTAATTATCAGGGGTTCCAGTAGTCGCTGTGTAATTATCAAGTAGTTTTCATGAAACGACATGTGTTTGCTTGTAAATATACAATTAAGCAGTGTTGCCACCATTAACTATAAAACAAAACCGCATCTGGCACTTAAGGTACCAGCTGTCGGTCCCCACAATTAAACTTTTCTTTAAATAGATTAACTTTTCAAAAGGTGCCAAATAGTAAAAGCTCACAGAAGCACATCTGATACTACTGATCATTCTGTTCCTTTTGCTTAAAATGACACATGCCTATTTTCTTATCACACTTTAATATTGTTGATTTATTCTTTAAGGTCAAGCTCAATGCCAGTTCTTTTCCTTGTATTTTGGAGATTCCTTTAAACAAGATATAAATTCTGCTTCCCTAAATTCTCTAAACCTCTTTGTATCTCTCATGCCTTTTAATACATCCAACTTAGCTGGGAATTTTGGTCATATCCATCTATCAATCGTGCCACAAATATTTATCAGGACCCCAATTATGTAGCAGGCTCTGGGCTAGGCACTGAGAATACAGTTATTGACAAAATAGATATGGCCTCTGCCACCAAAACTTTACAGTTTAGGAGGAAAGACACGTATACATAAATAACTGTCAGTGTGATAAATCTTGTAAAAGAAGAAGCAAAGTCTAGGGCTCTGGGTGTTAATTCTCACTTAGTCTAAATTGCTTGAAGGTGGTAGCCCCAAGTCCTATTTCCTAATGTATTCAATAATTACTTGTTTAGCACATACTTTCTACTCTTTGATGTGTTGTGTGCCGGGGATTTTACAATAAACAAGATAGGCATTATCCCTGCTTACATGTAAACTCCCAAGTTATCTACCTCAGGACCTGGAGCATATCAAGGACTCAGTGTGTATTTGTTCTTGCCAATGACATTCGCTAACTACCTTAGTATGAAATTATTAGCATCCTTATCTTTATGTTGTCCAGGAGAACCTAGTGACATATATTTTGAGTATTTTCATAGAGTATAGATATTATTACTGGTCATATAAGATATTGCCCCAGAAGTGAAAACTTAGATTTATAATTTGCAACTATATTTTCTTAAAGTTCACATACTTATTATAAAAGTCTTTGACAAAAACTTGAAAAGTTTTTGGATATCAAGGACTCAGTGTGTATTTGTTCTTGCCAATGACATTCAATAACTACCTTAGTATAAAATTATTAGCATCCTTATCTTTATGTTGTCCAGGAGAACCTAGTGACATATATTTTGAGTATTTTCATAGAGTATAGATATTATTACTGGTCATATAAGATATTGCCCCAGAAGTGAAAACTTAGATTTATAATTTGCAACTATATTTTCTTAAAGTTCACATACTTATTATAAAAGTCTTTGACAAAAACTTGAAAAATATACAGAATAATCACACAAATGCTCCCATTCAGAGGGACCTGAATTTTCTCCCTGATATTTTTAACTCATAATTTTTTTCAAAGGTGAATATTTTGTGTTCTGCTTTTTTTTCCACTTAGCATTACAGCATGAACATTTCTTTGTATTATTAAAAATATCATCTCAATCTTTGCCTGAATAACATTAATTTATTCAACCTATATTTATTTAATGACTACTGTTTTCAGCACTGTTCTGGGAACTGGAAGTATACTTAAAATGAAAACTGAGAAGGACCCATAAGGAGTTCAGATTCTGAAAGTTAGATAATAAATAAAAAAGTAACTACATACTGTGGATGGTGATCTGAGGTAAAAGAAGGGTCAGAGGATAGAGAGATGGGGGAGATGCTATTTTCCATAGAGTGCTCAGGGAGAGTGTCACTGATAAGGGAATATTTGAGGAAGACCTGGAGGAAATGGAGTTCACATGCAGGAATCTGGAGCAACAGAAGAAAAGCAGGTGCAAAGGCTCTGAGGTGGGAGTGTGCTTGACTTGTTCAAATAATGGCAAGGAGGACAGTATAACTGAAGGAGAGTCAGCAAAGGGGAAGAGCGGTAGTGAAATCAGAGCAGTAAAGAGTGACAGGGATACATGGATCACCTAGGGCCTTGCAGGCCACTGAAATTCATTGGGTCAAATAGGGAGCTAAAATGCCACCATTTTAAAAGATCACCCTGGTTGTCATGTTGAGAATAGATCATAGGAAAGAAGACTGAATACAAAGCCCAGTGAGAAGACTATTAGCAGTGATGCAGAACTATGTTTCTGGTCTTTGAATTAGAAATAACTGTTAAAAATCTTTATTATAAAATTTTTATAGAATAAAAAAATGGTATAACGAACCCTGACACTTAGCTTCAACATGAAAAACACATGAGTGATTTTGGTTTATCTATACACGTTCCTATTACCAACCCCCATGCCTTGTTGGATTAAAAAAAAAACCCAGAATACACTGTTATCTGTAAATAAGGGAACACTTTCTAAACTAAGGGAAAAAAAAAGCAGTGAAGAAATGTGGAAGGAGAATCTTATTTCTGTAGACTAGAATTAAAGGTTCTGGACATAAAATAATATACTTGGGAAAGTATTTACATTAAATATATAAAGTTTAAATACACAAAGTTTACATTGTCATATGTAAAAAATTCATAGAAATTGTTAAGAAAATTTACTAATACAACAGCATATACTTGGGTGAAGTAAATAAAAACCTTTTAAAAAATGGGTAAGAAGATGACACCAGAAACTTTAATCATACAAGAAATCAAATACAAATAAGCTGAAACCATAACATGCTACCCACTACCCTGAGACCATAACATACTTCTCTTTAGCAAAACTAAGGGTGTAGGGTCGGGTGCAGGAAAAGTGCATTGAAGCACTACTAGAGGGCAAGCAAATTCCAAGGGCTTTGGAATTATATTCACTTTGACCCAGTAATACCAATCCCTTTGATATCCATTCCAGTATTATTTAGAATGCAGAAAAATTAGAACTAACTTTGGTACCCAACTGTGGGCTAGAATCTTCATTATTGCATTCAATTAAAAATTTCTTTGAGTCACTTAGGCTTATAGCTGAATCACATACATGAACAGTAATTATATTCTAACATTTTAATTCTTTCCTCTATACTAGGTCTCTCTTCCCAGTCAGTCCCATCCCATTCATAGGATGGTACATTCCCTGGAGCAAGTTGGCTAATATTTGTCTAGGTCTGTGAAATCCCTATTTTGAAATTGATCTATGGTTGTAGTTTCTCTGCTTGTTTCCCAAAAATATTACCTAAGAAGCAGGTAATTTCTTGTGGGAATTAGACAGTCAGTAGGTGACGGGCCTCCTCCTGTGAATAGTGTGTGTATCTTTCTTAGTTTTGAGCCCTGAGACCTAGCATTCCAGTGTTCACAATTTCACGTGAATGAAACCACCATCCATCTGGTCAAGTAAGCCACAAATCTTGATATTTCCCAGGGCTCCCCTCCCCCATCCAATCCATCAGCAATTCCTAGTGGTTTTACCTCCTAAAATTTCTCCAATATGCTTACTTCTCTTTACCACTACCCAACTCCACTCCATCATCATTTCTTTTCTAGACAACCTTCTAACTGGGTCTACCTGCCTGCACACAGGCATCTCTTCAATCCATTCTCCATACTCTAGCTGGAGGAAGCCTTTAAATGCAAATCCAAATATGCTGCTCCCCTGCTCAGAAGCATTCAGTGTCCCCCCATTGCTCTTGGATGGAAGTTGGGGCCTTAACCCAACCAATGACCAGCCTTCACCTGCCTCTCCAGCCCATCCCATGCCAATCTACAGTCTTGGCTGGCTCTAACCATTCTGCATTTCTTTCAGGCCCTCATCCTGGCAGATTTGTTCCACTGTAGGAGCTTTGCATTTACTGAAATACTTGGCCCTCATCTAGAGTAAAGAACAATACTAGTGCTTCCCACTATTATCAATTTTTGATTGAGCCACTTTTATCAATTCTGTGCACCTTACCCTTCTGTGCAGCACCTTCAGCTCCTTTGTTGAAGGTTGCCCTCTGGTTACTGGAGTGGCATTGCTAGCAGGAGGTTCCTGGGTGTTTAAACTCCCCTCGCACAGAGACATTTAACCAATGGTTCTAAGCGACAGTTTGAAAAGCCAACAAAATTGCATAGATTGAGGCAACTCTGAGGCAAGTCTTAAAATCCAGAGGTCTCCCCGCAGGATCTGGCTGAAGCTATTCTCTGCACAGCTGTGCCTGAGATCACACTTGCCTGGCTTCCCATCTCTCTGTGATAAACCTTTAGTGCAGGAACCAGTGTCTCAGGGCTGCCTTTAGGGAACCCCATCTAAGACACCTAGAGAAGCGTGTACTCACTCTTTAGATCTCAGGAAAAATGTTACTTCTGAGAAATTTCTATCTAAAGTTCTTTCTCCACTCGAGCTGATGAGCATGTCTCCTTCATCCCAATAAAAAATTGATACGTGTTGTGAGAATCTTTGACCATAAGCCACGTAAGGCAAGGACCATGGTGTTTGATTTATCATTGTGTCCCCAGTGCTTGGCATAGTAGCTCAAGAACAATAAATAAAGATTTATTAAATGAATGAACACAAGTTGACAAGCTATAAGTGTGATGAACATGAGTACAATGACAGATGAAAAATTGCATTATTCAAACCCTTTTTACTGAGAAGCTGCTATATACCAACCAAGGTAGGAACTGTAAGTTTTCATAAGGCTCTCGATAAGTATTTGTGAAGTAAATGAATGAATACATGATATATGAATGAATTGTGTGAAGAAAATTACAATCCAGTTGAAGAAAATAAAAACATCAGAATGGGAAAAATATTTTTGAAAGTTAGAATTTCTTGACATATCCCAGAGGTTGTCTAATTGGTCTCAAAGTTGCCTTAACAAAGGGAAGAGTTTATTCTTTTTGAATTTCAGCCAGATGGGCTATTTCCAATGTTATGTGACTATATTGGGCTGAAAATAAGGTAGCTGCAAGAAGCTAAGGCTCATTATAACCCAGCTATTTTCTGTGCCTTTACCTTACTTCTGAGGTTTTACTTGGCACAATCTCCGTTAGAGAGATTAGAACTGAAAACAGTTGAAGTTTCATGATTTTATAGCCTGTTTATTTTTAAACAGTGTGGGGGAGGTCCTCAGTTTGACAAACCTAAAGTTGTAAGATCCCATAACCCATATTTTAGGGTATTCTGATTGCTGAGAGTTCATAAACTAAAATCAGCATCTTAAGGTGGAAGATACTGTTCTCAAGTAGAGACTAGCTTTGAATTTAGAGGTTCTTACTCCAATTTCTGCCTCTTTCCCCAAAGTTACAAGAATGAGCTCTTGACTTATAACAACATCAGTATTACAGAGTGAATTTTCCTTCTAACAACTCCTATTCTAGGCAATGTGGGTTGGGTTTAGATGAAGGGATTAACACATTTTCTGTACTAAGATCAAATTGCACAACTGAAGGTGCTTGAGGATAAATTCCAAGCCAACTCTTGTTGAAAGACTCATTCTGGAATATCATATATTATGCTAAGGAAAGGGGGCATTTGGTCAGCTGAATCATTAGCAATTGCCTTGATGTATGCTGTATTTTGAATTTTTTGATCTGACTCACATTATGTTTCACAATGTGTATTTCGATCATAACATCAGCAAAAATTATTGGGCATATACTAAATGTAGCACATCATTGTGTTAGCCTAAGCATAAAAATGGAAAACATCAAAAAATTTTGTAAACCACACACATGAATCAGTTCCACTATGCTCCAGTTTTTAGCCATCCCCTCACTAACTCAGCTGACTTCAACCAAAGGAGGCTCAACAGCATTTGATATTTATTTTAGAATCATTTTAGGTTTCTGAGACGTGCTGGACTGTGATGGCTAAGTGCCACTGAACTATGTGGGTTCAGATCCTACCTCTCCACTATGTACTATCTGAGTTCAGAGGCAAATTGCTTAATCACTAATTTCTGTGGGAAAATCATTTACCTTTTGTGGTCCCAAGTTTCTTCATCTGAAAGCTGATGATAATAAGTTACCACCTCAAAGCCTTTTCTGGTAAAGATTAAGTAAATTTAATATATGTAACGTGCTTAGAATAGTGACTGCAATAATAAGCACTATATTCAAAAAAAACCTTTGAAATTAAAAAAAAATGTATTTGCTCACTTTTTCACTGACATTTGTAGGACCATAGAGAAATTCCCAATGTCCTCAAGTTCTACTTTATTTTTATCTCTAATGTGGACCTACTGACAGTCTCCCCACAGTGTTTTATAAAGATTAAATGAGATAATCTAGCAGAATATTGCCTTGCCAACCACAGAGCATGTGGCCTTGTACATATCAAGCATTTAAAAATACTTATTGTATGAATGATTGAGGGAGGTGAGTGAAAGAACAAATTAATTTCTATGCCATCCCATGTCATATTCATTGATTCATTTCAAAAATTTATTGAGGATCTTCTAGGTGCCAGGTATTTTATTAGATCCTAGGGGATGCTGGGAAGAACAAGACAGTCTCTCATGGAAATTTAGAATCTGATGTGAGAGACAGCTATTAATCAAATAAGCAAGCAATTCATTATAATTGTGGCATGTGCTAAAAACCCTATAAAAGCAGATGTGTGATTATCACATTTATTCAGCACATTTCTCTCACTTTACAGATAAGGAAAGATAGGGCCAGACAGTTGGAACTGAATCAAGGTCAGAGTGTTAAATTTTTTGTATTAAGACTTTTTTTAGAGAAGTATAAGTTTTACAGCAAAATTAAGGGGGAGTTACAGAGACTTTTCTTAAATGCCCTGCCCTCACATGTGCATAGCCTCCCCCTTTATCAACATGGCCCACCAGAATGGTGCATTACAGTTGTTACAATTATGATTACACATTGACACATCATAATCACCCAGTCTATAGTTTACATTGAACTTCACTCTTGATGTTGTACATTCTATGGGTTTGGAAAAATGCATAAGGACATCCATCATTATGGTATCATGCAGAGTGTGATACCCTAAAGATTCTCTGTGCTCCACCTATTCATCTCTCCCCCACCCCCAACCTCTGCAACCACTGATCTTTTTACTGTCTCTATAGTTTTGCCTTTTCCAGAATGTCATATAGTTGGAATCATACAGTATGTAGCCTTTTTAGATTGGCTTCTTTGACTTAGTAATGTGCTTTTAAGTTTCCTCCATGTCTTTTCATGGCTTGATAGCTCATTTCCTTTTACCACTGAATAATATTCCATCGTTTGATGTGCCACAGTTTATTTATCTATTCACCGACTAAAGGACATCTGGGTGAGTGTTAATTTTTTACTTTGAACTCCATGTTGGATGAAATTGACAAATGGCTACTTATTATGCCTTACAAGGTAGTTAAATTCTGCTTTTCTGATCAAAGTGTGTGGCTTAGTAACAAGTAAAAGGATGAGGAAGAAACACCTCAAATAAATACAATTATGGTTTCTAAGAGTTGACTACTTTCCACATACCAAGCACTTTATATCCATCATTTAATTCAGTCCTCACAACCTGTGAATACGTATTATTGCAAACTAAGGCTCAAAGGGACTCTGAGCAAGATTGCTTCAAGATCACATGGCCAGAAATTGCAACAAGCACTGTCTACTTGATAATAAAATTCATGCTCTTCTACCATAGCAAACGATTTCTATTTGGGAATAATTTGGGCTCAAATCTTAGCCTCAGAGTGTGCAATCTTATAGCTCTTTAGGCTTCAGAATCAGTTCCTGAATTTCTGGCCAATGAAGACTGTGAATACGTAAATATATATCTTATTGCTTTCTCCCCTTGGGTACATTACTTACTTTTTCCCTCATGTGAACTCATACTTGACATTGTGGGATAAAGAGAAAAAGAAAAAAAGAAAAAGAGAATTAGTATATCAGAGAGCATCATAGAGAAATTGGGACGTGACTACAGGATGTTTTAGATGTCTTGAAATTCCTGAATTTTTCCAGGTACCTATGAATTAGTGGACAGTGGGACTATACTTGATGGAAATTCCTAGCACAGTCATTATTAATCAGCAATATTCTCTTGAAAAGACCATTCTCTTCTACTTTTCAGAGACACTGTTTCCAGAGGGATACTCAATAATGTGGGTGATTATGTGTCAGGGAGAGGGTTGTGTTGGTCACTCACCCTTGGAGGTCTCTCAGGGAGAGCATAAGAGAACCTTTACTCTGTAAAGAAACACAGCTCAACTGTGTAGAAGGGGAAGAGATAAATAAGATATCCATTTGCTGAGTCATGGGCCAAGTGTTATGCGAAGACTTTACATGTATATTACATGGTTACCTCATTTTCTCAATAACTCATTACATCCTCATTTTACAGATGAGGAAACTGAAGAATAGAGAAGGTAAGTGGATAGCCCAAACAAGGTGACAGAGGTGGGACTGAGAGTCAAACCTAGATCTGAGTGACTCCAAATCCAAATCCAAATCCAAATCCAAATCTTGCTTTTCCATGGAAACACATTCCATAAATATTACTTAGTTAGGAAGGAAGACAAATCTGATCTACTGGCAGGTTTGTTTTATTTGTCCATTAAGTTCATGGTTTCATTTTGCCCTACATTTCATATTGATCAGATGCTCTACTAAAAAAACACAAATTTAAAATGCTCCTAGAATATCTGACATTTTCAGTGACTTCATTGTTAAAAGGACACTGGAGAGGAAGGCAAGAGTGGAGTTTTCCAAGATCCATTACTATGTACAAACTGCTCTCTCCTACATCGCTCTTAAAATATCATCACGCATTCAGTTCCATGCTAAGATACTTGGAAAGTTCTTCATTCTCTGCTAGGGTAGAAGAATTTAAACTCCAAGGCCAAAAGGAAGAGGCATCATTGTGGTAACTTTAAACTCAGAAAAAAAGAACATATATATGGTGGTAATATTTACACACATTTTACTCATAAACTTTTAAAAAGATCATGCCAGTTTTTAAATAGAATATGGTAAGATTTTGTCTCCCTGTTAACCAGACTTGTTTGAGCATGAAAAAGAAGAAACAAAAACAAACCTAGATGTAATACTTACGGGAATTGTTTTAAATAATGATAGGCATTCAGATTCTGAGAGAACTACACATATATGAGAAAGATTTAAGGCTGAAATTAAGTAATTTAAGGCTTCTATAATCACGTGCATGATTATCATGTACTATAGTAATGAGTCATACATGCTAAATCATTTACAATAAGAAAATAATGACTATTATTTGTATTCTGTCACTTCTAGCTTTCCTGGAGTCAGCTGGGGAAAGAAGTAATCAGGGAGAAGAGCCAGGCAAGGGAGAGGAGGCAGTAGCTTCTTTCTGTTCCTTTTTTTTTTTGCAGTTGGGTAGAGTCAGTCAGTGTTCCACTCACCTGTCTCCTGACAAATCTGATCTGATCCACCTGAAGCTGATCCAGTGCATGTCCTGTGTCATTTCCTAGGAAGAGTCACACAGGATCTCTGTATGACACCAAGACAGAAAGGTTCTGTTCAGTGCCTTGGAGAAGGCTACTTCTGTTTCAGTGGGTAGGTGGTATAGTATAGGCCAGTGGTTCTCAAATGTTAGCATGCATCAGAATTACCTGAGGGGTCATTAAAACACTGGCAGATGGACCTAAGCCCCAGAATTTCTGATTTATTATGTCTGGGGTGGGGCACAACACTTTACGTTTCAAACAAGTTCCCACATGGTTCTGATACTGGTGGTCTGGGGACCACATTTTGAGAAGCACTGATGTAGAGGTTAAATAAAACCACAGGCTCTAATATTAGACCTGGGTTCCTATCCCAGCTCTTCTACTTGCATGACCCTGGGAATACAACTTTACCCTTCCAAACATTTTTTTTTTTAATTTTGCATGCAATGGGCTAAATATTGTGCTGTGTGTTTTTATATATGTAATCTCATTAGGATCTCAAATCATCAGTGTGAAATAAGTATCATCCTCCCCACTTTACAGATGAAACATGAACTCAATCTGGAGACTAACTTTTCACACAAGTAGTGAGTTGCATGATTTTCACCAGGTGCAGTAACTAATTCTTTAAAATGGCCTCAATTTTTCTTCCTCAAATTCCTCTTAAATACTTGGAAAATGTTTTCCACTGGGTTGGGATAGAAACTGAATGTCAACAGAAGAGAGGAGAGAACTTATTCTTTACCATAGGCAGGAAATTGAGCCTCCTCTTTTTCTAGGAAGGGAAAAGAACCATCAGCCTAAATGTCCTTTGGTAGCTCTGCTCACTGTGTGTCTGAGAAATAGTTCTGAAAAGAATACAGCTTTTATTAAATTGATTTGCTTACTTCCTTAGATGTTTGATTGGCCTCAAAGTTTTCCATCATCTTCTCACCATTTACAGTATTGGACATAAAATAAAAAAATTTCTTAAACAATAAAAATGCTCTAATAAAGTAGATGTGGTAAATCCTTCCAAGTGTCAGTACAGAAAGCAATTCCATGAGAGCCAAGAGAATGGACCTACATCAGAAAATGCAATCCTAGCTATAGATAATATTAAAACCTATTTTTTAAAAATAAAACAAATAAAAACCCTTACATATTTAGACTCAGAAGAGACATAAAGTGCTGTCTGTGAGAGATTAATGAAGACCTTGGAATGTACAAATCCTCAATATTTCCACTTATATGTGTCCTGCATTGACACTTGGCATTCAAAACTATCTCAAGTCACTTTGGTGGAGGAATTTATGAGGTATTGGGTGGCAGTCTGATTTAAATGAGTGTCTGCAAATATACTTGGTGTAAACTTACCTGTCATAGACAATGGCACTCTTTTAAGAGGGTTTTCAGATTCATCACAGTCTCTATGGTATTTTTCTTTAACCTTGGAAAATAAGGTGTTTAGCTAAGGCTGCTAATTCTTTGAAACTCTAATCATTTAAGCTGTCTAACCTTGTTCAGGGTAATTATTTCTATCCATTATCCATCATGCTGAGAAATGACAGCTCAGGGACAAGGAGACTTTTCAAGCAAATGCTTTAAGACGGTGTTTTAGTTTGCAGGCACTGGCCAATGTTAATTAAATTAAATAAACAATGACTCATGGTATAAATAGAGAATAGAGAAGCTTGCAAGAAAGAAATACAGTTCAATAACTTTAAAGCTATTTTTCCTTTCCAAAAGAAAATAAAGGAGAGCCTTTATTCTCTTGACTTTATGTTTATCTTTCTAAAATTTCAGGTGTTGTCAAAATACATTGTCTCTGAAAGTCACTTTAGACTAGCAGGGGATTCTTTCTGGATTCTATTTTAGGAATCTATTCTGTATTGGGGACACGTTTTTCTAAAGGGAGAAAAGTAAGCTTCTTTAGAAAACATAGGACCATGAGTTAAGCCCCTAGCCATTTGCAAATACGGAAACAAATCCCAGTGGATGGGAGGTATAGGTAACATTAGTGTAACTGCCAGTATTTATCCAATACACATCATGTTGAGTATAACTGCTAATATCTCTCTAATACGTATCACTCTTTTCTGGCAAGTTTTAGTTGATTACCATTTTTTTGAAAATTTGTCCTCAAAGATGGATAATTATCTCAGAACAAGTGGCATGTATATAAATACACCTAACTATTACCCACATCCTTTACCTTGAGGAGGAAAATATCTGACAATCTATCCATGTCCTTTAACTTATTGTAAAATATGCAGCTTATCAAGCTCTTAAAAATTCAGAATCTTGGAGTGCTGAATTTACATCTATGAAAAGAAAGAAGCTGCTGGGTCGCCCTTACTTTCTTTTTTTCTTTTTTTTTTTTTTTTGAACATCTTTATTAGAGTATAATTGCTTTACAATGGTGTGTTAGGTTTTGCTGTATAACTAAGTGAATCAGCTATACATATACATATATCCCCCTATCTCCTCCCTCTTGCCTCTCCCCTTGCTATCCCACACCTCTAGGTGGTCACAAAGCACCGAGCTGATCTCCCTGTGCTATGTGGCTGCTTCCTACTAGCTATCTGTATTACATTTGGTAGTGTATATATGTCCATGCCACTCTCTCACTTCGTCCCAAATAACACTTCCCCCTCCCCGTGTCCTCAAGTCCATTCTCTACATCTGCATCTTTATTCCTGTCCTGCCCCTAGGTTCTTCAGAACCATTTTTTTTTTTTTTTTTAGATTCCATATATATGTGTTAGCATACGGTATTTGTTTTTCTCTTTCTGACATACTTCATTCTGTATGACAGACTCTGGGTCCATCCACCTCACTACAAATAACTCAATTTCATTTCTTTCTATGGCTGAATAATGTTCCATTGTATATATGTGCCATATCTTCTTTATCCGTTCATCTGTTGATGGACACATAGGTTGTTTCCATGTCCTGGCTATTGTAAATAGAGCTGCAATGAACATTGTGGTACATGACTGTTTTTGAATTATGGTTTTCTCAGGGTATATGCCCAGTAGTGGGATTGCTGGGTCATATGGTAGTTCTATTTTTAGTTTTTTAAGGAACCTCCATACTCTTCTCCGTAGTGGTTGTATCAATTTACTTTCCCACAAGCAGTGCAAGAGGGTTCCCTTTTCTCCACACCCCCTCCAGCATTTATTGTTTGTAGATTTTTTGTTAATGGCCATTCTGACTGGTGTGAGGTGATACCTCATTATAGTTTTGATTTGAATTTCTCTAATGATTAGTGATGCTGAGCATCCTTTCATCTGTTTCTTAGCAATCTGTATATCTTCTTTGGAGAAATGTCTGTTTAGGTCTTCTGCCCATTTTGGATTGGGTTGTTTTATTGATATGGTGCTGCATGAGCTGCTGTAAATTTTGGAGATTAATCCTTTGTCAGTTGCTTCATTTGCAAATATTTCTCCCATTCTGAAGGTTGTCTTTTTGTCTTGTTTATGTTTTCCTTCGCTGTGTAAAAGCTTTTATGTTTCATCAGGTCCCATCTGTTTATTTTTGTTTTTATTTCCATTTCTCTAGGAGGTTTGTCAAAAAGGATATTGCTGTGATTTATGTCATAGAGTGTTCTGCCTATGTTTTCCTCTAAGAGTTTTATGGTGTCTTGTCTTACATTTAGGTCTTTAATCTATTTTGAGTTTATTTTTATATATGGTGTTAGGGAGTGTTCTAATTTCTTTCTTTTACATGTAGCTGTCCAGTTTTCCCAGCACCACTTATTGAAGAGGCTGCCTTTTCTCCATTGTAGATTTTTGGCTTCCCTTATCAAAGATAAGATGATCATATGTGTGTGGGTTTATCTCTGGGTTTTCTATCCTGTTCCATTTATCTGTATTTCTGTTTTTGTGCCAGTGCCATACTGCCTTGATTCCTGTAGCTTTGTAGTATAGTCTGAAGTCAGGGAGCCTTATTCCTCCAGCTCCATTTTTTGTTCTCAAGATTGCTTTAGCTATTCGGGGTCTTTTGTGTTTCCATACAAATTGTGAATTTTTTTTCTAGTTCTATGAAAAACCCCAATGGTAGTTTGATAGGGATTGCACTGGATCTGTAGATTGCTTTGGGTAGTAGAGTCATTTTCCCAATGTTGATTCTTCCAATCCAAGAACATGGTATATCTCTCCATCTGTTTGTATCATCTTTAATTTCTTTCATCAGTGGCTTATAGTTTTCTGAATACAGGTCTTTTGTCTCCTTAGGTAGGTTTATTCCTAGGTATTTTATTCTTTTGTGTTGCAATGGTAAATGGGAGTGTTTCCTTAATTTCTCTTTGAGATTTTTCATCTTTAGTGTATAGGAATGCCAGAGATTTCTGTGCATTAATTTTGTATCCTGCTACTTTACCAAATTCGTTGATTAGCTCCAGTAGTTTTCTGGTAGCATCTTTAGAATTCTCTATGTATACTATCATGTTATCTGAAGACAGTGACAGCTTTTCTTCTTGTTTTCCGATTTGGATTCCTTTTATTTCTTTTCCTTCTCTGATGGTTGTGGCTAAAACTTCCAGAACTGTGTTGAATAATAGTGGTGAGAGTGGTCAACCATGTTTTGTTCCTGATCTTAGAGGAAATGTTTTCAGCTTTTCACCATTGAGAATGATATTGGCTGTGGGTTTTTCATACATTGCCTTTATTGTGTTGAGGTAAGTACCCTCTGTGCCTACTTTATGCAGGGTTTTTTATCATAAATCGGTGTTGAATTTTGTCGAAAGCTTTTTCTGCATCTATTGAGATGGTCATATGGTTTTTCCCCTTCAATTTGTTAATATGGTTTATCTCATCAATTGATTTGTGTATATTGAAGAATCCTTGCATTCCTGGGGTAAACACCACTTGATCGTGGTGTATGATCCTTTTAATGTGCTGTTGGAGTCTGTTTGCTAGTATTTTGTTGATTTTTGCATTTATGTTCATCAGTGTTATTGCCTGTAGTTTTCTTTCTTTGTGACATCTTTGTCTGGTTTTGGTATCAGGGTGATGGTGACCTCATAGAATGAGTTTGGGAGTGTTCCTCCCTCTGCTATATTTTGGAAGAGTTTGAGAAGGATAGGTGTTAACTCTTCTCTAAATGTTTCATAGAATTCACCTGTGAAGCCATCTGGTCCTGGGCTTTTGTTTGTTGGAAGATTTTTAATGACAGTCTCAATTTCAGTGCTTGTGATTGTCTGTTTATATTTTCTCTTTCTTCCTGGGTCAGTCTCGGAAGGTTGTGCATTTCTAACAATTTGTCCATTTTTCCAGGTTGTCCATTTTATTGGCATATAGTTGCTTATAGTAGTCTCTCATGATCCTTTGTATTTCTGCAGTGTCAGTGGTTACTTCTCCTTTTTCATGTCTAATTGTATTGATTTGAGTCTTCTCCATTTTTTTCTTCATGAGTGTGGCTAATGGTTTATCAGTTTTATTTATCTTCTCAAAGAACCAGCTGTTAATTTTATTGATCTTTGCTATTGTTTTCTTCATTTCTTTTTCATTTATTTCTTATCTGATCTTTATGATTTCTTTCCTTCTGCTAATTTTGCACTCTTTTTGTTCTTCTTTCTCTAATCGCTTTAGATGTCAGGTTCAGTTGTTTATTTGACGTGTGTCTTGTTTCTTGAGGTAGGATTGTATTGTTATAAACTTCCCTCTTAGAACTGCTTTTGCTACATTCCCTATGTTTTTGGGCGTCGTGTTTTCATTGTCATTAGTTTCTAGGTAATTTTTGATTTCCTCTTAGATTTCTTCGGTGATCTCTTGGTTATTTAGTAGTGTATTGTTTAGCCTGCTTGTGTTTGTATTTTTTTACAGATTTTTTTCCTGTAATTGATATCTAGTTGCAAAGCATGGTCAGAAAAAATGCTTGATATGATTTCAATTTTCTTAAATTTACCAAGGCTTTATTAGTGACCCATGATAGGGTCTATCCTGGAGAATGTTCTATGAACACTTGAGAAGAAAGTGTATTCTGTTGTTTTTGGATGGAATGTCCTATATATATCAATTAAGTGCATTTTGTTTAATGTATCATTTAAAGCTTGTGTTTCCTTATTTATTTTCATTTTGGATGATCTGTCCATTGGTGTAGTGGAGTGTTGAAGTCCCCTACTATGACTTTGTTACTGTCAATTTCCCCTTTTATGGCTGTTAGCATTTGCCTTATATATTGCAGTCCTCCTATGTTGGGTGCATAAATGTTTACAATTGTTATATATTTTTCTTGGATTGATCCCTTGATCATTACATAATGTCCTTGTTTGTCTCTTGTAATAGTGTTTATTTTAAAGTCTATTTTTTTTTTTTTTGATATAACAATTGCTACTCCAGTTTTCTTTTGGTTTTCATTTGCATGGAATGTCTTTTTCCATCCCCTCACTTTCAGTCTGTATGTGTCCCTAGATCTGAAGTGGGTCTCTTGTAGACAGCATATATAAGGGTCTTGTTTTTGTGTCCATTCAGCCAGTCTATATCCTTTTTGGAGCATTCAAACCATTTACTTTTAAGGTTGTTATCAATATGTATGTTCCTATTACCATTTTCTTAATGGATTTGCATTTGTTATTATAGGTTTTTTTCCTTCTCTTGTGTTTCCTGCCTAGAGAAGTTCCTTTAACATTTGTTGTAAAGCTGGTTTGGTTGTGCTAAATTCTCTTAACTTTTGCTTGTCTGTAAAGGTTTCAATTTTTCTGTCAAATCTGAATGAGATCTTTGTTGGGTAGAGTAATCTTTGTTGTAGGTTTTTCCCTTTAATCACTTTAAGTGTGTCCTGCCACTCCCTTCTGGCTTGCAGAGTTTCAGCTGAAAGATCAGCTGTTAACCTGTGGGAATTCCCTTGTATGTTATTTGTTGTTTTTCCCTTGCTGCTCTTAATATTTTTTCTGTGTATTTAATTTTTGATAGTTTGATTAATATGTGTCTTGGCACGTTTCTCCTTGGATTTATCCTGTATGGAACTCTCTGTGCTTCCTGGACTTTATTGAATATTTCCTTTCCCATATTAGGGAAGTTTTCAACTGTAATATCTTCAGTTACTTTCTCAGTCCCTTCCCTTTTCTCTTCTTCTGGGATCCCTGTAATTCAAATGTTGGTGTATTTAATGTTTCCCCAGAGGTCTTTGAGACTGTCCTCAATTCTTTTCATTCTTTTTTCTTTATTCCACTTTGCTGAGTTATTTCCACTCTAATCTTCCAGGTCACTTATCCATTCTTCTGCCTCAGTTATTCTGCTATTGATTCCTTCTAGGGAATTTTTAATTTCATTTACTGTGTTGTTCATCATTGTTTGTTTGCTCTTTAGTTCTTGTAGGTCCTTGTTAAATGTTTCTTTTATCTTCTACATTCTGTTTCCAAGATTTTGGATCATCTTTACTCTCAATACTCTGAATTCTTTTTCAGGTTGACTGCCCATTTCCTCTTCATTCATTTGGTCTGGTGCATTTTCACCTTGCTCCTTTGTCTGCTGTGTGTTTCTCTGCCATTTTGCTTAGCTTACTGTGTTTGGGTTCTCATTTTCACAGGCTGCAGGTTCATAGTTCCTGTTGTTTTGGTGTCTGCCCCCAGTGGGTAAAGTTGGTTCAGTGTGTTCTGTAGGCTTCCTGGTGGAGGGGACTAGTGCCTGTGTTCTGGTGGAAGAGGCTGAATCTTGTCTTTTTGGTGGACAGGACCGTGTCTGATGGTGTGTTTTGACGTGTCTGTGACTTTATTATGATTTTAGGCAGCCTGTCTGCTACTAGGTGGGGTTGTGTTCCTGTCTTGCTAGTTGTTTGGCATAGGATGTCCAGCACTGTAACTTGCTGGTCATTGAGTGGAGCTGGGTCTTAGTGTTGAGATGGAGATCTCTGGGAGAGCTTTTGCCGTTTGATATTACATGGAGCTGGGAAGTCTCTGGTGGACCAGTGTCCTGAACTCAGCTCTCCCACCTCAGACGCACTGGCCTGACACCCGGCCAGAGCACCAAGACTCTGTCAGCCACATGGCTTTTGGGAAGTCTGAGGTCTTCTGCCAGCATTCAGTAGTGTTCTGTAGGAGTTGTTCCACATGTAGATGTATTTCCAATGTTGTTTTTGGGAATAAGCGGATCTCCACGTCTTACTCCTCTGCCATCTTGAAGGTCTCTTTGTTGTTTTGACTAAGCATAAAGTGTACTATATTACAGGTTCATTATAAAAGGATATAACTCAGGAAGACCCAGATGCAAGAGATGCATAGGGCAAGGTATGTGGAAAATAGTGAGGATGTCTGCATTTCCTCTCGGAGCTCGCCCTTCTCCTCAAATCTCCATGTGTTCATGCCACCCTTATTTTCTATTTATTTCCATTTCTCCTTTTACCATGCCTAGTAGAGCCATAGGAAAGATTAATGCTTCACAAATATATCAGTGACCTTTACTATATGAACATATCCTGCTAATTTGGGGGATTTACTTAAAGTAACTTGCAAGTTCTTTGAGTTCAGAGACTATGTGTTATTTATCTTTGAATGGCTCCCATAGCCCGATGGCCCCCAGTGGGAATGATATATGTAGCATTTTTTGCAGCCTGAGCCTAAGTGAGTTCACCACTGCATCCAAGCATGTCTAGAAGCCGTTTGGAGGATGGCTTCAAGGTTTTATTTTTTGAGGACACAGTAAATTTGAAAAGAACATATTCTACAGGAAGAGAAAATCAAAGATCACAAGTTGGGATAAAACTTAGTGTTGGAGTAGAAGAATAAGTGTAATTTCACATCTCTCATTCAGATTTTCTGTTTACTCAATTCCTATCAGTTCATGGTTGAATCCCATCTTTCTAGAACTCCAGCAAAACACTGAATAATAAATAAGTAGGCAGACAAATAACTAAACAAATAGTTGTATGTTACAGTGTGAACAGCAACTCCTGAAATAAGAGGAAATAATACCAATGGCTACAGCAATAATGGAAGACAGAACTTTTGATGAAAAACTCAGTACCCTCAACAGCAACCTTGGCACAGATCTCAATGGGCAGACCAGCGGTGGGTAGGGAGGGTTTGTAGACAGTAACAGACTGCACGTTGGTGTGATCAACATGAAGCACCACACTTGGGCAATGTTCTTGATGACTATTAAATGTAATGTTGGCCAGCTCACCAAGGACAGGACATGACATACTGGAGCCATTTCCTTTCTCTTCCATCATCAACCTCTTTCCTGCCTGAAAGAGAACAGTATCTGAAAGGTCAGCCATATCATCTTTTCTACTTATGATAGATAGCATTATTAAATGAAGGAAATGCCATGGGCTAGTATATCTGGATTTTAGCTAGGTATTTGCTGGTGTTTCAAATTCATCTTATAGGCAACATGGAGAAATACATCTTGGTGCTTCTAAAATGTTTGAACTACTTACTCAAAAGTAAAAGGCCTCCAGTGTCATAATTATTCCCATAACAGACTGAGAAAGCTTATGGGAAGGAACTTACCCTTAAGGGAAGAGAGTCATGGTGTAAAAATCTGTTTTAATGACAGAAAAGCAGAATGAAAGTGTGAATGATGTCTAAAAAACGCTTACCAAATGGGGAGATGGCCCAGAGTAGAAAATGACAATCAAGTCAGATACAAATAGTTCCCATAGGCTGGACCATTGGGCCGAATCTAACATAATGAGTGAGATATAAGTGAAAGTGCTTTTCCTTTTTCTAAACATGCAAGCTGGGGTAGTGAGAATTATATGATATGTTCAAATAGAATAAAGCAAGTTGCATTGACATTTTTTGGTTTATATTCTTAACACTAAATCATACCTATTTCTCCAGTAAATTACAAATTATATCCAGTTTCCTTTCCAATTCTTAAGAGATGAGTACTTTCTGGGACAATAATGTGGATAAATAAAGTTTTTGAGTTCTCTCCTTATGAAAGTCAGCTGTTGCATGGTGACAAACACTAGTGAGGAAGGATAATTCTGGGTTGGGAGTTATCAGGCTATTGAATGTGAAATTAACACAAACTATCCCCTGTATCCTTAGGCTTTATTTCACAGGCATTTGCCTGAGGAAAATTTCCAAATGCTTGAGGATTTTCCAGATACTGTTCTGATCTGACTTCTGATTTAATTGTGTTGCAGTCAGAGAAGATACTCTGTGTGATTTTCATCTGTTGAAATGTATTTAGACTTGTTTTGTGTCCCAGCATATGGTCTATTATGGTGAATGTTTCACATGCACTTTAAAAGAATGTGTATTCTACATTATTGAGTATAGTGTTCTGTAAATGTCAATTAGGTGAAGTTGGTTTATAGTGTTGTTCTATATCCTTACTGATTTTTTTTGTCTATTAGCTCTATCAATTATTGACAGAAGGGATGTGGAATCTCCAACTATAATTGTGTATATGTTTATTTATCTCTTTAGATTTCAGTTTTTGCTTCATGGATTTTGAAGCTCTGTTAATAGGTACATACACATTAAGACTATTGCATCTTTTTGATGAGTTGGTGGCCCATTTATAACTATGAATGCCCCTTTTCTATTTCTGGTATATTCCTTGTCTGAAAGTCTACTTTGTTTGATAGTAATATAGCCATTCTAGTCTTCTAATGATGCTTGTATATCTTTTACTCTCTTTTTACATTTAATCTGAGTCTTTATATTTAACATTTGATTTTTTGTAAACAACATAGAATCTTGTTTTTCTATCCAGCTTGACAACGTATGCCTTTTAATTGGGGTTTTCATCATTTTCACTTAATGTATTTGTTTAAGTCTAACATCTTGTTATTTGCTTTCTATTTTCTATATTTGTCCTTGTTACTTTTCACTCTTTTCTGAAGAAAAGTTACAAGACATTCTTATATTTGCTCTCATGTATGCTGTGTGTCTTCTGACCAAACCCCTTCCTGGCTGCTTTTAAGATTTTTCTCATTCACTGATTTTCAGCCTTTTGATTATGATATGCATTGGTGTGATTTTCTTTTTGTTCATCCTATTGTGGGTTTTGAGTTTGCTTTTGTTTCTTTAGCTTCTTGGATATGTGGTTTTATAAAATTGATAAAAAATATTTAACCATTATTGTTTCAAATGATGTTTCTGACCATCCCTTCTCTGGGACTTCAGTTAAATATACACTAGCGTCCTTAATATTGTCCCTTTTGTCACTGTAGCTTTGATAATTTTTTAGTGTTTTTTCTTTGTGTTTCAGTTATGATACATTCTATTGCTATGTCTCCAAGTTCAATGCTCTTTTCTTTCACAGTGTCTACTCTGTTGTTAACCTCATCTAATGATTTTTTAAATGTTTCAGATATTATATATTTTTAACTTTAAAGATTCTTTTTTATATATTAAATTTCTCTCTATTATATTCAAATTTTCTTTTAAATCCTTAATCATATTTATAATAGCTGTTTTAAAATCCCTATCTGCTAATTTTATCAGTTCTTACATTTCTGAGTCTGTTTCTATTGACTGCTTTTCTCCTGGTTATGAGTCAGATTTTCCTGTGCTTCTTCACATGTACTGTAACTTTTTATTAGATACTTAATTTATGGATGTAACATTGTTGAGTATGGATTTTGTTATCATCCTTTAAAGATGTTGAATTTGGTTTTCACAGGTCATGAAGTCCCTTGCAGATCAGATTAATTCTTTTGAGCCTTATTTTCAAGATTTTAAAAAGGTGACTGAACATATAGTATACTCTATGTCTAACTTAGACTTACTACACAGTCATGATCCTTCTAAGGGCCCTACTGAGTGCCCCACATGTTCAACAAAGTTTCTGCACTCTGGTTGGTTAGAACTGGAAATTCTTCCAGTGCTGTGTGTGCTCTGGAAATTGTTCAGCTACAGCCTTGTAGTAATTGTTCTTTCCATGATAGTTATTCTTTGTTTGGCTTCACATATTTTCATGTTATGTGTGTGCTGCTCATGTTCAGCGAGACTCAGGGAAATCCACGCAGATTTATTGAGCTTTTTCTCTCCATAACTCCTTTTTTTCCCCATTATTTTACCTTGGAAATGACATGTGCATCAGTCTCCCAAATTCTGATTTCTATCCCCTTTCAGAGAGACCATTGTTCTGTCTGAGCTCCCCCTTTCCTATAATGATACAGAAAATGCCTCCAGGCAGAAAATTTGGACAACTGTAGAGCTTACCTTGTTTGTTCCCCTTTATCCAGGATCACTCTCCTATACTGCTTGCTGCTCAGTGTCAGAAATCAACTGTTCACATGGTTTGTCTAGTTTTCTAGTAGTGTGCTATACGAAGTTAACTATACTACAAGTTACTGCAGTATGATTGGAAGCAAAGTTGATAGTGTAGGTTTTAATCCCTTATCTTGATGTAAGTTTTTCCATTTTTACATTCTCCCAGAACAAACAGATTTTTAAAGTAACATATATAGTTTTTCCATGTACTTTTGACAGTTCTATTACAGACACTACACTTGCAAGTTTTGTGAATTTCAGTAAGTTTTTAAACATATCCAAGACTCAGTTTCCTTAATTAAACATGGGAATAATAGTACTAGTCTCATGAAAATATAAGTAATCAGATATATAAGGCCTGGGCTTTACAAGAAGGTTGATAAATGGTTCTGTCACAAAAATTTCCTTAAAAAGAGGCAGAATTTTTTGGTTACTTCTATTTGTCTCCAGTCAATTGTAAAGTAGTCCTTATCTCTCCTATAAATCAAACAACCAACTAGATGCAAGTTAAAAACAGTGATCTCATATTACTGTATTTTAATTATTCCCCTGTATCACTAAAGAATAAACTTGTTCTCTCTGTGCCAAAATTTAATTGACTACTCAGGTCAATAATATTTTTATATAGCACTTTTCAGAAACCACAAGGAATTAAAAACTACACATACAGAATCACTTAAACTTTTTCTATCCCTGGCTCTTGGCCACCACTGTATAATTTGATCCCACACAGGATTCTAAAATGATATTCCAATTTCAAAGCCAAGATACACATACCATTCTTTTTCTTCATTAATAGGATAGAATACAGACCCCAATAAACCAGCCAACAAACGTTCTAAATGCCAAAACAGAGCTTATTGACTTCCACAATAACTTGACTTCCTTATGCTGTCAGGCTTACATAAACAAAACCCAGTGAAGAAGAAGATGTACCCCAGGGCCTGGAAAAGTGGTACATCAGTGAGGAAGAGGTCAGTTCAATTTATTACATAAGTAACCAAAGAGTGTTTGGGATGATTGGAATCTTATAGATCACCTAGTTCTGTGGTTTTCAAACTGTACTCCAAGCATGGAGCAGGTGGGGGTGGGGCAATGGGAAAGGGGAGGTTAAATTGGCAGGGCCCTAAACAGCCTCCTTTTATCATGAAGAATAGCTCCAGTGTTATATTTGGGTTTTACAATATGATTTAGTTGAAAAAAAAAATAGTTATGCTGCTAACCAAAATTGTTGACTGATCATGGTTTAGTCAAATAACCTCATTTTACAGATGGAGAGTGACAACTAAAGAATGACTTCATGCAAGTTTACACAGCTAGTTAGTGGCATTGCTATGACTATCATTCAACTTCCTGGTCTCCCAGGCTACTGTTTCTCACAAAGAAAATGGAGGTATCTAGAGGGCAAGTTTTCCAACTGTTCTGTATTTGTTCTTCTCACTGTATTCCAGTTCACGTGCTAGGTTCTAGGGAAACAAATATAAGGTTAATGTCAAATAGGAAAAAAAATACTAGTATAACAATAATTATAATACAGTGTTGTGAGTGCATTTTGAAGGTAAAACAGAGTGCTACCAGAATGCAGAGGAGGGACATATAAATCTTACTGGGGGTGAGAGGGTAGGTAATATCAGAGAAGCATCTTGACAGATGTTAAGATACTGGCAGAAAAAGTGGAGAGAGTTTTCTTCCCAATAGAACAATATGTGCAAAAGCCCTGAAATGAGAGAAAGGTTTGTATTCCAGGGTGGTGAAGTCAATAAGAGGGAGGAGGAGGAAGCCCTGGACACTCCTTCTCCCCATGGGCACACCAATTGAACAATTCTACACAGACCAACATCTCCCTTTGTGATGAATCCAGAAACCAGTCGAGAGGCTCCTGCACCCAGGGCAAGCAGAAAACTAACCATATCAAAGCTGATTGAGAAGGTCCCTCACCATAACCCCTCTCCCAGCACAGCATCACATGATTGGGAGCAAATGCCCAGCTCCCAGATTCTCACTGGGAAGGGAGGAAAGGGACTGGACCAGATGTCCAATGTTCTGATGTTTGTGGAGGCTGCTCGAGGGGCTGGTTTCTCCCTTGTCTGAATCTGAGCACTAACAGGAAAGCTCCCAGATTCAGAACCTCTGAGAACAAAAATGGTGGCCTGACTAGCATGTAAGCACTAGCCATAGCCTCTCCCCCAGCTCAGCACAGAGCAAGAGGGTGAAAAATCCCAGATCCCATCTTCTCTGTGGGGAGGGAAAGAGTTGGGCCATGTGTCTAATGTTTCAAATTTTCCAGTGGCGGCCCAGGGGATTGGCTCTGTCTCAGAGTGCTGGCAGGACCTGGTGTGTTCTAGATGTCTGGAAGCTGCTGAGAACCATACAGCAGTTTGGACTAGCATGTAAGCACTCATGATAGCCCCTCCCACTGTCTCAGCACAGAGAAAGAGGGTCAAAAATCCCAGATCACAGATTCTCCTTGGGAAGAGGAAGAGTTGACTGTGCCTCCAATGTTCTGACATGTCAAGCACCAGCCAGAAAATCTGACTTCTGTCTACCCAGTCTCAGAACACTGACTGTACCTGGTGGACACTAGATGACTGAGGACCACTGAGAACAAAGGTGAAGTTTGGGACTAATACCTGATCACCTGCCAGAGTTCCTTTCTGGCAAGAGAGGAACATGTCTAGTAAGACTCCCAGCCCCTGGCTTTTCCTGGGAAGGGCAATAGAAGATTCAAACATACAACCAATGTTCAGACTTTTCAGGTGGCTTCCCAAGGAACTAGTTTCTGTCCCTCCAGTTTCAGAACATGGAAAGGCCCAGCATACTCCAGATGTCTAGAAGCCACTGAGAACAAAAAAAGGAGCTGGAGGCATGCTGCTGCTCCAGAAGACTCATGGTACAGCAGACAGACACCAGAGGGAGCAAGAAATTATGAACGCCTGAAAAAAAAGAGACTGGGAAATTTTTCTAATTGGTAATTTACACACAAAAGTTCAGAGAAGACACATACACAGAGAAGGTTTGAGTGGCCCCCAGAATCTCGGGCCAAACTGATTGATGAAGTTCTTCTCCTGGATAAGCCCAGTCCATGAAGACTGAGTGAGGTGGCTGTTTTCTACTAATGCACAGACAGCAACACAAAGCATAGAATGTAGGAATGAATGAATGAGTGAATTAAAGAAAGGAAGGAAGGAAGAAACATGAATAGAATGAAACCGGACCCTATCTTACACCATATTTGCAGACCATATATCTGATAAGGAGTTAATACTTAAAATATATACCGAATCCCTACAACCCCATAACAAGAAAATAATCTTATTAAAAAATGGGCAAAGGACTTGAATAGACATTTTCCCAAAGAAGACAAATCACCAACAGGTATATGAAAAGATGCTCAACATCAAAAATCATAAGGAAAATTCAAATCAAAACCACACTGAAATATCACCTCACATCTATTAGGATGGCTACTGTTAAAAAACAAACAAAAAAAAGAAGTTTTGGCAAGGGTGTGGAGAAATTGGAACCTTTGTACACTACTGATGCAAAGGAAAAACAGTGCAGCCATTATGGAAAACAGTTCTGAGGTTTCCATATAAGTAAGATAGAGCTACCATATTACCTAGCAATTCTACTTCTGGGTATTGATTCAAAATAATTGAAATCATGATCTTGAAAAAATATTTACACTCCCATGTTTATTGCAGAATTATTCACAACAGCCAAGATGTGAATACAACCTAAATGTCCACTGAGGGACTGATGAGTGGATAAAGAAAATGGGACAAATAAGCACAACAGAGTATTATTCAGGCTTAAAGAAGAAGGAAACCCTGCCTTGTGTAATAACATGGTTGCACCTTGAGGACATTATGCTCAGTGGAATAAGCCAGTGACAGAAGGACAAATACTGCATGAGTCTACTTAGATGAGATATTTAAAATAGTCAAACCCAAAGAAGCAGAGGGTGGAATAGTGGTTGGCAGGGGTTGTGGGGAGGAAAAAGTGGAAAGTTGCTGTTCAAGGGATGTAATTTCAATTATGCAACATGGATAAATTCTATAGATCTGCTGTACAGCATTGTACCAATAGTTAAAAATACTGTTTTGTATACTGAAAAAATTTATTAAGAGGGTAGTCATGTTAATGTTCTTACCAAACACACACACACACACACACACACACACATACACACACAAACACACACACAAATTGTGTTCTAGGAATGGTAAAAGATTGGTGTAGCAGGAAAGCAGGCTACAAGTGAGACATTTGCATGACAGATGAGAAATAAACTGAGGTTAGGTCACACAGACCTTGTATCTTTCAACCTAAAGAAGCTAAGGAAGGAGCCACAGTCACCAGTACTGTACCACTCAATCCCTCTAGACTCCAGAGTGATGGCCTAGCCCTTGATTCCCTCATACATTCTGATCACTTGCCTCGTAAGGGATACACCCTCTTTCCAGGTTACTGCCTAATTACCCACAACACTGCCTCTACTCTGCTGTTCTTAAGGGATCTTTCTTTAGCTGTCATCTTATTACAACTGATTAGTGAACTCTGGGTTTAAGAAATGTGGAACTCAGATACTGATTTCCATTGACTATTTCTCTGCCTGATCTGTAAAAATCTTTCAAGGAAGAGAAAAACAGTGAAGGCATTTGTATTTGTGGATAGTTCATATCAGCTGGGCGTGGTTCACATCTTCAGCTATATCAGCCATGAGGAAATATTCTGAATCAGAGCTTGGATTTTACACTGCTCTTGAGGTGCCAAACAACAGCAGCAGCAAAAACACAGGTGCTGAGGATAAAATTATAAATAGAATCAGAAATGGAATCCTCTTATAATAAAACATACATCACAGCAATATTATTGCTCCCAGTGGAAAAACATGTACACACACATCTATACATACAGATGTTACATGACCATATTGCCAAAGGCAAATCATGATGAGTTGAAAAGTTTTCTTTCCCTTTTACTCCAACTTTGCCAAAATTCTGGAACTCCATGATGTCCAGGGTGAAATGTGCTTTGGGTTACAGCTTCACTTCTTGCTAACAATGTGTTGACAGGTTATGTAACCGTTTAAATTTCAATGTTCATATCTATAAAATGGAAATAACAGTTAATCCATTTTTCTCCTAAGTAAATTAAATCCAATTTATTTAATTTAGAGTATATACCTGCTTTATCTTGAGTTGTATTTAAATCGAGGTTACACATCAGAAAGTATGGGGTTAAGACGACTATGTTTGTTCTGGGACTTGTAACTGAGAGCTGGTCAAAACTAATCTTTCTACAAGACTGACTCTTGAACCAGTACCCAAGCCCCTCTCTCAGGTGGTTGTGATGCTGATTTCACCTACACATTAAACCTGACAGGTTGGACAAGGCAGCTGAAGGAATGCTAAAACCATCAGTACCATTAAAGGTGGAGCTGTATTTATTTCCATTTTTCTAAGAGTTGGGTCAAAAAGGACTTTGCTGTGATTTATGTCATAGAGTGTTCTGCCTATGTTTTCCTCTAAGAGTTTTATAGTGTCTGGCCTTACATTTAGGTCTTTAATCCATTTTGAGTTGACCTAATGAAACTTAAAAGCTTTTGCACAGCAAAGGAAACCATAAACAAGAGGAAAAGACAACCCTCAGAATGGGAGAAAATATTTGCAAATGAAGCAACTGACAAAGGATTAATCTCCAAAATTTACAAGCAGCTCATGCAGCTCAATATCAAAAAAACAAAGAACCCAATCCAAAAATGGGAAGAAGACCTAAATAGACATTTCTCCAAAGAAGATATACAGATTGCCGACAAACACATGAAAGGATGCTCAACATCACTAATCATTAGAGAACTGCAAATCAAAAGTACAATGAGGTATCACCTCACACCAGTCAGAATGGCCATCATCAAAAAATCTACAAAAATAAATGCTGGAGATGGTGTGGAGAAAAGGGAACCCTCTTGCACTGTTAATGGGAATGTAAATTGATACAGCTATTATGGAGAACAGTATGGAGATTCCTTAAAAAACTAAAAATAGAACTACCATATGACCCAATGATCCCACTACTGGGCATATACCCCGAGAAATCATAATTCAAAAAGAGTCATGTACCAAAATGTTCATTGCAGCTCTATTTACAATAGCCAGGACATGGAAGCAACCTAAGTGTCCACCAACAGATGAATGGATAAAGAAGATGTGGCACATATATACAATGGAATATTACTCAGCCATAAAAAGAAGTGAAATTGAATGATTTATAGTGAGGTGGATGGACCTAGAGTCTGTCCTACAGAGTGAAGTATGTCAGAAAGAGAAAAATAAATACTGTATGCAAACACATATATATGGAATCTAAAAAAAAAAAAAAAAGGTTCTGAAGAACCTAGGGGCAGGACAGGAATAAAGACGCAGACATAGAGAATGGACTTGAGGACACGGGGAGGGGAAGGGTAAGCTGAGATGAAGTGAGAGAGTGGCGTGGACTTATATATACTACCAAATGTGAAATAGATAGCTAGTGGGAAGCAGCCACATAGCACAGTGAGATCAGCTCGGTGCTTTGTGACCACCTAGCAAGGTGGGATAGGGAGGGTGGGAGGGAGATGCCAGAGGGAGGAGATATGGGGATATATGTATATGTATAGCTGATTCACTTTGTTTTAAAGCAGACACTAACACACCATTGTAAAGCAATTTTACTCCAATAAAGATTTTTTTTTTTTAAAAAGTGTAGCTTTAATTTAAGTGAGAACCCCATGAGGTGGCCTGGCACCGGAGGCAAACGATGGCTATATTACAGAATCAGAATAATTTGCCTGAAAATAAAAAGAGTAGTTAGCTGTTCACTACCTTATAAACCTCAGATAATTACAGATCTGAGAATTCTGAAAACTTAAAATAAACATCATTTAAAAATTGGGAAAAATAATGAAAGCTATTTGTAGGCTGCCGAAGTGATTTTCAGCAGACCAGTCTAGCAGGACTGTCAAGATCATATCGCGAATCATGTTAGTGTGAACATTTATCACTCAAACATCATCTCTACATTAGCTAATTGAAGCCATTTAAATTAAGCAACAGGACAATTTAGACTAGACATAGGGCGTAAGACTTGTCAATGAAGTTCAAAATAACTCATCTTGCTCCCAGAAGATCATAGAATCTTTGTGTTGGAAGGAATATTAGAGTGTTGGCTAGCCCAGTCTCCCATTCACACACAGAACCCCACTATAATATCCATCTCTGTGCTTTGTCTGATTTTTTTTTTTTTTTTTTTTTTTTTTTTTTTGCGGTATGCGGGCCTCTCACTGTTGTGGCCTCTCCCGTTGCGGAGCACAGGCTCCGGACGCACAGGCTCAGCGGCCATGGCTCACGGGCTTAGTTGCTCCGCGGCATGTGGGATCTTCCCGGACCAGGGCACGAACCCGTGTCTCCTGCATCAGCAGGCGGATTCTCAACCACTGCGCCACCAGGGAAGCCCTGTCTGATTTTTTTTGCTGTGTAATTTTACAGATACAAAATTCACTAACTTGTAGGAAGTTGTTTTGTTTTTTTTCTTTTTTTGCGGTACGCGGGCCTCTCACTGTTGTGGCCTCTCCCATTGCGGAGCACAGGCTCCAGACGCGCAGGCTCAGTGGCCATGGCTCACGGGCCCAGCCGCTCCGCGGCATGTGGGATCTTCCCAGACCAGGGCAGGAACCCATGTGCCCTGCATTGGCAGGCGGACTCTCAACCACTGCGCCACCTGGGAAGCCCCGTAGGAAATTTTTGTCAGTTCTAATTGTTAAAAAGATTTTTTGTATTTTATATGAAATCTCTTTCTTTTTCACTTCCATTCATTTGTTTTAGTTTGGTTCTGGACCACAAAACACCCCTACCCACTACAATGCATGTGCGTTTCCGCTGTCTGAAGACATTTCTCAGGCCTTCCTTGATCCTCTCTTTTCCCAGCTAAATATACTGGTTTCCTTGGATGTACTTCATGAGACAGAGTTCTCATATTATGCTCCTAGCTGTCCTCTGCTCAGTGTAATTCAGTTTCTCTGTGTTTTTTCTTAAAAATGATCTTGCATAACAGAACATATCTTTTTGACATATGACATCATCTATACACAATTTTTGTTTTATTTTTTTCTTTAGTTTTCTTTTTAAAATTTTTTAAAAATAAAATGTTTAAAAAACATTTATCTTTAAAAATTTATTTATTTTTTGGCTGCGTTGGATCTTCATTGCTGCGTGTGGACTTTCTCTAGTTGCGGCAAGTGGGGGCTACTCTTTGTTGTGGTGCATGGGCTTCTCATTGCAGTGGCTTCTCTTGTTGCGGAGCACAGGCTCTAGGTGCAAGTGCTTCAGTAGTCATGGCACATGGGCTCAGTAGTTGTGGCACACGGGCTTAGTTGCTCTGTGGAACGTGGGATCTTTCCAGACCAGGGCTCAAACCCATGTCCCCTACATTGGCAGGCAGATTCTTAACCACTGCGCCACCAGGGAAGTCCCTGTTTTTAGTTTTCATATTGACCTGTTGGATTGTCCAAATTTCTGGACAAACGAAAGTTGGCTCTTGGCTAAGTGAACAATTATGTTGCAAATCCTAGATATATGCCCTTTCAAAATTAATATAGAATTCTTCTGAGTTTACAATCTAGTTACTAGAAGACAAGCAAATAGTTATCAGAAGAAATTAGGATAGTTTAGTATAACTGATTTTTGAATTTTGAACCAGCTTTGCATCCCTGGAATAAACCTCACTTGGTCATGGTATGTAATTCTGTTTTAGGTTGCTGATTCCTATTTGCCAATATTTTGTTAAGCATTTTTGTGACTATATTCATGTGAGATATTGTTTTGTAGTTTTCTTTTTTTGTATTGTCTTTGCCTGGTTTCAGTATCAGGGAAATATGAGCTTAATAAAATGAATTGGGGAGTATCTTCTCTTGTATTTTATGAAAGAGGTTATGTAGAATTGGAGTTGATTCTTCTTTAACGTTTTTATAGATTTCTTTAGTGAGACCATCTGATCCTTATCTCACACTATATTCATGGATTAACTCAAAATAAATCATAGACCTAAATGTAAGAGTTAAAACTTTAAACCTTCCGAAAGAACATATAAGAGAAAATCTTTGTGACTTTGGAGCAGGCAAAAATTCCTTAGGTAGAACACAAAAAGTACAACTTATACTCTGTTGCATGTGTCTCAGAGTGATCACTAATGGCAGATTGAACCAATTCGTATTGGAGCATTTGATTGATAACTAGCAGATTAATTACCTGATATACTTATATTGAAATAAATGTCATGCTTTTGATGAGGTTTAGGTCTGATTTAAGGACTTATTATTAGAAAAATCAGGGAAATAAAAATCCAAGTTATTAACTCCAAAAAATTAATTTGTACAATACAGGATACGTAATTTTAATATCCTGAGTAGCTCAGATATGAGGAATGATTGTATTATCATGTAAACACTAATAATTCACTTAAACAAAATTGTTGATAGCTATGCATCTTAGGAGAGTGAAAATAGAGGAAATATAGGATTGGTGGGACAGGTTATAAAACAGTTAAAATGTAATCTTCAGTAGCAGGAAGTCAATAAATAATGTCTAAAGTTGGAAAAACAACAAAAAAGCCATATAGTCATATTATTAGAAGTAATCTAAGTGCCTGAGTGGGAAATGAGATTGCTAAATGAATTAAAAGTTAAGTGGGGAGTTAACCTAGGGGGTAGATGAGGAAACGTGTGGCATTGGAGGGGGTGTGGAAGAGCAGAGATGAATGAAGCATGGGATTTCAATTTTTAAAAAATCTGTTAGTAATATATATATTTAGATATAAGATCTTTAGATATAGTTCTTACTTTGATAAAAATAGTGCATCAAATGAAAAGGAAGTGGGGAAGGGAGAAGGGGAGAGGAGAAAGAACACTGTAGTTAAGTTGCTTCACTGCACAGATAATGAATGTAACCTTGCAGGATAAATGAACTAAAACTAGCTGCATGTTATGCAGATAGGTATTTATTGCTTGGAATAAAAATTGCAGTAACAGCATCTTATGGTTGTAGAAGAATCTCACATAACTTAGACAAAAATGAAGATGCTTGTTAGATGATTTCATATTGATAACCAAGATATTAATCATTATTGATAATCAAGCTATTAGTGTGTAAAATGCATATACAGAAATGAATAGTAATAGGTAACATTTATTTAGCACTTACTATATGCTGGGTAATTTTCTGAAATACTTGTTTTTTTTTAAAGTTAAATCCCCACCCAGCCCTAGAAGTAGTAATTATTATTATTGCTGTTTTACCAGTTAGTTGATGAAACTTGTTCATGGTCACTGCTTTGAAGTGATGGAGCCAGGATTCAATCCCAGGCAAGCTGACTTGGTATCCCATGAATATCAAGTGGAACAAAGCAGTATTTCTAATGTAGTTTATTATTTTGCATAATATATTAAAATTAAATTAATGCATGAAATATTAAAAGGAAACATTTCATTATTTCATCTCTAGTTTCTATTCTTCTACTAGAATTTTATTTATTCAAGTAATTAGAAAGCATTTTGGTTGGTGGAGGGTAGGAAATATTATTGGGAAAATCAGATCATTTTTATTCATCATTGCTCCATTTTATGGCATATTTGTTAATATAGGAAGCTTTCCCTGACCAACAGTATAGGTTATATATTTACTATTATGAGCTTTCATAGCATCCCATACTTTTCTTTTTATGACAACTAACTATAATTCAAATTTTAAAATTACATTGTAAATGTCTGTCTAATTTTCTAAACTATAAGTTTTACAATGACAGGTACCTTATCTTTTTTCACTGTTGCTTAGTATCCATCACAGTGGGTGTCACATGGCATACACTGAACATTTGCTAAATAAATGAAATATCCGTGATGTGAATGCAGTGACATTTTAGCTAATTTTCTATGGAATTGAATTAACTTCTTTTATCTCTTTGCTATTATAAACAATGCCTAAATGAGTATCCTTATACATATATCTTTTACATTTATATAAGTATTTCCTTATGATCAATATCTATATGTGAAATTCTTGGGTCAGGTTGTGTGCACATTGCCAGACTCCCCTTTCCATTTATTATCAATTTGTACTCCCATATATAATGTATGCATTTGTTAAGGCAATGTTAGGTGCTGAAACTGATAAATCCATGTCTTAGTGGCTTAACAAAAGGGAAATTTATTTCTTATTCATATAAAGTTCATTTAATGGGGGATTTCATAGTGGGAGGCCATGTAGTCACTGAGACCTAGGTTGATGGAGTCTGCCAACTTCCATATATGGCTACCAAAGTCTCCCTGACCTTCTAAATCCACCCAGCAGTTAGGGAAAGAAGAGAGTATATGTACACATGCTGAGAGTGGGAGTGAGAAGGACAGGGGATGTTATGAGCCTGACCTAGAAGTGGCATATATCGTTCTGCCATATGTCATTAGTCAACACTAAGTCAAGTGGCACCTATGTGCAAACAAGAAACAACCCAGCTATTTATATCGGAGGAAAGAATCACCTACAGTGAATAGCTAGTTGTTATCTGCTAGTGTATGCTATGCCTTGTCAAAAAAAAAAAAAAAATAGAAGCCATCTTTTAAACCTTTGCCATTATGAGACGGTAAAAGGTAACCTGTCTAACTTTCGTTTGTGGTTTAAAAAACCTCTAAAGAGGTTGAACCTATTTTTATATGTATTTTAGCCCTTTGTATGTCTTCTTTTGTAATTACTTGTTAATGACCCCCCCCACACCCACCAACTGGACACCCTTTATTATTAAGCTCTTTACATTTGCCTCATGTCTGTCCTTTGGATTCACACTTAAATTAGTCTAATTCTAAAGCCTATTCCTTTCAGCATCATAATGATCCAATATCAACTGAATACTTATTTCCAAGTCCTATAACCTTGAGTATTGTTGACTGAGAGCTTGAATTCTAGAATCAAATATAAAATAGTAGCGTATAAAATACTAGCATAACTTAAATATTTTGCTTTTTCCATGCTTACATTTCAAAAAACAATTTTATTAGGAGAAACTTTTAAACTAATAGAATTGATATAAATATGTTGGGGTTGACGCTTGGAGTATTAAAATATATATTGTTACTTAAAAAAATTTAAGAAAAAGAAAAAATGACTCTAGTATTATAAAGACATTTAGTTCAAATATACAGGTAAAGAGTTCTAATAAAATTGTTTCTACTTTTTATATTGGGGAGTTGGAAGATAGTTGAAACTGGTTAGCCCAGCACTGTCTGTTCAGTTCATCATTTTAACTGGATTTTGAATCTGCTTATTAGTTTAGAGATAACTTCCTCATCTGCATAGGAGTGTAACTTAGACCACATGATGAGAGAGAAAACCAGAGTTCATCTTTATCTCATTGTATTGAACATGTAAATGAAGATAAATGAAGTGTGGTTCAAGATGGCAATTTCAGGACATGGAATGGGTGATTAGCATGTGACTAAAATAATCTTGAGAACTTAGTGACAAATGAAGTCATTACGAATAAGATGTATATTGGTAGACTGTTAATCCATGAGAACAATGACTGAATTTACATTTTTTTACTGCTTTATCCCTGGCACCTAGAACGTTGCTTAGTGGGTGCTCAATACACATTTAAAAAATATTTCTAAGCAGTTGCCCTAATTCATTCCTCATCCTTCATCTTATTGGCACTTGCCTATCCCATCTATCAATGTTGTCCCTTGTTTTCTTATTTTCATACTTACTTCATTCTCAAGACCAGTTCCAAGCTGTTATCTTTTGGGCTATTGCTTTCTTTATTCTCTACAAATAATCCCTTTTCCCCCAGAAGAGATGTGACCTACATAGAGCCATATCCAATAGTTCTAGGTCTTCAGTATGGTCTCAGGGATCCTTTTGCCTGGTACTGCCCCTTTGGACAATTCTCTAACCATTCACATTGTATTTATGATTGAAGCTCAAACACCTAGACTCAAAACTACAGAAATCAGGAAAAGGTCTTCCTTTCATATTTAAATTGAATGAGATTCAAAGCATAGAACAATATTCTAATTTCACTAATATGGAAAAATTAAAGATTTTTATAAGCCTTGCCTAGGTGTACATATAAAAAGAGTATTAGATTTGTTCATTTTTAGGGTTCATTTGCAGGTAACAGAAACTACTCTTAACTATTTTAAATAGAAAGTGATTCAATACTCAAATGTAGGGGCTTGTAACACTGTTGAATAGGTAGGTATATAAGAATAACTCCCCCAAACTACCATACAATTAGCCTTTCATGTTACCTCTGCTATTATCAAGAAGCCGGAGCATCAGGAATCCATGGGATCAAATGCTGTTTCCAGGATCTTACTACCTTATCCTTCATTCAGTCATCTTGGAGGGGCCATAGCCAACTGTCGACTCCAAAATCACATCACCTTAGCTGCAATTTGGAGATCAGGAAGCTGGAACCAGAACTGTTGACCCTTTGGTCAACTGAGCCTGCTGGTACCACACCTTGGAGTCAGACAGACCTGGGTTTGGTGGTTCTCTTATATCTTAGACTTGTAAACATGGGAATATTGTTTTACATCTCTGAGCCTCAATTTCTTCCTCTGTAAAATGGAGATGATAATAATTCATCAGTTTGTCATGAAAATAAATGAGCTCCTGAGAAAAATATCTGATACATAGTTGATACATCAAACACATTAATTACCTTCCTAATGTTGCCTATGCCTTAAGCTTGCTCTCTGAGTCAGTCTATCTGCTTATATTAGCTTCCTCATCCAGAAACTGCAATTTATGATATTTTTCTTGTTTATTCATAGGTTCACTGTGAGAAACTAGTGAGAGGGTATATATGAAAAGTACAAAAGACTGTGAACTGTTAGGCAATATCATTTCTTATATAGACTGATTGGACTGCTGTAATTGATTTGACCAACCAGGTCAGTCTGAGGAAATAGTCAAGTTCTTTAGAAAATCATTTCCTGTATTGCTTTTCTTTCACTGACAATATATCAAGTCAGTCAAAATTGTTAATTTATATATATATATATATATATATATATATATGGGTTTGCATCTAGAAAGACAGATGATAAAATAGTAAGAAGATGGTATCTATGAGGCAGACTTAAAGGAACAGAGATTATTCAGCCTATAAAGATGATTTATGGTGGATCTTTAGGCATAGAGACAGGCCTTGTTTCAAGAAAACCCAGTCTCTGAACATTGATGTTTACAAAACCCAAATGAGGGGAAAATCAATCACTCCACAAGAGGACTCTTCACCTCCCAAACAGATTCTCTTTTACACAGGGGATATCCCAAATAGAAATCAATTCATTTCATAAAATTTAATTTGCCCAAAACGTTTCAGAAAAAGGAGGTCCATCTGTCTAAATGCCTCTTACACTAAGAATGGTCACCATCTGTTTTCTAATCCTCACAGGACAGCAAATAAGAGATTGAATTCTAAAATGTGAAATTTAAATTGATCTAGGGAAGAATCTCATATCTTGTTAGTTATAAGTGCAGTTTAATGACGACAAGGCATGGACTTTACCATGTCTTCAAAAACAAAATGACCTTCTCTGCTTTCTCCAGGAAACTGCCTTAGGAATGGGCCTATCTAAAGACTAAGGTAGGTGAGATGACCTTTAAGGCCCCGCAGGCCCTAGGAGGCCATGGCTTCTCAGAGCGCAGATAGTTTTCAGAGCTATTTGTGAAAAGCATTAGGAGAGATGGTGCCATATGGAAGAGATTCACAATTGGAGATTGTATGTAGAAGACAGTGTAAATATAGAGGCAGCTGAAGGGCTGGAAGACATCTCTTTAGAAATATGCTTTCTGAAACCCAGGACACCTGTTTTGCCAAATTGGGTAGGAAACCTGGATAGAATATAATTTCTTGTAAAGATTTTCCTGGAGATCTCCATTTCTTCCCATTTTCCTCTTTAGCACAACCCAGTACACACACAGGTACAGAGATTACAGAGCAGAACAGAAAAGCTGAAAAAACATTTAATGAATGTCTAATGTCAGCAACTGATTCGGATTTGACTTTATTCATTTGTTTGTTTGATGATTGGGTTAGTATAATGAGATGAGAGTTTAAGATCATTGATCTTTCCCTCCTGAAAAACCTGTTCTTATCACTGCCTATCTCTGGTCATATGCAGGTAGATATGGCTCTACCAACTGGCTCTCTGAGGGAAAACAAACAAACAAGCAAAATATTTAAAAGCCCTGATTTGTAGCGTTTGCCAATTTCCTTGGTGTAAATTGTTCTACCATGGACTATTTCGAACTACCAGCAGGATGGCAGTAAATGCAGAGCTGTGAAGAATGGCACATAATCAGTTCTCCTGATACAACTACAGCATATACTGTATCTTCTTTATGACATTTGCCATACTTGTCATTGCCCTGTAGCCTCATACACTCCTTACCTTCTCTGTTCCATTGTAAACATTAGTCTCTGGCTCTTAAGTGCTTTTGTCTTTTTCTGATTCATCTCTGTCTTCCACTCCTCCTACCACAATGCCTGGCATTTGTTGAGTGCTTGAATAGTACCTATTGAGAGAATGACTGACTGGCTGAATGGATGAGTTTTAAATTCTAAATTAAACATAAGTCCAATGATGAGGAGTCAAATCTTATTTTATTAGCATTTTCCTGAATTCCAAAAGACACCGCTTCACCAATTCTCCTTTTGGTATCCAAACCCCAGTTTTATTCCTGTACTGGGCAGAAGTTTACTCAAGAAATGTGGACATTCCCAGAAGCAATATGCTAATAACAGTACTTCTGAGATAATTGTTTACAGAAGGCATGTGATCCAAATCTGTCAACAGTATACAAATGCAGATTGGCTAGGAGACTTTTGACAAATGTTCTCCTCTACAGTAAACAGAGCTGCACTAAAGGAAAGCCCCTCTTCTTGTCTTTTCATAGTATGTGGACATGTGATGTTTAGATCTGAGCAGACTCCTTGTGTTCTTTAGTAAAATCCAAGAGAATCACAGAGAAACTGACCTAGAACCTTGACCCTATTGACCTGCTGAATTAATAAACCCCAGACTGCCTGCCCCTTGACTTCTTGTTAGACGAGCTAATAAATCCATATCATGTAAGCCACTTTTTAGGGAGTATTGCATTATATACAACACGAAAGCCTCCTAACTAAAGCACTGCCTTATAAATTCCATAGACTCTTCTCTAATTTTATCATGATATGCAAGTTCTCCATTGGCTGGTTTCTACCTACCTTTGCTTCCCTCCTCTTCATCCCAGTCCACGCCACTTAAGATCCTCCTAAATAACCCATGTGACTTCTTGTCCTTGCTCAAACTTTTGCTTCATTTTGGAGCATACAGCCTAAATTCTCTTACTGTCAACCCTTCAGTCTCCTAACTACACCGTGTATACTTGGAAAACCCCAGTTAACCCTTTAAAATACATGTTCTCAATCTGTTTCATCAACAAGATTTCCTTTAATCTATCTTTAATAATCAATTACTCCCTTAACTGTACCTCATTTTGTACCATATAGGTACTGAAATTGTATTTAAGTTATTCATATTTTTTTGTTTCACTCTTTTACTAATTTCTCTCTCTTGCCTACTCCCCTCACCTCTCCCTGTGTGCATGTATGTTTTCTTCACTCTTTATCTAGTGTCTAGTTTGGTGCCTGACACATAGAAAATGCACTATCAATGCTGGTAATTTTTAAAAATTGACATTCATATACATACAAAAATATTATATATGATTGAACTTAAGATGCTGTTAATTGTAAGTTGAACCCCTAATTTATGGATCACTAAAAAAGAAGAAAACAAAAACACATCCAAATGAATAATGAATTGCCATCAGTTGCAAAAGTACATCAAATTTCAGAGAAGATGAAAATGAAAAAAGAGAGAGTCTTAGAATCAAGGAAAGCCATGCACTGAAAATGTTCATAGAGGGAGAATAATATTATTTATTTTCAAAGTATGATGCAAATAACAGTAGGTTTAAGACCTGAGACATTTCTCACTTCTCTTCAATAAAGATAAGCTTGATTCATGTATTAGTTTGCTAGGGTTTCTGTAACAAGTTAACATGTGCTGGGGTGGCTTAAACAACAGAAATTTATGTCTCAGTTCTGCAGGCTGGAAGCCCAAAATTGTGGGCTGTGAGGAAAGGATGTGGTCCAGGCCTCTCTCCTTGGCTTGTAAAGATGGCCGTCTGCTCTCTAATGTCTCTTCATATCATCTTCCCTCTAGGTGTGTCAGTCTCCAAATTTCCCCTTTTCATAAGGACATCAGTCTTATTGGATTAGGACCAACTCTAAATGACCTCATTTTAGCTTGATTTTCTGTATAAAGACCCTATCTCCAAATAAGGTCACATTCTGAGATACTGAAAGTTAGGACTCCAACATATGAATTTTAGGGGAACACAATTCAACCCTTACCAGTTTGTTAAATGCTTTTACTTAAAAAAGTTTTTTCCTACTGTATCAGATATGCTTTTTCATGGAAGTATTTAAACATATTAAATGATGCTTAATGTTGTGAAGAGGGTCCCCTGGTACATCTATAAAAAATTTAGTTGAGGACTGGCCTCCAGATTTTGGATTCACTTGTTATTGATGAGGGAAAAGAACTGTCGACTGACGGGAAGCTCACATTCCATGGCTTTCCTTCCAAAATTTTTTATAATAACATACAAAGAAGAGAGACAACTGACATAATGCTATTTAAAAATGATACTGAAACGCATCATAATTTAAATAATTAGGTGCTTATACTGCTGAAGTGAGTATGCATTAGTACAGTTTTTCTGCAGGCAAAAATTTAGAGAAATCTTTAAAAATTGCCCATATTCTTTACCTAGAAATCCCGCTTCTAGGACTTTAGTCAAAGAAAATTATTAGAGATGTGTACACAGGTACATATACCAGAATGTTTATTGTAGTGCTTTTTTTTTTTTTTTTTTTTTTTTTTTTGGCAGCAGGCGGGCTTCTCACTGTTGTGGCCTCTCCCGTTGTGGAGCACAGGCTCCGGATGCGCAGGCTCAGCAGCCATGGCTCACGGGCCCAGCCGCTCCGCGGCATGTGGGATCTTCCTGGACCGGGGCACGAACCTGTGTCCCTTGCATTGGCAGGCGGATTCTCAACCACTGCGCCACCAGGGAAGCCCGCTGTAGTGCTTTTTATAATCACAAAAATACTAATAATAAAATAAAAAGAAACCAACTAAAATGTCTAAAAAAGGGGACTATTTAAGTGTATTATTGTACATCTATACAACTGACCACTATGCAATCTTTAAAAATTACATTGTAAAGATATTTAGTATCATATATTGATATATATGTAAAAATAATGGAAAATATTATATAAAATATGATTCTATTTTGGTTAAAAAGTAAGAGTAACTATTTCTGAAAGGGTGATGAATTAAATCATCGCTACACAGTACTTATAGCTGACTGTTGGATTAGGAGTGATTATTTTTCTTGAGGTTTTGGTTCTGCTTAAGACATCTATTATTATTTCAATTTAAACAAAAATATTGTTTTATATAATAGGTGACTATTTATAATGAATAATTCTATATTTTTTAAAACCATCCCATATGCCCCCCCAAATCACATTATTTTTGGGGAAAGGCTTGTGTTTTAAAAGCTGTTTCTATCTACTTCCTAAAATATACATTTGAGTCCATCTTGTCTAGAACTTCCATGAAATGTGGTATTATGGCAATAATGAAAAGGTTGTAGAAAATGGAAACATGGAATAAAATAACCACTTCAGAGAAGTCTGTGGAGACACCATACCTCTTAGAGGGCATCTCAGACCACTCTCCTCTTTTATGAAAACACATTTTTCCTCTAATTTCCATTTTCCACATTCAAAAAAGAACAAATTAGAACCATCACTCTTTTTCCAGATTTTATAGCCTGTTGTTGCCAAAGATATGATGATAGTCTTCAAAATTCTAAAAATTCTAAATGTAATATATTTTAGTGTCATGACTTTTCTAATCTCAGTGGCAGTATAAAACTATCAAATGAAACAAATGAATATATACTGCATTATAATGACAATAATAATGATACTTCATATATGTGTGCATTTTATGAATTACAAACGTTTTCACATTTATTTCATTTTCTCTTCATCTAAAACCCCTATGACTAAGGAAGGAAAAGCTAATTTATCTTCAATTCACATCCAAGGAAAGCAGTGCTCAGAAAGGTTAGATGATTTGCTCTAAGCACACAAGCAGGGCCAACTGCACAATTAGTAGGCTCAGTGCAAAATGCAAGTGTTGGGTTCCCTGACCAAGAGAGCTGAAAAAGAGTGCCATTAAAGGTAGGTACCAAACAGTAAAACCTTTTACTTTCTTCTCTGGTCTCTCAGTCTGCCCTAATGTTTGCTAGTTAATCCTATGCTCCCTCCAGCTTGCTCACTCAGGGTGAGTGCACACCCTCACAGGTGTCTTGGGGTCCACCTTCTATGCAGCCCACCTGGAGCTTGGTTCCCCTTCCAGTCAGCCAGCTGAATGTTCACTGCTGCAATCCGTCGTGGACATGCAACCTCCAAGGAGCTGCAAGTTCCATGCTAGAATGTGTTCAGTATGGTACCTGGATCCGGGATGGGTGAAAGGCTTGCCACTGAAGAATCACCTGGCAAACATGCCGTGGCACTGTCAGCCAAGGGAGGGGCTGGCCACCACTATGCCCTGCCCATGATGCCACAGAGAGCATAACCAGGCCTCTCTTCATCCATGTCCAGATTGCAGTGGGGGCAGAGGTGACAGGGAGGGAGAAGATAGGCCAGGTCCAGGGTACCAAAGGGTTGGTGACATGTAGCCAAGAACCCACCTTAGGCAGGTAGTTGGAGGTGGGACCACATATGATTTGATGTTCTAAACCCAGGGCACATGTCCCCTTGTCCCACCAGACTTCACTTAAAACACAAATTCAAAGATAAATTATTAAGTATTTCAAGAAGGCAACCACAGAGCATTAACCCCCAAGCACAGAGCCCTTTTGAATGTGGAGCCCTGTATGATTGCAGTGGTCACATGCCCATGGAGCAGGCTCTGCTGGAAGTGGCAGGGCGGGAAATATAACTTGGGTCTTTCAAGTCATTATTAATGCTAGCTAGATTGTTAATGCTAGCTAGTGCTTACCATGTGCCAAGCACTTTGGGTGTATTAACTCATTTAATCCTCACAACCAGTCTATCGTGGAAGTATCAATATTATTTATCACATCCGTTTTCCAAAAAGGAAACTTCCAAATGTTACACAATTTATAAGTGGCTGAACCTGAACTTGGAGAAGAGTCCCTATTCTTAGCCACTAGGATATATTGCCCAAAAAATCTAAAATTACTTTACTCAGCTGCTGTGGAATTTTAATACTCAGTATCCTTATTCTAGATTGGGTTTGTATTTTATTCCACTTAGTGACATTTAAAAGTCCATATTTACAATATGTATAAAGAGTTTCTCTCAAATCTTTGCTGCCATCCACATGGGACTAGATAACTACTGAATTTTATGGTTTTGTTTCCTTCTCCCTTCTGTAGAAGAATCAGAAAGACTAAGCAGTCTCTTACCTCTAAGCCTTGTCGAGCAGGGTTTTGATTCCTGGAGAGCTGGCACCTTACCAGTCCTCAGAGCAGAATTAAGACACTTTATTGTTACTGTTATTTTAAATTAAGGCCTGGGATCCCGAGTTTAAAAACTTAGTAGGTACAGTGAGGAGGAGCTTTGGAATTCCAAAATCCAAAGCTGTTGGATGAGGGCATTTAGTTTTGGGAACGAGGATCCAGGATTTGCACTCCTTTCTTGTGACACCCTATCTATATGCAGATCTCTAGAGGGCAATGGGCACTAGACGTCTTGGTACTCACCTTCAGCCAAGACTCCCTATGACCAACTTTGGGCTGACAGTAACAGAAAGCTCTGTGACTGTAAAGGACCATGTAGTCTTAGACACTGAATATGCAAGATGACTAGTATATTGAATGGCTCGTGATCTGAAGACCAGGATGCTTGTCCTGAATGTTCCAAATGTTGTTGGGCTCTCAGGGGATCACCTTGGGTGGGGAAGAAAGCCCCAAATTGAGACTCATGCACGATATAGGTTCAGAGCAGATAATGATTCTACAGAAATTAAAAATATGGTATTGTTTTATACCTCAAGTTCCTTAGTACGTCAGAGTTACAGGAGGAAACAAATCAGGTCAACTGCAGTATGTGCAAGCTCATATTGCCTTTTTGCTTCAAGTTGGCTCAATTTACTGGTGTAATTGTAGCCCTGAGAGGCTACAATTGTAGCCCTGAGAGGCTACACTACCGGCTAGTGATCCCCATCTGGAAGAGTTGAAGGATGAGTTCCTTCCCTTCAACGTTTTCCATTCCTTTCTGTAATTCTTTATCCACAAGGAAAAGTAAACACAAAAACATGAAATTATGTAAAAGCATCAGTAAAATGAAAGAAGAAGGATGGAGGAAACTTGTATTTATGGTGCACTGGCTATATCCCAGACACCTGAAATGCATTATCTTATTTAATTCTCAAAAGATATCTGAAATGTAGTTATTATACTTACAGATTAAAAACCCGAGGCTCAGAAAGATACTAGACTTTGATGGAGGTCATTCACCTAGGAGCTAGAAGTGATAAATTCCTATCAGAGGCTGGTGGATTTCAGACACTAAGTTCTTCTGTTACAAAAAGAAAAACAAAATGAAAACAAAAACAAGAAAAAATCTCTCTGTGTGGTAGAGACTGAAAGCCAGGAAAAGGCTAGTATGAGGGGCTTAGCAGGATATTGTTAGGAAGGGAAGCTGAAGTTTGTTGATTGACTCAGAATTCTAGCCTCTTACAACATTCCCAAGGTGCTATCTCTGACTGATTCACTGTATATATGTCAACTAGTCTTCCACGTCTATTGTGCTCAGATCCTTCAAAAAGTCTATTACTAATTTCTTCCACTGAAAAATGTGAATGCATGCACTTCTTATAAGTAATGTTAACAAAGAAATAAGGTGAAATTCAGCTTGCCCTGGACATGCACCCCTGATCCAATTCAGCCTAGCTGCAATCCAATCCAAGTACTAAAAGATGCCCTTACAGACACAAGGCAACAACCTATTTAAAAACAACTTGAAAAATTAAGGAAACCTACATGTAAGATAGTAACAACCTTCTTCCTCAAGTCATTTCAATAATTCTTAAAGAGCAGACAGCTCACAACTCAAATGGCCCATATATAAAATGGTAAGCCCTTCCCAAGTGACTAGGAAATTTACATGAAAAGAATTTTATGCAATTATGCTCAGGGAATATTAAACCTTAATTAATGTAGTGGTGATGTCAATAATAAAATGCCCAATGTTGTCTAAGAACAAATGGAAAGCATTAAACCAATGGTTAGATTTATGGCTGAATAAATCAAGCACATTGTCAAATTCATCAGGGAAATCTCTCCACCTATATGTGTTCTTGGTTCTATAGAGCTCCCTCCCAGAATGCCAGAAATTCTGTCAGTGACACTCTGCATTCATGAATTGTGACTATTGCAATACATTTAAATTATAGATGGGGCATTTTCTGGTGAGCTCTGTACCTGCCTGTAAAGTGACCCAAGGTACAGAATCCCTGGGTTTGCCTAATCTAGTCACTTGTGTGTATATCTGTGTATATGTTTCAGGGATATCAGACTAGAGATGGAGTGGAAATAAAGGTTGGGGTGCTGGGTTTAAAGGAGGAGAGAAGCAGCTGTATTGAAACATATAAACAACAAAGAGCCAAAAAAATATTTTTTTTCTTATGAATATATCTAATGTGTTAAACAGATTCTGGCAATTTCCTGATGGTTCGAAAAGAATCCTGAGCTGAGATTTTCACAGAGAGTGTTCCAGGCTCTGAGTCCTGTACCTCGTGTATTGAATCACATCTGCTACAGGGAGGAAGCAATGAATAATTAACTTGGCCTCCATATCACCACCATAGATTACAGTCACTTTGACTGCTGGACTGCCTTGCACAACATAAACCATTTAGAAAACTCGGTTACTCTCTTTCCTTTTAAATTTGTCTTGCTATCACTTACCATTGTAAAGGGTAAATCTTTCTCTAGTTTTAATTAAAGCATTTAAAATAATTTACATTGAAGTCATATGTGCTTGGGCCTGTCAGAATTGATGCTTTAATAACATGCCATCCCTTTCTCTATTGCCCTGAAATCTGTTAAAATTGCCACTAATCTAATTGGGAACAAAGTTGTCAAATGCATGCAGCTCTGACAGTTTGTCTTTCTGCAAACTGCCGACAGATTGCAAGTTACGCATGTGTTGAGCAGATGGGTAAGTTAAAAGGAACACCAAAAAAAAAAAAAAAAAAAAAGCAATTTATTAAATCACCTGGAAGCAGCAGCTCCAGTCCAAATATAGTGAGAATGAAATATAGCAGGAGCCGGGAGAGCTGGCACTAGAAGATACCAGAAGGTACCGGTTACAAAACAAGATAAACATTTGGAGATGCCTCAGCTGTGTTACAGAATAATGAGGAGTTATTTAACCCGATATAGATTACCAGCCAAAATTAATTTAGGGTGCAGCTTTTTTGGAAAATGGTTTACAAAGTGATTGCTTTAACCCTTTAACGTCTTCTCCTTATCATGGGAAGACAGGCACATTTTTGTTCTTCTCTTATTCTCATAGGCGTCAACACTCAACCACATACATGTATACACCCACATTTTTGCACACATAACACCCTGGCAGACATATACACGCATCCAAACTCATATACATATGCACACATGCACATCTGTACAACCACATACTAAAGTGTATGTGCATAGATACACACATGCATACATGTGATCTTGTGTGTGTACATGTGTGTACACACCCGTGAGATGTATATGTACATATGCATCAGACTCAACTCTGTCATCTGTCTGTATCTATCTATCTATCTATCTATCTGTCTATTTACCATCTATAGTTATGTCCATGAGAGACTGCTTGTTTTCCATCATCTGAAGCAAGGTTCTGAGTAAGCCGTGCATGCCTCGGGTACCCTGCCTATAGTTGCTCTTACCATAATTGCTTTTAAGTGTTCTATGTGAAAGCTATCCAGGCAGGAGGTTGCGGAGCACTGAGGTCAGTGTGGGGGAGGTTATTAGGAGGGGAGGGGAAGTGGAGCCGAATGGCCTCTTTTCAGTGGGGTTCCATACAGCTACTCTGTGATCAGAACTTTTGAGAGTTGTTTGTTGAAGCCTTAGGTGACTTAGTAACCATCAAATAAAGAGGACATGTTTTAACTAATATTTGCCTCATTTAGGCAACCTGGGCCTGTATAGAGCCATCAGTTCCATTTTTAAAAGGCAAGAAATCTAAAATAAAGATATATTCTCTCTCTATAGGAACTCTTGACAGACCCAGAGGTCTAGAAAATTAACTTTCTTTCTGTTCCTGGAACAGACCAACACAATTACTTTAAGGAGAGTCTCTTGCTGGAAATTTAGGTGATCCGCAATGAAGAGCTGAGAGTGGAGAGTATGCCCAGGTTCCCGAGAGCAGTGCGGTGGAATTCAGAGATTAAATATTGCTGTTCTGCTCAGCTTGCTCCCCTTATCCCTTGGCTTCCTGGCGCTGTCATCCACTTTCATGCTTTGGGCAGCCACATAGTCCGATGACTCTCAAATCTGTATCTCTAGTCCTGGTTTTTCTCACTTGGAGTCAGAATCCTATATTAAAATATCTGTGGCAAATCATGACATGAACATTCCTGAGGTCTCTCAAATTCCATGGGTTTAAACTGGAATTCCTCAATTCCCCCTCAAACTCCCTTCTTTCCCTGCATTCACTATGTTAGTTATTCACATCATTTTACTCTTTATCATCCAAGCTGGAAACCTGGGAGTAATGCTAAGTCACCTCTTTTCTTCACCAGCTATAGCCAGTCAGTAAGCCTCATCAATTTTGACATCCCAATGTTCCTTTAAATCTCTACTTTCCACTCTGTCGCTAATAGAACGTCTCCACCTTAGGCTTTCCTCGTTTCTTACATGCATATGAGCATAGGTCTTCCTTTCTAAAGTTTCACGTCTCCTCTGATTTATTTTCCATATAGTTGCTATGGTGACATCTAAAATTCAAATCATACTATGTTATTTTCCTCCTTGTTGTGCTGGACATTCTGTTTGCCCCAGCAGATCTGCTCTCTACCCTTCTCCACTGTCACTGGAGGCTGAGACAGAAGTTGACTATTTCTCCTGTTCCATCCTTGCCAGGCCACAGATTGTCTGTGGTTGCATTCCTCTCCTGAAGGCCACAGCTCCTGTTGAGTTGCCTTCTCCTTTACCTATGGCTTCAGCTGGAGCTCTCTCCAGGATCTGGGAAGACCTTCTACCCTCTGTCCTTTAAAGCCTGGGATGCTGTTGTCTTTTCTCTTTTGCTAACCTCAGAATGCTTTACCCAGACTCATTAGTTCTTCTTTAACACTGCAAATAGTCCCCTCATTACTCTTTTTTCAATGACGTCTTTACAGGTGCCAACTATTTCCTCCTGGGGTTCCAACAGTTGCAATTCCCCATTGCCAACAAAATAAAAATTTCAAGTTCAAAACTTGGCCAACAAGGCTCTTTAGAATCTAGTCCTTGACAACTTCTCCACTCTTGTGGCCCTGGCCCTCACTAGCTTACATACCTGGACTTCCTGAATACACTGTACCATTTCACACTTCTGTGCCTTTGCTCTTGCCCTTCCCCTTGTAAGAAATTTCCTCTCAGCCCCAGACACCGTTCCACTCCCACGTATATAATCTCTCTGCCTCTTGCTTCTTTTTCCTTAAAGATGTGACTCAGGCATCACCTCCTCCAGAAAGTCTTCCCTGGGTCTTGGTGTTCCCATCCCCAGCTGTGGTCAAAAAGCTTTATGGACTCACAACGAATACTACATATGAAAGGCTCTGGGAAGTTGCTTGCTAAGGGTATTTGTTAATCTATCTAACCCATTTTTCCCAAAGCTATTTGACCTCCTAAATTAATTTTCAGATCATTTTCTTCCTTTCTTCCTTCCTGTCTTTTTTCTTCCTCCCTCCCCCCTCTCTTCTTCCTCTCTCTCTGTTTTCTTTCTTTCTTTTTTCTTTCATCCTTTCTTCCAAACAGTTTACTGGATTATCTCATTTAAATTTGACAATGATTTTATAAGGTAGGTCCTATTATTATGACCTTTGTTTTTACTGAAGAAAGTGAAAAGTAAGGCAATTGAATGTTCTATTCAATGGCATATCAGCTAGCAAGTAAAGAAGGTAAGATGTCAGTGCAAAGAGTTTCATTCTACAATTGTACCCTTAATGATAATATTAAAGATAGAATTTTGTTATGTGTAGGCATTACTTATAGCATATATGAGAATAAGTATATATAATCCTCACATGTAAATAGTAATAACTATAAAAGAATTTCTCAAAAGTAAAGAGCCAACCATTATGTTTCATTTAATATATTAGATTAAACTTAGTATTCTGCTCGCAAGCCAGGGTAAGATTCACGAGCCCTCAGGGTGGTATTTAAGATCAAACAAATTTAAAATATTTGCTCAGTAGTTCAGTTTTCAACATGACACTTTCTCACACACAACTTGGGAGTAAAAGAAATACTAAGGTCCCCAAGATAAGTATAGAAAAATCCAGAAATAGTAACCACATATTTTTCAACAACACTCAACATATTTTGAACAGTGTGGTCCTAGCCAGGAAACTTCAGTTGTCCATGGAGAAAAAGGCAAATTCACAGGCAGGAAAACATAGCTCTTCTGAGACCCTCGAAGGACAAAGATCATCTATTATCATGAAGATCATCATCATCAACTAAGTAGACAATTTTTCTTGTTTTTTTTTGGTAGACATTTTGAGAGCATGAACAGTGGGTAGTTAGGAAGAAAGTGGAACGTATTCAGCAAGTCACATTAACGGTTTAAATCCTCAGTACATTGATAGGTGTTATGTCCACACATTATTATCTCTAATGTTTTAAAAACTAAATAAGCTTAACAGAAAAAAAAAGTGCTTGTGTAAACTGAAATTCAACACGCAATTTTAAGACTTTATTATGTTATCCATTAGGATAATAGGCAGTTAAAAGTCTATTAAAACTATCTTGTCACTCACGTGCCCACTAGCACACAGAATTCCTGTACTTCCTAAGCAAGACTGTACATCAGAATCACCAGGGAAGCATTTTTAAAAGACACAAATCTGAAGTCACACCAGAAGATTCAGGTTCAATAGTTCTGGAATGAGCACTAGCTTCTATTTACTAGAAAATCTCCCTAGATTAATCTTACGTCCACTCATCTATTAAACAGGATGGGCTAGGTTATGCTGCAGTAACAGAATCTCCCACCAAAATCTCAATGGCTTTACATTACAAAAGTGTATTTCTTATTCATGCCACATGGAAAGTGTAGGTTAGCAGAGAAATTAATCATCCTAGTCACTCAGGAATCCACACTGACTGAAGCTTCATCTAGATAAGTCCTACTCTGACCATAACAGCTGTGGGAAGGGGATGGGGCAAATCAGGCACTTGCTCTTAAAGCATCTGTGTAGAAATAACACTTCTCACATTCCATGTTTGATGCAAGTCAAACGTCCACATTTAACTTCAAAGTAGTGGAAGATCGTACTTCTGCCATGTGCCTGGAATGGGAGAGATGTGGAAATATTTGTGAACAATGTTAATGGCTACCCAAATCTCTGATTAAGAATGGTTGATTAAGTTCATCCTCCTTAGTTTACAGGGAAAGAGAAAGAGCACAGAGAAATTAAGTGAATTTCCAAAATTATACAGCTAACTGATAGAATTTGAATTAGCATAATGTTCTCCTTACTGCAACTATTTTCTTAAAGTATCCCAACTAATGTAACCTACTTCCTTGCCACCCATTCTTTTCTTCTTTTCTTCCTCTTGTCAGAAATTTTCAAAATTGAAAAAATTTCTTCCCTTAACACATAACTTAGGGTTTGTGATTTATTCGATGGCAGTTTTAAATAAGATGTTTTTAACCCCATTTAGAAACAGTCCACTTTCATGATTTATTACAACTTTCTTTCCCCGGTTAATTAAACTCATTTCTTAGGAAATGACTCATGGCTAATCATGCTAAGAATAAAATTAGTCATATTGCCCTCTTTGTTATAAGATGAGTGTAAATAACCTTTAAGGCAATTTTTCTTAAAAATCAAAAAAGCATGTAATAGTCCCCAATTCAGCAACATTATGTAAAATAGCAGACTCAGGGAGTAATAAATCCAGACGCTGTCCTATTCTTGCATGAAAAAAGGCAGAATTTTACATTCCTTTATTATTAAACCAAACTATCAATTGAATTTCTTTGTGGAAATACTCTGTTTTAGAGAGTTAAAGTACCATTAAAAATTTCTAGACTAAAACCTGTTGTATGGTTTCTTTGCCCACTGGAGAGGTATAAAACCATTACATTTAAGTATCATAATAGCTAACATATGCTATTTCTTAGAAATGACACCACCATCTGGGTTAAGGTCCACTGATGATTTCATACAATACTCCAGCTTTCTTCTGGTAGAGAGAGGCCAAACTGTTCCAACTTTAACTACCCTGTTGTACTAATGAAAAATAATAAAAGGTTACACTTAAGTTTGACCTACTTACTGGAGATCAGATACTGCTTTATTAATAAGTTATATAATTATCATAGTAGCTGGGATGCAGAAGGCAAGCCAGATGCTTGTGTTAAGAAAGAGAGTCGGGGCCCAAACCCATCTCCCCAAATTACTCATTTCTAGCCAAACAGATCATGGATTTTCCTGGTTGGTAGAAGGACTGTTGTGCAGTGGAAAACCCATCCACCTTGTGTTGAAATCCTGACAGTTTTATTTGTTAATTGTGGGACCTTCAGCATGTCCCATCTCTCTGACCCTCAATTTTCTTAACTATAAAATGGGAATAATTTTATCAGTGGTACTGGTAATTTTGTGACTGTAGAGTCTCTAGCAAAGTACCTCTTTCACATAGTAACAGGTTAGGAAATTACTATTATTTTTATTATTAACTTTTCCTCTATCTAGTCATCATTATTTCCTTCCACATGGGCACAGAGAAGCAAAACAAGAGGTTAGGAGCAAGGATGCAATCAGGAAGTAGAAGGAGAAGCCAAACTGAAAGGATGATAAGCAAAGACCATATTACACTCTACAGATCTATTCCTAGAATGGCTTTCTAATGTGGCAGAATCACTAGACAATAGAAATATACTTTTGCAGATAAAGCAATAGCGGTATTGGTTTGTTTTCATGTAAGCCACCTTGTGGCTCGCTATCCTTAAAGGGCATTTGGTGAACTCTCACTGATAAAACCAGTTTAATCCCTGTGGCTCACTGAAGTCATTAACTGTATGAGTGAACCAGGGTGGGGGGTTGAGGTGGGGAGGGTGGAAGAGTGGAGGAAGGGAACTCTCTCACCTGACTGCTTCCTCACTGGCCCCTTGCCTATTGTCATGCACACAGCAAACCTTCTGGGCCAATCCATCTGACTGGCTGTGCAGGGAATGGGGCAGCCTGGATAATTGATGGACTCAATCTGACCAGCACAGGTGGCACGGAGACAGCGTACAGCAGCTTCTCAGGTTTGCCAGTGCCATCTGTTGCCATAAGAACATCTGTCGTCAAGGTCACCCTGTCACCCTCTGTTAAAGTTACAGGTTTGGTGAGTAGGATAATGTCACCTAAGAAGAAGGGGTATGGAGATTGGGGGCTTGGAGAGAAGAGAAATGGAGACCAAGATACACAAAGACAATAAGAAATCTTATGAAAGATTAATATTAATAATAGGGAGAATTACTGGGTCAGAGAAACAAAGGAAAGTACATAGGATTTTAAAGGAGAACTTCCTTGCAAAAGGTTTGCCGAAAGATTACTGTCATTGTTCTCTCTAGCGAAAACATGAGCTCATTTTAAAGAGTAAGAACATTTAACCAGAGGCATGACACACATTTGTAAAAGAAATATAAGTAATTACAATAGGATTTACTTGGAAAGACAAGCACTTTTCTCTCTGCTTGCTAACTCTAAAAACCAATTTTTGATATGCTCCTCTTGTATAAGTACATTTGATTAAGTGTCTGCTGCGAGTGCATGTGTGTGAGCACATGTGTGCGTATTCACAGCGTGTGCAGGGAGGGAGCAGAGTGGAAGGGGGCGTTGCATTTATTAATGAGCTGATGGACAAAGTACTATAATGAAGCAAATGCAATACTGGATTTTTAAGTGGCGAGTATTACATGGGGCCGGACCTCCAGCAGCAATGGTTCAGCTCTCCCTCCCTATGTTTGTTGCCGATGCTTTTTAAAGCAATTTCACCCAGTGGCAAAGAAACATCATTCCCATCTGTTTAGGAAGTGCTTCTTTACTTATTGGACCAATATTGCTGGCACTGTGGGCTTTCAGGGACTTAATGATGATCACTGAATTGTGAGATGGGAGGGGGGAAATAATCTGCTCAATTTTATGAATCATACATCTGCCCCATCAAACCTAAAGGGCAGTAGATGGAAACTAAATGGTTTTTCAGCAAAAGGGAGGGTCTGGGAGGGCGTAGACAAAAAGAGAAAATGAACACTCTTAGTTTTATCTGTACCTTTTAGTCTGGTCACCGAACACCATACAGAAGATTAAAATGGGGCTTTTGGAGAGAAGCAGAATCTTCATGGCCAACTGCATTTCTGGTTGTTGGATGAGTGGAGGGTATGTCTAATTCAGTTTGTTCCCTGACTCAGTTGTTTCATGTTTTGATAGTAGAAATGGGATGACTGTTGGTAGCGATTAAGGGTAGTTCTGCCTCTACTCTGTCCTCTAGTTTGGACTAGGAGGATGTCTCTCTCATCATCTTTTCCTGATCCTCTGTTCCTAGTCTTACAAGACAGGTAATGTTAAACATTGACCAAAATTCAAACAAAGGACTCATAAACATTGATTTCTATGGCCTGGATATCCAAATTATTTAGTAACATACACTTGAATCTGTATTCCAAATATAGCAAAGCATTATTTCAATTACTTGGCTTTATAAAATTCACAAAAATTAATTTTCCTTATTAGTAAAGTTAAGTCTCTTTGGTGCCAAAGCACTTTAATATTATCACATTAATTTCAAGGGGACTCTTTCCTAAGTTATGATACAATTTAAAAGCAAATGGACTTGGACTGCTGAAGGGCCATGTGATCCTAGTAAAGTCACTTAACTTTGGGAAATTCTGCCCCAAACTGCCCATCCAAATCCAGATTCTTTAAGCACAGCTGATCTGCATATGTATCTTGTTCTTTCTAGTGCATAAAAGCAAGTCACATTCCTAGCTTTCTCATTTAATCCCAATGTCCTAGCTCACTCTTGTCTTGCCAACTCTGTGCCCTAGTTCTGTACTCTGACAGTTGTCTCTGGTCCCTCCAGATCTGTTGATCTTAGCATTTTGCTTTCTAGGACTTGATACTTTGTTAATGTGGCATATTGGGGAAACAAATGAGTATTGCATTTTGGGGCATAGACTTCTAAGTCACTCTGAGCAGCTGGCTACTTACCAGCTGAGTGACCTCAAGAGAGTTTCTTAACCTTTCCAAGCCTTGGATTGCTCATCTGTAAAATGGGATTTAAAATGGTAATTATCACATAGAAATCCTGAAGATTAAGTGCTTGACATATTGTCTGACATATAGCAAGTGACAAATAACTAGTAGGTTTTAATGTTATCAATCTTTAGCTTAAACTATTTTTCAAAGCTTAATGAATGACATTATTTATATAATTGTGTAAATATTTTAAACTCCTGTCTTCACTCCAGGCATCTCATGTCATGCAGTTTCTTCCCCAGAGCAAGAGTTGGGCTGTTCTTGGTTCCCTAATATGTTGTGGTTGATTTAGGTAAGCTCATCTTCTCATCCATAAGCCTAGAAAATGAAGAGGGGTGTTCTCTTTCAGTGGTTCTCAGCCTGTACTCTGAAGTGCCCCAAGACCTCCACAGAAGGGACTTGGTGATGGTCACACTTCATGGGGAAAGGGTAAGACTACAAAACATCCATGCTATTCCCAACTGGAGCTGCCTTCCTCCAGTTTTTTGGCTTACGTCTGGTAGACCACCTGAAATATTGTTCTGTGGCTGAAAGATTTGGTGGTCCCCAAGATCCCATTCAGCATTAACAGTCTGACTTCTAGACAATGACTAAATATATTTCAACTAACCTATCAGAGGAAGCAAACATATTATAATAAAGAGACATACCTTATTATTTCCTTGATAATTCAAGGAGCTGATTATGAGCACTGAAGTTCTGAAGTGTTGTGAGGAGAGAACTTTAGGCTACACTGGGCTCCTTCTCTCCTATAGCAAACAACCTCAGACTATGTATGTCTTTGAATGTTTGTGTCAGTCAGATGTTTGCTTCCTTTTTGCCATCTTCCTCTTATCTTTTAATTTGCTACTTCTAGTGTGCTGTCAAATAAGACATTAAATAATGCAACTTGTTAGTTGTATGTGCAAACAGAGTAATGAGGCTGTGAGTTGAGGACGTTAAGATTTATCCTTAGTAAAACCCTTGCATGGATTTTATTAATTGGCTGCACAGTAACTTTATTTAAGGGACCCATCTTCCCTATAGGGAGGACGAGCTGATAAATATTTAATACCAGTTGGGAATGGGGGAGCCCTGATTTGTGGAATTTGTTGATTTCTATGGTGTAAATAATCCCACCTTAGCTGATTTCAAGCTGCCATTGCAGTATCACTGAACATAGACATTGTTGTACATGGAATTGGGAAGAGATGGGCACAAACCGGCCCACCTCAGCACATGACTGTGTTGAAGAGACTGTCAGCTAAGAGACTTGTAAAAAGTAACCCACTAATCTGCTGACATTAGCATTCAGCAGAATACTTAAAACTGTTAGATGTGTGGGACCTCAAAAAGACCGTACCATTCTTATACAGAGATTTCTTCTACAGAGATTTGCTTCTTTTTAAATTTAAAATTTATTGATGGCTTATACTTGCTAGGCACTATACTACACATTTTATGTGAATTAGCTCATCCAAACGTATAATAATCCTCTGAAATGGGGACTGGGATTATCCACATTCCAAGGTTGAAGAAACTGAGGCTTAGAATGATTGAGTAATTTACCCAAGGTCCCACAGCAAGTAAGGGATGGATTGGGAATTTGGATCCAGATGGTCAGGCTCAAAACCCCATGTTTTCACTGTGAACCAACTTTGGAAACAACAGAGCACATTTGACTGGTAGCTATTTTCTAACCAATAAACATGTGGATACCTAGTTGATGATTATCCGGCCATTACTAGACATAGTTTCAGCATGTAACTTGTAATGATCTCATTAGTATGGGTCCATGAAAATGGCCATATGTAAGGATTATTATTTTTTTTGGGGGGGGCAAAGGAAAAGAAGAGAGATGTAAATATTTAAAACTTCATAAATTGTATGCTGATCCTTTCAAACGTCTCCTCTTTCTATATTCCCTCTTCACTTTTTCATTGAATTTACACAGCTTGCCCAGCCCAAGTCATTGGATGTCACCATGGCAAAATGAAAATCAAAAGAGAAAATTAAAGTTTGAGAATTTTCATCCATGTTTGTTCATTCTAAAGTGCATCATGGACTATTGGTCTGCAGGTATTATGTTGGTGGCCCTCACACAGCCACATAACTTAAGCAACCATAAATGCAGTGTCACATTATAGAGGGCTTCTAATTTAATTGAGTTTAAAGTAGGCCAAAGTTGGTCATTCATACTTTTCTGCATAGCTTATACTTACAATTACTTCCCAGAAAATAAAAACAAAACATAATATTCAGAAGGACGACCAGCCCTTTCTAAAGATGAAAGTATTTCCCACAATGACATATTTCAATGTGAATCCACCGGAATGAAAAACTGATGGAACTAAATGTTATTTATACAATCAGTGGATAAGGATAAGTCTAAGTTGTTATTCAACAAATCAGTTTCCTTTATAGGTGGCCCAGTGAAATGGTTAACTTTTGCATGATGCAATTTTTCTCCCTTTCAATGATTCTCAGTAACCTGCTTTTCCCAAGTATCAAAGAAACAAACAAAAACTGGCTTAGATTGGATCTTTTCCACATATACCACAGCCGTTTTAAAATAAAATGAGGTGTGTGTATGTAGTGTGTGTGTGTGTGTGTGTGTGTGTGTGTGTGTGTGTGCATGCGCGTGCGTCTGTATTGGCATCACTTTTGCCAAAATAGTGGAACTCTAACCTCACAAGCACACTCCAGTTAGCAGGGTCAGTGAAAGTTCAGGTGGTGAGGGACTACACTTTTCCCGCTTATCCCACCTCCTCCCAGACACAATTAAAAGCAGGTAACCCTATAATCTGATGCTGGTAGTCTCAAGCTAATTCGACTTTGACAAGAATGTAGGCAACGCTCAACTGCAGAAAATTAACATACACATTTCCCTACATGTACTTGGGGAAAAGGGAGAAATAAAGCCACATGCAAAATCTTTCCAAAAACCACAGCCAGAACTCATTCATATCCACAGACTTCATGTCACATTAACTCACCCAGCCTGATGCCCAGGGCTACACCCTCCAGCTGACTGGCAAGGTTAGGCTTCAGCTTTTTAATAACCTTCTTATACATATAGACCTCTATATCCAGGATCTATGAATACACAGATGATTATTTAGGATGAATGGATTATCCAAAGTGCCAGTTGGCACGTTTTGAGTAAAAAGTGTAACAAATGCAGCTGTTTACTAATAAATAAAGCCTCAGCTGTAAGAGAAATAAATTAGATGCATTTAATTGGTAGGCCACAAACCTCCCCTCTTTATTACAATGCTGCTTCTTGTTATTTTATGATGTCAGTGTAGATGGCAGCCTGACAGAGTGTTTATGAATCACAGGTTGCAGATGGCACTCTTGGTTCTCGGCAGCTATGAGCGAGAGTAGCGTGAAGCCTCAATAGTGGGTTTTGCCAAAGACGACCCCCTGAGAATTAGCTGTCTCCGTTTCTCTTGTGCCAATCTCTCCTTGGCGAAGCGCTGCTTTACAAACCCACCTTCAATAAACTGTGACTGCCTGGCAAGGAATTAAAGAGCATTCACACCCAAGAATGCCCTCATCTCAAGGTGATCTCTTTGTCATTGAAGAGGGGCCCTTTGCGATGATTCTCAGAGCAGCTTCCTGCAGTTTCTTACAGGGAAGATGACCAAGGATCCATCAGGACACACACCCCTCCCCCTTCCCACTCACTTGGCTCTCCACACCCACCCTCCCCCAGCTGACAGGAGTGATTTCCCATCTCTCGAGCACAGCATAAGGTCCTTGCACTTGGGATTCCAAGCTCCCCTAACTAATGACAGCTTTGTCAGCACACAGCTGGGGATGGAGTGGGGAGGGGTCACCCCAGCCCATGGAGCTGAGGCTTCACAGCTTCTGTACTCCCTGCATTCTCCTTGGTCACTAGTCACTTCTGTGGCTGGGGAACAGCACACAAGAGACACGCAGTCCTAATTGTCAACAGATTTGTACATTTTTGTCACTGGTTAAACTCATAATGGATTTTATTCGAATGGGTTTTTTCATTAGAAAAATGTGAATAATCAAGCCCTTTTGGAGAGAATAGAGTGTAGTCCAAACACAAAATAATAGTGGTAAGATTAATGATAGTAGAGTATTGGGTTGGCCAAAAAGTTCGTTCGGATTTTTTGTAACATTCTGTGGAAAACCCAAACGAAATTTTTGACCAAGCCAATAATATCAGGAGCTACCATTTATGGAGATAAGCTAAAATCACTGTTGTAGAAGTATCTCACGACAGTTTAAAACACATCAGCACCATTCCTGCTTTATCTTGTTTTCTTTTCCTACCTTGCCGTGTTCATTCATGTGAGCCCTGGCTATATGTCCATGAGGGCCCTGAGAGAAATCCTGAGATCACTGCCGTCTTCCTTCCTCTTTGCTGTTGTGTCCAGTGGGGACCTGATGGAGGGGGTCTGAGCTCTCCAGCTGTCTCATGAAGCTTGAACTAAAATGGCTCCTGGAGGTCGAGCTGGATTAGGTAGAGAAAGCACAAAAACAAAAATAAATTTTGTTCATTGGTTGGTTGGTTTCAAAAACACTTTTGGAAAATCAGACTTTGATTTTTCACTTTATCTGAGGCTTCCGGTTGTTCCCAGAGGGTTTATTTAAAACAAAGGGAAAGTCACCTATGTTATATAAAATATGAGTGCATCCCTCTAAAGATCAAGCACAAGGCAAGGATTTCTGCTCTCACCACTTTTACATTGTACTGGAGTTTCCATCTGGCACAAGGTAATATATTAATATGTACATACATACATTATAGATACTATATAAAATTGGAGGCATATGAATTGAGAGAGAAGTTGTAAAACTGTCTTTATTTGCAAAGGACATGACTGCGTGTAGAAAATCTTAAGGAATCTACAAAAATCAATTGTGTTTTTGTATGTTGTCAATGAACTTTCTGAAAATGAAATTTAAAAAACAGTTACATTCATAATGGCATTACAAAAAACAAAATACTTAGGAATATATTTAGCAAAAGATGTGTCAGGCTCATATGCTGCAAACTAGAAAACACTTGAAAAAAATTAAAGAAGATCTAAATAAAGTGAGATGTTCATGTGTTGTCAGACAATATTGTTAAGATAGCATTTCTCCTCAGATTGATTTACAGATTCAATTTAATGCCTGGCAAAATCCTTAAACTTGCTTTTTTTCTCTCTCTGTAAAACTTTTGTGGAAATTCAAAGGAGAGCAAAGGTAAGAGACTCATACTTTCCAATTACAAAATTTACTATTAAGCTACAGTAACCAAGATCATGTGGTACTGGAGAAAAGTTAGAATATAAATCAATGGAGCAAAATTTAGAGTTCAGAACTGTACCTTTATATTTATGTTTAACTAATTTTTTAACATCTTTATTGGAGTATAATTGCTTTACAATGGTGTGTTCGTTTCTGCTTTATAACAAAGTAAATCAGTTATACATATACATATGTTCCCACATGTCTTCCCTCTTGCATCTCCCTCCCTTCCACCCTCCCTATCCCACCTCTCTGGGTGGTCACAAAGCACCAAGCTGATCTCCCTGTGCTATGCGGCTGCTTCCCACTAGCTATCTATTTTACATTTGGTAGTGTATATATGTCCATGCCACTCTCTCACTTTGTCACAGCTTACCCTTCCCCCTCCCCATATCCTCAAGTCCATTCTCTAGTAGGTCTGTGTCTTTATTCCCATCTTACCCCTAGGTTCTTCATGACATTTTTTTTCTTAGATTCCATATATATGTGTTAGCATACGGTATTTGTCTTTCTCTTTCTGACTTACTTCACTCTGTATGACAGACTCTAGGTCCATCTACCTCACTACAAATAACTCAATTTTGTTTCTTTTTATGGCTGAGTAATATTCCATTGTATATATGTGCCACATCTTCTTTATCTAATGATGGACACTTAGGTTGCTTCCATGTCCTGGCTATTGTAAATAGAGCTGCAATGAACATTTTGGTACATGACTCTTTTTGAATTAGGGTTTTCTCAGGGTATATGCCCAGTAGTGGGATTGCTGCGTCATATGGTAGTTCTATTTTTGACAAAGGGGGCAAAGCATTTCTATGATCTTTTCAGCAAATGGTAGTGACACTTTGATATACACATGCAAAAATTTTAGATGTTTCCCTTGTACCGTATAAAAAATTAACTCAAAATTGATCATAGACATAAATGTAAGAGCTAAAACTATAAAACTTCTAGAATTAAACATAGAAAAAAATAGAGTAACTCAGGAGGGAGGGAGTTTCCCCAAGGAGGTGACATTGAGCAGAAAGTCTATTGAAATGAGGAAATAAACTATGCAAAGTTCTGGGAGAAGAGTATTCCATACATCAGGCAGGTAAAATAGGAGCTGTAGATGTCCAGAGGTGAGAGTAAATTGTGCATCTTTAAGGAGCAAGGAGACCAGTATGGTAGGTTTCATTGTGACACTGAACTGAACAAAGATCTCTTAGAAAGCGCCTAAAAAGCACTACCTATTAAGAAAAAATTAACAAATTAGACTTAATCAAAATGAAAGTTTTCTGATCTTAGAAAGACACCAATGAGAAAATGAAGTGTTAAACTGCAGACCAAGAGAAAATATTTGCAAATCTTATATTTGGCAAAGACCTTGTATCCAAAATAGAAAGAGAACTCTTACAACTCAATAATCAAAAGATAAATAGCCCAATTCAAAAATGAGCAAAAAATTTAAACAGACATATCACAAAAAAAGATATATGGGTGGTCAATAGGTACATGTAAGCTGCTTGAGGTCATTAGTTACCAGAGAAATGCAAATTAAAGGCACAATGAGATAAAACTACATATCAGGCTTCCCTGGTGGTGCAGTGGTTGAGAGTCCGCCTGCCGATGCAGGGGACACGTGTTCGTGCCCCTGTCTGGGAGGATCCCACATGCCACGGAGTGGCTGGGCCCGTGAGCCATGGCCGCTGAGCCTGCGCGTCCGGAGCCTGTGCTCCGCAACGGGAGAGGCCACGGTGGTGAGAGGCCCGCGTACCGCAAAAACAAAACAAAACAAAACTACATATCTACTAAGATGGCCACAATTAAAATGTATTACAAAGCTAAGTTTTATTGAGGATTTAGAACAACTGGAACTTTCATGGATTAATACTGGGATTGAAAATGTTGTAAGTACTTTGGAAAAAAGTTTAGCAGTTTTTTTTAAAAAATCAAGTTAAATAGACACTACTACTTGTCCCAGTAATTCTAAAACTAACTAGTTTCTAAAGGTAAATAAAAACATTTTGCTCACAAAAACACTTGTACAAAAATGTTCATAGCAGTTTTATTCATAATAGCTCCAGACTGAAAACATTCTAAATATCTTCATCAGATAAATGAGAAAAAGTTCTATTCATACACTAGAATATTACTCAGCAAATAAAAGGAACAAATTACGGATTCATGCAATAGTATTAATGATTCTCAAAAAAATTATGCTGAGCAGAAGAATCCAGGGCACATACAGTGAGATTTCATTTATATGAAGTTCTAGAATGAGCAAAACTAATTTATAGTGACAGAAAGTAGATATGTGGTTTACCTAGGGCTTGAGGTAGAGGCATTGAGTACAAAGTATCTTGAGAACATTTCTTGGGATGATGTAAATATTCTGTATCTTAGACAACAAATAGTTACATGAGATTTTTCATTTGTCAGTCTCATCAACGTGTACACTTAAAGTGTTGTAATTTATTATTTTAAAATTATACCTCAATAAAGTTGATTTAAAAGTAAAATTAAAAATCACCAACCTGAAACGATGAGAAATCTTAAACTTATTTCTAAAACAGGCACCAAACATAAAAATTTTTATTACAAGTCCTAATAAACATTCAATGATTAAATATTTCCTATACTACATAAAATTTTAAGGTCATATAAAAAGATATAAAACTTACCAACTTGTTTTATGAGCCTAGTAAAATTCTGATACCAAAAATTAATAAAAGTAGATAAAAGGAAAGAGAAAAAGTTAGGTCAAACTTTTTAATGAACATAGATAGAGTAATACTGAACAAGCTATTAGGATTTCAAATTAAGCATTTTAATAATACTAACAATAACAGCAACAAGTAGGGTTCACCACAGAAATGAAAGGATTGTTCACACCCTAAAAATGTTTTAAAATGTATCTCACTCCATTAAACAATTTAAAAAGAAATAACCAAATTATCATATTAAAGGACACTTGGAAAGCATTTGATAAAACTTAACACAGTCCTGATAAATTATTTTAGCAAGCTTCCCCCTTCAGTCCTGAGACAAAGTAACAAGACAAGAAAAAGTAAAAAGATGTTTGACTTTTATTAACTATAGATAATATGATTATTTATATGTACAAATTTAAGTGAGTCAACTGAAAATTTATTAAAAGTAATAAAGGAGTTCAGTAAGTTAGCTTGATATGTGATTAATAAACAAAATTCACAAGTTTCCTACTATCAACAAAACAATTAAAAACAATTTGGGGAAAAACACATTACATTAAAAATCGAATAGCTAAATAGAATCTACAATACCAAGGAATTAACCTAGCAAAAAAATACGTGAGAACCATATGAAGAAAATTATAAAATTTCATTGGGGCTATTCAAGAACTGAATAAATGGAGAGGCATTTATTCAATTTTGTAAAGTTATTATAACTAAATTAATTAATATCTATTTAAAAGTTTCTCCTGAAGAATTGTTGCACGAAGTGCCAGAAATGTTTTTGAAAAGAATACATATAATTAAAATACACAAAATTAATTGTATATATGCACTTAGGCAAATTGGATTAGTTGCCTAATTAACATTGAATTTTCTTTTACTTTTAGTAAGGTTACCATCTCTCAAGGCAATGTAATCAGATAATAAAACACATTTGCTAACCTCTCTTGTATTTAGAAGTGGTCATGTATTAATTACTGTACATAGTAATATCACTAGGCAGAGATTTGGGGAAAGCTCCTTAAAAGAAGGCATGCTCAACTCCATACACTCCTTCTTCTCTTTGCCTTCCTTCTCATTTTAGTCTGGAATACAAATGTGATGCTGGGAGTGAAGCAATCATCTTGTAACCATGAGGTAATGAGACATGAGAATGAAAACTATACTCAGGATAGTTGAGCAAAAAATGTGAAGGCTCTGTTCTTGATGTGAACAAGGGCCACATCAGCCTGGACTCTTGAACTTTTGGCTTCCTGTTTTGTGAGCACACTAAATTTCTCATTTCATTAAGCTACTGTAGGCAGTTTTCTGTTATCCTGTGACATAAAGAAGAATGCAATCTCTAAGTGTAAAATGCTTCAAAGCTACAATAATTAAAATATTGTGTATTGTGATATTAATGCTAGAATAGACAAATATGTGAGTGACAGTCCATAATTTACATTTATAAATATAAACACTGTGTATATATAGTATATATATATATATATATATATATATATATACATTAGTATTGGATATATATATTATTATACATGTAATATATATATTAGTCTTCATAACATAGGCATTGAAAATCTGTACCATGTGTGGGGCAGCTAATTTAAAGCAGCCAATAGATGAAGAAAAATTTCACCAGGACAAATCTGGCCATCTTTGGAAGTTTTCCCACATTCTGAGAGCCTGCCCCCCTTGTTCGAGCAGCTGCACATTGATCTCCTTTTTTGGACTGTGATGCTCTCTGTATATTCTGCCCCTCACATCATAGAGCATCCCCAGCTCGTTGCCCTCTATGACCTAATTTTCTCATCCTTGTTTTTCATCACTATCTGCCCATGGGAGTCTTTGTTCTGCCCTGCCTCAAGCTGGTGTCAAATGATCCCTAACATTGGACCTTTCACAATTGGTAAATTCTTGCTGATTCACTCTTTAACTCAAAAGTCAATTTTCCTGTTAATGTTCAGGATTCTGTCCTCTGCACTCCTTCCTGCCACCCATTTATGCTGATTGATTAGGTCAGAAAGCTCAGGCTTTTCATTTAGTTCTTCTTAACACCCTTGTCATTTAAGTCCATTAGTATTTGAATAGTGGACTTTAAAATATTATATTAAGTTTTATTGCTTTTTGACAAAGGCAGTTCAAGAATAATTTCTGAATACCTTATAGAAACCATAAAATGTCAGAGTTACAAGGGCCCTTGGAAATCATCTGCTATTACCTCTTATTTTACAGATGGAGAAAGTACAGCCCAGAGAGGGGAATGATTTGCCCATTGCAGCACATATCATTAGTGAAGGAGCTGAAGATAAAAGCCTAGAATTTTCTTGATTTTCACATTAATCTCCAGTTGTTTGAGTTTTCTTCCTTGCTAAGGGCCACCCTATTTATTTGTCTTCCTGTTATCATTTGCGGATTACTGTTCTTCACTGTCAGGAGGAGATGGGCCCATAAAGAATAATTCCAATTTCTTTCTCCATCCTCTCACTTGTTTTCCCCAGGACATGAGGACTGATTTATCTAATTGGAGAAGTGGCAAAAACCTAACAACTCTGCTAAGTAGGAGCAAAGTCACTGAAATGGCATTTCAGCAGTTTTGGCCCATCTCTCTCTCATTCTTTTGAAACACCTGGTCCTACACAGAGTGGGTTGCCATGCTTTTACTTTCCATATTATCAAAGAATCAAACAGAGGCTGGTCTTTGCTTCATCGAGCTACAACTATGTTGTAAAGTCAGCTTCTCATGTGTTCTGATTTGTATATTCAGTATGGGGGTAGGAGACCTTATCATAATTCTTCAATTTAACTTTACTAGTAATAAAACTAACTATACTTCAATCCTTACTTTATTCTTTGTATCTGTTCATGAAAGACTAAAAACCTGGAAGGAAGAAGTGATGTATTAAGCTTGCCCTAATAGCTAGTATTTTTTTCTATGTTTTGAGCACCTAGGCATCAGTTTATGGATTTTAGGGCTGAGTGTCAGAGAGGGGAAGTGTTTGGAGCACTACAAGAGGCTGAATTACCTGGTTAATTACCATGGCATTCTAAAATGCAAATTTGGTTATATTATTCTACTTGAAGTGATTCTAAGCTTCCCATGCCCTAGTATTTTCCAAATGGATGTGAATACCCTGTGGATGGATATATAAGATGGTACCAAGAGACAAGAAGGATGTGTTAGAATATCTATTTCTCTTTATTTTTCATAACTTTCTTATTTCCTTTTTGCATATTTTATAATGTACATAATCTATCAGAGAAATACATGTTAAGTTTATACATTGAGTGTGCATATACTGGGAATGAGTGCCCCAAAGCATTGACTCATAAGGGTAACCGATTAAACAAAAGTTTGGATACCTCCGATCTAGGATTTCAAATTCTTCGTGTGAACTATAATCCTATCTGCTATCAGTTTGACACTTTAGCCTCATTTCTTTCCAATCCTCTTCTTTGAAATCATTCTTTCAATCAGTATTTATTTAAGGCTTATTCTGTGCCAGGCACAGTGAGAGGCAATGGAGAACATTACTGAAGAAGAGTGACAGACTCCTGACTCTCATGGAGTTTACTTTCTACCTGGGACTACAGGGAGAAAATCTGAAAATCTGGAAAATCTTCCCTGGGGGCCCAGGGAAGGCCTTCTTAAGAAAGTGGTATTTGAGTTCAGAAGGATGAGTTCTTTCTAGCTATAACAAATTACTGGAAGTTCCTAGAATTTGTTAAAGTAACCCACCTAACACTTATATGGGTTAGTCCTGCTGTTTTGAAAGCTCTTTCTCCAGCCCACACCCACTTTTTCATATAAATTCTCATTCTCATCTTAGATTTTTATGGAAACCCACTCATTCTCTGAACTACTTACATTATGGCACTTACTTCCTATATCAAAATTTTCTTTGTGTATATTGGCCTTTGGCACTGATCTTGTTTCTCACTGGCAGCACATTGCTTGGAGTATGGTATGTTGAATTGGGTAGAAACTCCCTAGTATTCAGTCATATCAAACTATTTTCTATGTTATTTGTACAAAATATTCTCCATACCTGGAAAGTTCTTTCCTATTTATTCACCTGTTTAAGTCTGAGTTACTCCACACAATTTAAATCTCTTAGGGAAGCCTTCTTTAGGCCACAGGAGATGGTGTTCTTTGCTTTCTTTCCAGACTTTCTAGATGGCCAGAGTATTTGAACATTCCACAGAATAAGTAATCAATAGTATTGCAATTATGTGTTTAGTGGTCTGTTTCTACAACAAAATCATGATCAAATTGATGGGAAGAATATTTCTTATTACCTTTTATATTTTTTTCCTAACATCCAACATTGTACCTAGCACATAGTATGTCCTCAAAATGATGGTTTGAGTAAAAGAATAAAAAAATGCACACTACTCTCATAACCTATAAGGCAATCCTAACATCTAGTTTCACATAAAAGGGAGCAATAAGAACACAGTGGGAAGTAAGTTCTCTGAGTGTGCATTTGTATGTTCATATGTGAACATATGGTGCCTTCATCTTAGTGTATGACTAAGGGTTAATGATATACATAATCTGTGTTTAGTTTTTGCTTGTTTATTGTCTGTCTTCCTTTCTATAATTTAAAGCACACTGTGAAAAAGTCCTTGTCTAATTTACTGCCATATCTTAGCTCCCAATAATTCCTGGCTCATAGTAGGTGATAGGTAAAAATTGTGTTAAATGATAAATAAATAATACTTATTTAGGGCTTAATATGTGCAAATAGTTTGTCTGGCATCCTGCATATACTTCCTCATTCAATACTCACAATAACTCTGTGTTGCTGATGAGTCAGTTGAGGTTGGGGAAGTGAAGTGACAAGCCCAAAGTCCCCTAGCTCTTTTTTTTTTTTTTTTTTTAAACCCCCTAGCTCTTAAGTTCAGAGGCAGGCACTCAAACTCAGGACACTCTGGCTCCAAAGTCTACATTAAAGTGAAGCCAAATTATCCTTACATTAAAAAAAATTGCCCTTGGGTATATTTCTTAATTAACCCCTCCCCTGTGTTTAGGGAAAAGAAAGCTGTGAACCAAGAATAAATTATATTGCCTTGTAAACTGTGAACTGCAAACTTGTGAAGTAAGGGTAAATTAATTGTGACCAGAACATGGTCCCAGCCCAACCATATATGGCTCTCACAACAACTTGGAGACGACAGAGGAGGAGAAATGTGTCTGCACGGAGCCCAATCTTTCTCCAGTTCATTTCTGGAGGACTGACAGCAAAGCAGCCTTTCTTATGCAACTGGCTAGGCTGGGAACTTGTCCAAATGCTTGAAGGTGACTTTGATTTTCGGTGGTTTGGCTGAAGGTGACTCTGACCTCGGTGGGGGCAGGTCGTGGGCAAGAGCTGGCTCCTTTGACATCGGCTTGCAGCATGTGGCTCAGCCTCTGTTTGACTTGGGCACTTTGTGCAAGAAACTTTTTCTTTCCAAACAACATATCCTCCTTCTGACCTTACATCGAGAATAATTTTTATTCCAGAGCGATAACAAGTTTTTCCATGCTCCCATGGCTGCTGACTATAATTGAAGGCAAATGTGAAAGGCAAATGGATCCAGGGTGACATGTCCTGTCACTTTCTAGGCCGTAGACATGAGATGGTGTGAGGTTATATGTGGTTTCCTTGGCAGCCTTGGGCCTGGTCTGTGGCAATGGAGTTGGCAAATGAGTGGTTGTGAATGTTCACACAAGAGTGTACAAAGGGAGAAGACTTCTTGGAACAAAGAAAGGAACTCCAATTTTATCCAGTCTTGATTGTTACATACATTGTCTGATTTGAATGCATTTAATATGTTCATTTATCATGCTCCTACTATACTGTATGCATATACACACAAGGAAATACAGTATACAATCTCTGAGAACATGTGTTGAACAGAAACCTACATGGAATGAGCCATGTGAAAATCTGGGGACTAGTTACCAGTCAGAGGCAAATATAAAGGCTCTGAGGTGAGAGAATCCCTGTGTGTTCTAAGTGTAGCAAGAAGTCCAGTGTGTCCAGAGAAGAGGGAATGAAGGAAATGGTGGTAGGAGATGAAGTCCAACAAGAAGCCAGGAGTTAGGGAACCATTGTACCTACTTCTTAGACTGTTTTAGTCCATATAATAGAAAATCCATGGGAAGATTCTGAGCAGGAAAGGGGCATGACTTGACTTCCTATGCTAAAAGGAACACTCCACTGGGGAGTGGAGAATAAACCTTGGGAATGTGAGAACAGAAGCTGACCGACAGGTGAAGAAGCTATCACTGCAACCCAGGAGAGAGCAACGCTGGCTTAGACTGGAAAGTGGAGATAGAAGTGGATGGTGAGAAGCTACAGGATTCAAGATATGTTTTGAAGGTGGAGCCTGAAAGATTTGCTAATATGTTAGATATGGAATGGGATGGAAAAAGAGAAGCTGATGATGACAAGCTTTGGCTTGAACTGTGTATATTAAGGTGGGGAACAGGGTAGGAAATGTGTGAATCTGGTTTTAAGTGGGAAATCAAGAGCTCTCTTTCAACATATATTAGGTTCAAGATGTCTATTAACCATCCCAGGGAGATGTTAAGTAAGCAGTTAGTTATGTAAGTTCAGAATTCAGTTGGGGCTAGAAATAAAAATGTATAGTTAGCATCATATATTTAAAGTGATGGAATTGGATGATATCATCTAGGAAGTAAATTCAGGTAAAGAAGAGAAATCTTAGAAAACAAGGACTGATCCCTAGTAACTCCAATAATTTATTAACTAAGGTATTATTCAACTCCAAATAATTCAACCAATTCTCTGTTGGGCCATTTTCTATGGCGTAATAGGGATTTTAAAATGTATAAGACAAAGACTTTGCCCTCAAGGAAAAAAGGTTGGTGTACTGCAAAGAACATTGCCAATGAGCACTAAACCTGCCCTACCTCTTACCAGATGTGTGATGTTGTACAAATTACTTAATCTTTTTGGCTTTCAGTATTTCTGTCGTACAGGTGAGGTGCTAAGTATCTATGTCAGCAGTTTTATGAGAATTAAGTTACCTATCAAGTGTGTGATAGTCTATAAATTCTAAATTATTTCTCTTCAAAGAATGCTCATTTGGGGGTACTGTTGCCCCATACATCTTCCACATAGTCCAGACCCTAAGCTGAATCAGGGCAGGGAGCACTTTCGTCTTGTTTTTGTGCCTAGCATCATAGGTTCTCAATGACTATCTGTGGAGTAAATTAAGTGTGAAAACAGTAAGTGCATTTGGATAGGATTTAGGTGCCCGGATACTTACATGAATCAAAGTAAATTCAGTTCCCTCACATCACAGAATTTCCATACAACCCAGGCATTTCAAGACAGTGAAACTCAGAGAGAAAAGACAAGCAAGATAAAAAACATAATCCAAAATGAATGACAGAATTTTTTTCCAACACTGTATTTGCATGTAATTCAAACATGCTGGACTACTTTTATGCCATTTAGAGCAAAGCAATGCATCTAAATAAAACAAATATCTAATTTTAAAAAATATTGTAGAAATTTACCAATCTTTAATATTTTGATTAACATCACAACTACTACTAGTAATAATACTAATATTTATTACTAATAATTAACAATTATGTATTATATTTTCTTAAAAATTCAATGGTGAGGAGTATATAGCAACAACACACAATGGGGTTTTTGAGAGATGCTTACACATCTGTAGTACCCTAGTCTCAGGGTTTCAATAGCTTACTTTTCATCCTCTTCTTTGCGTTCTTCTGAAGTCTGAAACTCTTTTTCAAGGACAAATGACTCCTGTCATCCCTGTATCTACATGCATTTTGTTTGTTTGTTGTTTGTTTAAATGCAAATTAATTTAGATTCTCTATGTGTCCTGCCCTCAGATCATCCCCGCCCACTCTCCCTCTTTTTTAAAAAAAATTTATTGGAGTATAGTTGATTTACAAAGTTTTATTAGTTTCAGGTGTACAGCAAAATGAACCAGTTATACATATGCATATATCCACTCTTTTTTAGATTCTTTTCCCATATAGGTCATTACAGCGTATTGACTAGAGTTCCCTGTGCTATACAGTCGGTTCTTATTAGTTGTCTATTTTATATATAGTACTGTGTATGCCTACTCTCCCTCTTGATGGGGACCTTCTTTCTTAAGAGTCACAGCAGGGAAGGTGTCCAAGCAAGGGAGGAACCCAGTGGCTTGGAACTGCTTTTATAATCCTTATACGATATGTTAGAAAGGTTGACTACAAAAGGAAACACATACTTCTTAAAGAAATGGGGTCTGAATGGAACCTATGGCAGTGTCATGATCTCTGAGGGGAAGTTAAAAGGGAGAGGATGTGTGAATGGCCTTTTCTCACTGACAGGGCTTCTGCACTCTCTTTATATTCTCACCTGCATTCATTTCCTCACTGTATCAGTCTGCTAGGGCTGCTATAACAAGTACTGCAGACTGGGAGGCTTAAAAAAGAGAAATATATTTCTCACAGTTCTGGAGCCTAGAAGTCCAAGATCAAAGTGTTGGGAGGACTGGTTTCTTCTGAGGTCTCTCTCGTTGGCTTGTAGCTGACTGTCTTCTCCCTGTGTCTTCACGTGGTCTTTCCTCCATGTGTGTCTGTGTCATAATCTCCTCTTCTTATAAGGACACTAGTCATATTGGATTAGAGCCCACCCCAGTGACATCATTTCAACTTAATTACCTCTTTAAATGGGTACTGGGGATTAGAACTTTAAACATATAAATTTGGGGGAGGACACAGTTCAGCCCACATGACCTATATAGGAGGTTTTCCCCACTGCTGTTTCTCTCTGATTTTCCACCTTGGGAAGATCTGGGAAGCCCCAAGAGCACAGTAAATTTTAAAAATATAAAATTTGAGTTAGTACATAGTGTGACTACTAGTTGAGTACTGTAGCGGATGGAGGCTTGAAAGAGCATTAACTGTACTTCTTATTAAACTCTAACCTCTGGAATTTACATTTCTTATTCACAACTTATGAATGGATGAATGAAGAAAAAAAGAACTTCTAACTATACTGGCATATATTTCCACAAAAATTTATTTTTACCCCTAGGTGTCAGGAATGTCTATTTCTTTCAAGAGGCTGACAAAAACTTATCTGTTGAGTTGAGAAAATCTCAGAATCAAGCAGCCAGATCCTTCCTTTTGCCCTGAGAAGTTCTGAGGAAGAAAATAGGTCAGCATTAGCGAAGGCAATATTTTCAACTTGACAAATTGGTCTCTTTGTGTTCTTTGGCTGTACTCAATGACAGAAATGTAAGAACATGTTCAAATGAAGGAGGCAATAATCTGTCTGTGTCAAGTGTGGGGCTTGGTTTGGTTCTGCGTCATATTGAAAAAGTGACATTGGCATACCAAGACATCTTCAGAAGTTGATTGACTGGAATAGGAAAGGACTGGAAACCAGGAGACATTTAGAAAGGTGGATGAAATCAAAAATGTTTCACCTGTTAAAAAAAGGGTGGGGGGTAAAAAAATAAAACTATCTCCTTTTACATATTAAGAGAGTCACATGGAGGGAGGTGGGGACTAAGTTCATGTGTCTCCAGAAGGCAAATCTAGGACCAGTGCATGGAAATATCAGGGAGCAGACGTGGGTTAAGGAATAATTACCTAAGTGAGCTGCTCAACAGTGCTTCTAAAGGTAGGAGGGGGGTTAAAGTTAATGTTCATTGTGTTTTCATATTTTGCTCTTCTGTATTTTCTAGTTTTTTTCTCTAAAGAATTATAATTCATGTTATAATCAGAGAAGAAAACAAATACATGTTCTAGTGTAAAGAGAAGAGAGAACTAACATTTACTGAGATATTATTTGCCCAGTATTTGACATATGTTACTGGATAAAACAGTAATAGTCTAAAGTTAGTTGGGTATACATATGAAAGATTATTTTTTCCAGTCACTGCTCTCAGATGTGCTATTTTTATCATCTAACTTTTTTGATGAGTGCTATAATTTTCTAATCACTTTAAATTTTTTAAAATTCAGTCAGTACAACATTAAATTTCAAACTGATTAACTAACCCCTCCTCACCAATCAGTTCAAGTTTTACCCATGCCTCTAGGGGACTACAGCCATGTGGTGTATGTGTATGTGTATGTGTATGTGTATGTGTATGTGTATGTGTATGTGTATGTGTATGTGTATGTGTATGTGTAGGGGGTGTGATCCATGCTTCCACACTTTCATTCCTCATGCTTCTCCCTCCTCTCCATCTTGTTCTGCCTCCACAGGAGGAAGGGATTAGGGGAAGTGGGGAAAATATTTATATTTACCTGGGTCTGCAGTTATATCTTCTATCAGATATTGCTACTCCTCCTCAGGACACAGATTGGTCTGTGTGGCAGGTGTCCAAACAAAGGCTTTTTTGTAGGGCTCATGTGTATGTTCTTGCACAGTTTTACAATTGGTATATTCCATTCCTACTCTACTTTTTTTCCTCCATAAAATACAACTACAGCAATACTATCGGAAATACGTCTCATCCTCGTGCAGCCAGGGTCCCCGTGCCAGCGTGGAGTTGCTCCCCTGGCTGGCACTGGCAAGGTGACTCCAAGTCACCTTCTCTGGAGTCTTCTGATCCTCAGGAAAGTCTTCCGTTCTTATTACATCAAGTGGTGGGCATGAACCTGTTTGAAATCTCTATTCTCCACACTACCATTTTCCTCTAACCCTCTTCTTCCTTGCTCAAAGGGGCACCGGGTGGATCAAAACTCCATTGTGTAAGCAGTTGTCTAAGCAGGGAATGAGATGCCAGTCTCTCCTCCTTGAAGGTAATCCTATTCTTTGGCATTGATTCTCTTGAGGCCTCTATGATTGGCTTTGGGATGAAAAAGAAAAAGCAGCAGCACTTCTCCTTCTAGGTCAACTACTCACATCTCTTATGATGCTCACTTTCCCTTCTGTCATTTTCCTTCTTAAATTTGAGGAAAGGGAGAACTGGTTGATCATAGGTGGTACCAGGGGTGTTTGCCTACTTCTTACTGAGCACTGAGAAAGGCCCAGTTGTTGGCAGTTGTTTTGGTTGTTCTTGCCGTATAATATTGGATTTTATTTTATTTTGTAATGCTCTGTTTGGAGTCCTACTCTCCTCTCCTGCTCTAGGGCAATAGGAAAAATCCTGTTTATCATCCATGATATATACCTGATACCATTTAACCCTCATGAAAAACTATAAAGAAATACTATTGCCATTTTATTAACAAGGACATTGAGACTCCAAGAGGCTAAGAAAGTACCTACTGTTGCTACCTGTAAGGGGAAGAGCCAGGGGGAACCCAGGCCTGGCTGACTTAAAGTTTTTCTTTGTCCACTCCACCAGTAGCGGCCATCTATGTACAGAGTTATGAACATGCTTTTGTCTAGAAGACCCAGTTTTTACCATGACCAGTCATCTTAGACTTGGGTTCCTCCTGTTCAAAAGAGGGATAAGTGTAGTGTCTACCCTCAGAGGACTATTTGGAGGATTGGAGGTTATTATAAATCTAAAGTGTTTAGCTCTAAGAGGAAGTACACACAATGTTCTGGGTTCTCATCCTGCAGAGAGTTGACTCAGACAGTACTACTGGATGCATCACAAAAGATGTTCTAATGGTTGAGGACCCTACCCCTATAACCCTCTTCCTATGAAAAGGGAAGTGGTGTAGGGTTTATCTGACTGACTTCCTGCTTATAAGGGGAAGAGCTTCTAGGTGCCACCTCTGGTATCAACCTGTTTCCATAGAGTTCAGCAATGGTGAGATGGCTTCCTGCAAAACTTCTGACAAGAGTAAGGAAATGAGATTTCACAACCATCCCAGATTTGTCTCTCCTTGAGAGTTGTAACAATTTCTGTAAGTTTGTCAAATTAGTAATGATCCACATGGTAGTGACAGCAATAATATACACAGTGGGTTATACATAGAGCTGCACACAAATAATGAGCTCCTTGTGCCTGGAAAAGGTTGAACTGAAGGCTAGGTCGTCATCTTCTAACCATCTGAAGAGAGGATTCCAGCATTGGGTCAAAGATGAAGGAGAGGACCTATAGGTTTCCATTGAACTATGGATTTCTATCAGACTGTGACTGACTCGAATTGGTTGCATGGATCCAAGCTTTCCTTCTCGGCTTAAACCACTCCATGCTGTTCCCATTTTGAGCCAGCAAATATACCCCATATCCAAGGGTGTCCAGTTCATCTGCATCACTGAATGGTAATTCTGGCAAAGAAGAAAAACAGAGCTCATTCCTTGAGCCAAACATACCACATTTATTTTTTCCTTTCCCAAATATGCAGACAGTTTATTCAGAGAGCCTAGTGGTTCAGCTCTTGTTATATATTCTTCCTAATAGACGTGTTTGCTCACATCTCTGAGACTGCACTATGGGGGAACTGTTAGATGATTTCTTCCATTTTTCCAGATCATATTTAATACAGATGCAAGCCACATTTTTCGTAGTGTGACATAATCTCATCAGAATGATCAATTCCTTCCGTTCCAGAACCAATAGGCATTCAACTTTGCCAAAGAGAAGTACTTATTGGATACTTTTGGATTCCCCTATCACTATTTGTTACCAAAAGTAACACTACTCTAGGACTAGACCCACACAGCCTTATTTCTTTGGGTTGACAAACACTTTTCAGGTTGGCTTAGCATGAACTGCTAGTGAACAACTGCATCTGTGAAAGTTAATGTCCTGTACCTTAGCCCAGATGAATAAATTCATCTCTTCACTGGCACCATGAAGACTTTCCATTTTTTGAACACTTAAAGTTCTTTTTTATGCATTAGGAGAAATTTTCAGCCAAGGCATTCTGATTTCTGAAACAGAGTTTTTGAATGTTCCCAGTTAAGTAGAAAAGGCAAAGATGAAAAACTAAAGTAATAAAAAGAAAGAAGAAAAAAGAAAGAAAGAAAGCCAACCAACTACAGTAAAAAACATTTAAATCCATTTCTCTATGGGCTAAATTTCCTCAAACATAGAAAAAGCCTAGAGGTTGGAAGCTTGTTTTTTATTTCTTTTTTAAATGTTACTTTTTTTTCAATTTATTTTTATATTGGTAGATGATGTGAGACTCATTACATTTTATAGGCCTGAACAAAATCTTAAAATTTCTTACTAATATTATACAATGACATAATGCCATTTGTAGAGGTGTCACATAAAGCAATTGACTTTTACTGGTTTCTGATGGCAGGACTTGCCATTTTATATTCTGTTTTATGTAAGCGGTTTCCATATTTATCGACCTCACAGGATTTCTCAAGTTGCTTAGTTATGGTAGGAAGAAGATATCTCTGTGGCCTGACACAAGAGCTGATTAAAGCTCCTTTTAAAAAGGGAATAGAAGAAGTGGGGAGGTGAATGAAATTAACATTTAATAAATGCCTGCTATAGGCTGGATGCTGTAATGTACAGATAAAAGAAGAGGCACCTACCATGAAGTAGGCACTGCCTTGACAATACTCTGGAAGGTGTATTTAGTTTCCTAATTTCACAGACAAGCAAACTGAGGCTCAGTTGTTATGCCCAATGTCACAGCAGCTATTAAGTGGAGGTGCTAGGATATCCACTCAAATTTGACTTCAGGTCCATGCTATAAAGTCACAAAAGACAGCATTGCTCACGTAATAGTGCCTCAGATTCTATTGCTTTGGAAGTGGGTAGGTTCTCCCTTTGAGAATTCCTACTCAGAGGATGAAATTTCAGGAGGACCTATCCAGTGAATTAAAAATTGGAATTTATTTTTATCACCAAGATCTCTACTCATTTGTTTCCAAAGTTTAATTAAAGGAACTCTACATCACCAAAGGAAATAAGACTACATTTTGCAGAATGTTATTAAAAAATTATGCAAGATAGGAGAGCTCCCTATATCCTGATATTTCATCCTCATGTTACTGAGTTCCTTCCCTGGAGAGTCCGTCTTTTTCTTTTCACCTAGTCCTGCAGCCTCCACATCTGGATAAGGCAGCTTCTTAAGTAAGAGAGAGAGGTATAGCAGAGATTGGTGAGAAAAGGAATCCAAGTCACACTGACTAATAGAATATTAATGCTCTATCAGACCTGAGAGATTCCCTAATCAAGCTTTTGATTTTTTTAAAAAATTAATTAATTAATTTTTGTCTGCGTTGGGTCTTCGTTTCTATGCGCAGATTTTCTGTAGTTGAGGCAAAAGCTTTTGATTTTTATACTGGAAAATTGTGAGGCCCTGAAATGGGAAATAAAAAGCTTTTACTTATAATCTTCCACTGATCCATCCCCATCAGTTGGAAGTAATGCTTGGCCAAAGGGTTAAAGTATGCATAGTTACAAACTGATGGTCACATTGCCAGCTGCAATGTCTTGGGAGGGGCCATGGTTCCTAGCACTCTCACATCAGTTACCACAAGGATGTCATGGTTTTATCTTGCTAGCATTGACCTCATTGTTTTCTGTGTATTTCCCTTACCTTCTGCTCTCACTGGTCCTCAGGACCAACTTTCCTTCTCCCAGTCCAAAATGAAGCAAAAATAAAGATATGAAGAATTTGTTTATTTCTGTGGTTGAGGTAGACTCTCAAATTTTTGGATACATGCATGAAGAGTTCCTGAGATTAGATAATTCCCAGATATGGGGGGAAAAAAGTGAAAAGGCAGAGTAGTGATTTAGTTGGGAGAAGGATAAGTGGGAAGAACTGGATAAGGATTCCTTTAATTGAGAGGCAGAGAGAGCAACATTAGGACCAGAGGGAACAAATGGTAGGAAAACAGAACAAGCTTTCCTTGAGCATGGATATTTCACCTGATGGACAATTTCCCTTCAACATTACTGGGCATTGTTAATCCAAGTCAATGTGAATCAGCTGAGCAGAGAGAGGGATGCTGGACAACTTGCTGAGGATAGCATCATGGAGGAAGAAGCTGGCTCCCTGACCAATGTGAAAACAAGCAGATCGAGTGGTGCAGTAGTGACACCAACACCATCACACAGGATATGGTACTTGCGCGCCTTCCTCTCTATTGTGAGCCACTGGTGGGAGAGCTGTGTCATTCCCTGTGTAGCCCCAGCCAGCTGTTATAGTTTCTCATGTATGGCAGGCACTTGGAAAACGTTTGTTGAATAAGCGAGCCAGTGTATGAAGTAATTTGTCCAAATTAACAGTGAGTTTAATGATCTGACTAGGATAGAACCCAGGGCTCCAGACTCAAGTCCAGTGGTTCTTCTAAACATTCTCTATTCAGTGGCACAGAGGATAGATAAATAAAATACAATACAGAGCTGCTCTGATTGAAGGAGGGGTTACATAGAGCACAGTTTAAAATACACTTTCCTATTTTAAGCATTGATACTGTTCAAGTAGCAAGGCTAGCCCCCCTCAGTCAGTAACTCTGGCTTCCAAGAAGTGTAACTTCTTGAGCACAGGATATCTCTATTCAATTTATGTTGACTAAGTCTAGGTTGCCTTACAATATTGAAGATAGAGGGTACTTGTAGCCTTGAGACCTACGATTTGAGTTCTTCCTCTTTCTCGGTTAGGATTGTTTACTTACAAGCATGTGGCTGGCTGCAGGGCTGTGGTCAGATCTAAGTAACTCCAATATCAGCTGGGAGAAATCAGTATTCCCTGAGGATTACAGCCATGCCAGCTGGGCCACTAGTTCAATTCCTAAAGATGGAAGGGACACTGATGACCATCTAGTTCAGTGGTTCTCAACTGGGAGTTATTTTGCCCCCAGAAGCCATTTGGTAATATCTGTAGACATTTTTGATTGACAGTTGGTGGGTGGTCCTGGCATCTAGTGGGTAGAGGCCAGGCATGTAAAGTATCCCACCATGCACAGGACAGCCTGCACAACAAAGAATTATCTGGTCCAAAATGTCAATAGTGTTGCTATCACAAAAACCTGACCTAGTCCGTATATCTTTCCAGAGTAGAATTCATCTACAATGACGCACATATGGGATTTTCTAGCCTCTGGTTAAATATGTCAAGGTGTAGTGCTCACTATTTCACTGGCAGCTTGTTCCACTCCTGCACAAATCTTCGTTTAATTGCTTGTTCTTTGTGCCCTCAGAAACTGAATGCCTGTTACCACATTGTTTCATAATTATCTGATGATTCCTATGTGTCTGATTCACTCATTTGGATGGTGGCCTCTTTGAGGGGCTGGGCCTAGTTCATATTTATCTTTGCATTCCCAGATTCTGCACAATGCCTGATACCCAAAAAAATTGCTAGGTAAAAGGTTCGGTGAGTAAACAAATGAATTAAAGAATTAGAGGTCTTACATTCCAAGCTATACATTTTTTTCAGGGCTGAAATTCTTATGCTTAGGTTCTAAGTAGTGAAGTTCTAGGCAATGAAACTTGTTTCTTGGACAGGAGGTAGGAGAGAAGGACCACACGCTGCATCAGGCTTTATCTTGCCGTTTGCTTCTAGGCAATCCTTGTGAGTCTGGAAAACTATACATACTCTTACTTTGCATTTTTCTTTCACTGGAAGTAAATTTCCTATAAAAAGTGCCAACACTGGGGGCCAATGGAAAATATTTTATAATCAACAAGTTTAATTTGCTGAGTGCTATGCATTAAAATCACCAAAGTAAGTTGGGTTGGCCAATTCCCAAATTCCATTGCCAAACTGAGAAACACTTTCTCAATTTTGCTTTCAGTGGCCGTGAGCCATTGGACCACTGAGCTTGGACCAATATTAGAAGGAAGGAAAGAACATGGAAACCAATTCTCCCTTGTGGTTGAGAAGACCAGAGTAATTGACCACACTTTTTCAATTTCACTTTAAAGTCAGTAAACAATAATGGTAACTCACATTTGTAAAGAGCTTACATAGGATTTTTACATCTGTCCACCTTCTCAGACTATAAGAAATGTCCACCTAGGAGGTAGGGGTTCCAGGAAATATGGAAAACCACAGGACCATATGATGGATTTTTTTTTAGAGAACCAATTATTTTTTTAAAGAAAATGTGGAACAATTTGTTATATTAAAACACTAATATATTGTGAAATAGAATGAACCATTGGCATAGTCTTTTTAGAGATAACTATCTTCAAAGAAACTCTGCATTCTTAGTGGGGGTGTTTAGAAATATATTTCTAGACCATTCTCTCAATTACATTTGAAAGAAAACAGTGGAAAAGTTGACACAATTTGGCAACATTATCTCCTTTAATGTCATGACTCATCCTTTTACTTTTTCTGGAATTTTATTCTACCTTCTCTTGTTCAGTCTTCCAACACATTCTTACACATTCTCCAAGGCTCAACTCAAATATTTGCTATATTCTTTTTGAAGATTTCTTTGACTCCTGGCAGTGGCTCCCTTCTCCATGCTCTACCTGCCTACATTCAGTCATGTCTCAAACTATAATGTAATTAGCTGTTTATACCTCCATCTTTCCTAATAGGCAGGAATATTCTGGTGGGAGGAAACCATATCTTAACCTCCATACCCCTTATGGTGACATTTCTATAGAAACAACCTGCAACAAATTAACCTCATAGTAAGGTCATGATAAGAAGCTTCTTTCCAAATATTTCCAAGAGATTCTGATTATATATTGCTTTTCTTTTTTTAATAAACATTGTATACAATTTTAAAGGTTACTTTCCATTTACAGTTATTACAAAATATTGGCTATTTCCTATGTAGTACAATATATCCTTGAGCCTCTCTTACACCCAATAGTTAATATCTCCCACTCCCTCATCCCTATATTGCCCCCATCCCACTGGTAACCACTAGTTTATTCTCTATAGCTGTGAGCCTGCTTCTTTTTTGTTATATTGACTAATTTGTTGTATTTTTTTAGATTCCACGTGTAAGTGATATCATACAGTATTTTTCTTTCTCTGTCTGACTTATTTCACTTAGTATAATGCCCTCCAAGTCTCATTCCTTTTTATGGCTGACTAGTATTCCGTTTTATATATATATATATATATATATATATATATATATATATATATATCACCATTCATCTGTTGATGGACATTTAGGTTGCTTTCATATCTTGGCAATTGTAAATAATGCTGCTATGAACACTGCAGGGCATGTATCTTTTTGAATTAGGGCTTTTGCTTTTTTAGGATATATATTCAGGAGTGAAATTGATGGATAATATGGTAGTTCTATTTTTAGATTTTGAGAAACTGCCCTTCTGTTTCCCATAGTGGCTGCACCAATTTACATTCCCACAAACAGTGTACAAAGGTTCCCTTTTCTTCACATCCTTGCCAACACTTGTTATTTGTGTTCTTGTTGATGATAGCCATTCTGACCCATGTAAGGTGATACCTCATTGTGGTTTTGATTTGCATTTCCTTGATGATTGGTGATGTTGATCATCTTTTCATGTGCCTGTTCGCTATCTTCATTTCCTCTTTGGAAAAACGTCTATTCAGTATTCTTCTGTCCATTTTTTCATCAGGTTGTTTGTGTTTGTGATACTGAGTTATATGAGCTGTTTATATATGTTGCATAGTCACCCTTCATCAGTCAACTCATTTAAAAATATTTTCTTCCATTCTGTAGGTTGTCTTTTCATTTTGTCTATGGTTTCCTTTGCTGTGCAAAAGCTTTTAAGTTTAATTAGGTCCCTTTTATTTATTTTTCCTTTTATTTCCCTTACTTTTTTTTTTTTTTTTTTTTTTTTTTTTTTTTTTTTTTTTTTTTTTTTTGCGGTACGCGGGCCTCTCACTGTTGTGGCCTCTCCCGTTGCGGAGCACAGGCTCCGGATGCGCAGGCTCAGCGGCCATGGCTCACGGGCCCAGCCGCTCCGCGTCATGTGGGATCTTACCGGACCAGGGCACGAACCCGTATCCCCTGCATCGGCAGGCGGACTCTCAACCACTGCGCCACCAGGGAAGCCCTATTTCCCTTACTTTAGAAGACACATCCAAAAAAATATTTCTGCAATTTATGACAAAGAGTGTTCTGTCCATGTTTTCCTCTGATAGTTTTATAGTATCCGATCTTTCATTTAGGTCTTTAATCCATTTTGAGTTTATTTTTGTATATGGTGTTAGAGAATGTTCTAATTTCATTCTTTTACATGTAGCTTTCCAGTTTTGAAGAGACTATCTTTGCTCAATTGTATATTCTTGCCTCCTTTGTCATAGATTAATTGACCATAATTGCATGGGTTTACTTCTAGGCTCTCTATCCGGTATCCTTTATCTGTTTTGCTTTTCTTGATTAATCAATTTTTATTTGATAAGTATATATTTATTGAGGCTCTATTGAGAACATGGCCCTGTGTTTGGTTTTAAAAGTGTAAGAAAATGACTGAAATAAATAGAGCCTTTACTCTGTGTCATGTTAGCATTTTTGTTTTCTTTTTTTTTTTCTTAACATCTTTATTGGAGTATTATTGCTTTACAGTGGTGTGTTAGTTTCTGCTGTATAACAGAGAAAATCAGCTATATGTATACATATATTGACATTACTTATTCCTCTTGCATCTCCCTCCCACCCTCCCTATCCCACTCCTTTAGGTGGTCACAAAGCACCGAGCTGATCTCCCTGTGCTATGTAGCTGCTTCCCACTAGCTAGCTATTTTACATTTGGTAGTGTATATATGTCAGTGCTACTCTCCCACTTCATCCCAGCTTACTTTTCCCCCACCCGGTGTCCACAGGTCCATTCTCAACATCTGCGTCTTTATTCCTGTCCTGCCCTTAGGTTCTTCAGAATCTTTTTTGTTTATTTTTAGATTCCATATATATGTGTCAGCATACAGTATTTGTTTTTCTCTTCCTGAATTACTTCACTCTGTATGACAGGCTCTAGGTCCATCCACATCACTACAAATAACTCAGTTTTGTTTCTTTTTTATGGCTGAGTAATATTCCATTGTATATATGTGCCACATCTTCTCTATCCATTCATCTGTTGATGGACACTTAGGTTGCTTCCATGTCCTGGCTATTGTAAATAGTGCTGCAATGAACATTATATGACTCTTTTTCTGTTATGGTTTTCTCAGGGTATATGCCCAGTAGTGGGATTGCTGGGTTGTATGATAGTTCTATTTTTAGTTTTTTAAGGAACATGCATACTGTTCTCCATAGTGGCTGTATCAATTTACATTCCCACCAACAGTGAAAGAGGGTTCCCTTTTCTCCACACCATCTCCAACATTTGTTGTTTGTTGATTTTTAATGATGGTAATTCTGACCACTGTGAGGTGATAACCTCATTGTAGTTTTGATTTGCATTTCTCTAATGATTAGTGATATTGAGCATCCTTTCATGTGTTTGTTGGCAATCTGTGTATCTTCTTTGGATAAATCTCGATTTAGGTCTTCTGTCCATTTATGGATTGGTTTTATGCTTTTTTGATATTGAGCGGCATGAACTGCTTGTATATTTTGGAGATTAATCCTTTGTCAGTTGCTTCATTTGCAAATATTTTCTCCCATTCTGAGGATTGTCTTTTTGTCATGTTTATGATTTCATTTGCTGTGCAAAAATGAAAGTATCATTAGGTTCCATTTGTTTATTTTTGTTTTTATTTCCATTTCTCTTGGAGGTGGGTCAAAAAGAATCTTGCTGTGATTTATGTCATAGAGTGTTCTGCCTATGTTGTCCTCTAAGGGTTTTTTAGTGTCTGGGCTTACATTTAGGTCTTTAATCCATTTTGAGTTTATTTTTGTGTATGGTGTTAGGAAGTGTTCTAATTTCTTCCTTTTACTTGTAGCTGTTCAGTTTTCCCAGCACCACTTATTGAAGAGGCTGTCTTTCTCCATTGTATATTGTTGCCTCCTTTATTAAAGATAAGGTGACCATATGGGCATGGGTTTATCTCTGTGCTTTCTATCCTGTTCCATTGATCTATATTTCTGTTTTTGTGCCAGTACTATACTGTCTTGATTACTGTAGCTTTGTAGTATAGTCTGAAGTTAGGGAGCCTGATTCCTCCACCTCTGTTTTTCTTTCTCAAGATTGCTTTGGCTATTCAGGGCCTTTTGTGTTTCTATACAAATTGTGAAATTTTTTGTTCTAGTTCTGTGAAAAATGCCATTGGTAATTTGATAGGGTTTGCACTGAATTTGTACATTGCTTTGGGTAGTATAGTCATTTTCACAATGTTGATTCTTCCAATCCAAGAACATGGTATATCTCTCCATCTGCTTGTATCATCTTTAATTCCTTTCATCAGTGTTTTATAGTTTTCTGCATACAGGTCTTTAGTCTCCTTGGGTAGGTTTATTCCTAGGTATTTTATTCTTTTTGTTGCAAAAGTAAATGGGAGTGTTTACTTAATTTCTCTTTCAGCTTTTTCATCATTAGTGTATAGGAATGCAAGAGATTTCTGTGCATTAATTTTGTATCCTGCAACTTTACCATATTCGTTGATTAACTCTAGTAGTTTTCTGATAACATATTTAGGATTCTGTAAGTATTGTATCATGTCATCTGCAAATGGTGACAGTTTTACTTCTTCTTTCCAATTTGGATTCCTTTTATTTCTTTTTCTCTCTGATTGCTGTGGCTAAAATTTCCAAAACTATGTTGAATAAAAGTGTTGAGAGTGGGCAACCTTGTCTTGTTCCTGATCTTAGTGGAAATGGTTTCAGTTTTTCACCAATGAGAACAATACTGGCTGTGGGTTTGTCATATATTGCCTTTATTATACTGAGGTAAGTTCCCTCTATGCCTACTTTCTAGAGAGGTTTTTTTTTTTTTTTTTTTATCATAAATGGGTGTTGAAGTTTGTCAAAAGCTTTTTCTGCATCTATTGAGATGATCATTTGGTTTTCCTCCTTCAACCTGTTAATATGGTGTATCACATTGATTGATTTGAATATATTGAAGATTCCTTGCATTCTTGGGATAAATTTCAGTTGATCATGGGGAATGATCCTTTTAATGTGCTGGTGGATTCTGTTTGCTAGTATTTCGTTGAGGATTTTTGCATCTATGTTCATCAGTGATATTACCCTGTAGTTTTCTTTTTTTGTGACATCTTTGTCTGGTTTTGGTATCAGGGTGATTGTAGCATTGTAGAATGAATTTGGGAGTATTCCTCCCCTCTGCTATATTTTGAAAGTTTGAGAAGTATAGGTGTTAGCTCTTCTCTTAAGTATTTGATAGAATTTGCCTGTGAATCCATCTGGTCATGGGCTTTTGTTTGTTTGTTGGAAGATTTTTACTCACAGTTTCAATTTCAGTGCTTGTGATTGGTCTGTTTATATTTTCTATTTCTTCCTGGTTCAGTCTCAGAAGGTTTTGCTTTCTAAGAATTTGTCCATTTCTTCCAGGTTGTCCATTTTATTGACATATAGTTGCTTGTAGTAATCCGTTATGATTCTTTGTATTTCTTCAGGCTTAGTTTTTACTTCTTTTTCATTCTAATTTTGTTGACTTGAGTCTTCTCCCTTTTTTTTCTTGATGAGTCTGGCTAGTGGTTTATCAATTTTCTTTATCTTCTCAAAGAACCAGCTTTTAGTTTTATTGATCTTTGCTATTGTTTCCTTCATTTCTTCTTCATTTATTTCTTATTTGATCTTTATGATTTCTTTTCTTCTGCTAACTTTGGGTTTTTTTTTGGTTCTTCTTTCTCTAATTGCTTTAGATGTAAGGTTGTTTATTTGAGATGTTTCTTGTTTCTTGAGGTGGGATTGTATTGCTATAAACTGCCCTCTTAGAACTGCCTTGCTGCATCCCATAGGTTTCAGGTCGTTTTGTTTTCATTCATTTGTTTCTAGGTATTTTTTTATTTCCTCTTTGATTTCTTCAGTGATTTCTTCGTTATTTAGTAGTGTATTGTTTAGCTTCCATGTGTTTGTATTTGTTACAGATTTTTCCCTGTAATTGATATCGAGTCTCATGGCATCATGGTCAGAAAAGATACTTGAAAAAATTTCAATTTTCGTAAATTTACCAAGGCTTGATTTGTGTCCCCAGATATGATCTATTACTGGAGAATATTCTATGAGCACTTGAGAAGAAAGTGTATTCTGTTGTTTTTGAATGGTATATCCTATAAATATCAATTAAGTCCATCTTGTTTAATGTGTCATTTAAAGCTTGTGTTTCCTTATTTATTTTCATTTTGGATGACCTGTCCAGTGTTGAAAGTAGGGTGTTAAAGTCTCCTACCTTTGTTGTGTTACTGTCGATTTCCCCTTTTATGGCTGTTAGCATTTGCCTTATGTATTGAGGTGCTCCTATGTTGGGTGCATAAATATCTACAATTGTTATATGTTCTTGGATTGATCCCTTGATCATTATGTAGTGTCTCTTTGTCTCTTGTAATAGTGTTTACTTTAAAGTATATTTTTTCTGATATAAGAATTACTACTCCAGCTTTCTTTTGATTTCCATTTGCATGGCATATCTTTTTCCATCCCCCCACTTTCAGTCTTTATGTGTCCCTAGGTCTGAAGTGGTCTCTTGTAGACAGCATATATATGAGTCTTGATTTTGTATCCATCAGCCAGTCTATGTCTTTTGATTGGAACATTCAATCCATGTATGTTTAAAGTAATTATTGATATGTATGTTCCTATTACCATTTTCTTAATTGTTTCAGTTTTGGTTTTGTAGGTCTTTCCATCTCTTGTGTTTTCTGCCTGGAGAAGTTCCTTTAGCATTTGTTGTAAAGGTGGTTTGGTGGTCCTGAATATTCTTAGCTTTTGCTTGTCTGTAAAGGTTTTAAAATCCTTGTCAAATCTGAATGAGATTTTTGCTGGGTAGAGTAATCTTGTTTGTAGGTTTTTTCCTTTCATCACTTTAAATATGTCCTGCCACTCCCTTCTGGCTTGCATAGTTTCTGCTGAGAGATCAGCTGTTAACCTTGTGGGGATTCCCTTGTGTGTTATTTTTTGTTTTTCCCTTGCTGGTTTTAATATTTTTTCTTTGTTTTTAATTGTTGATAGTTTGATTAATATGTGTCTTGGCATGTTTCTCCTTGGATTTATCCTGTATGGGACTCCCTGCAGTTCCTGGACTTGATTGACTATTTCCTTTCCCATATTAGGGAAGTTTTTGACTATAATCTCTTCAAATATTTTCTCAGTCCCTTTCTTTGTCTCTTCTTCAGGGACCCATATAATTCAAATGTTGGCACATTTAATGTTTTCCCAGAGTTCTCTGAGACTGTCCTCAATTCTTTTCATTTCTTTCTCTTTATTCTGCTCTCCAGTAGTTATTTCTACTATTTTATCTTCCAGGTCACTTATCCATTCTTCTGCCTCAGTTTTTCTGCCATTGATTCCCTCTAGAGAATTTTAAATTTCATTTATTGTGTTGTTCATCTTTGTTTGTTTGCTCTTTAGTCATTAATGTTCCTTATATTTTCTCCATTCTATTTCCAAGATTTTGGATCATCTTTCCTATCCTTACTGTGAATTCTTTTTCACGTTGACTGCCTATTTCCTGTTCATTTGTTTGGTCTTGGGGTTTTTACCCTGCTCCTTCATCTGCTGCATATTTCTCTGTTTTCCCATTTTGCTTAACTTACTGTGTTTGGAGTCTCCGTTTTGCAGGGTGCAGGCTCGTATTTCCTGTTGTTTTTGGTGTCTCCCCCAAATGGGTAAGTTGGTTCAGTGGCCTGTGTAGGCTTCCTGGTGGAAGGGATTTGTGCCTGTGTTCTGGTGGGTGGGGCTGGATCTTGTCTTTCTGGTGGGCAGGGCTGTGTCCAGTGGTGTGTTTTGGGGTGTCTGTGATCTTAGTATGATTTTAGGCAGCCTCTCTGCGAATGGGTGGAGTTGTGTTCCTGTCTTGCTAGTTGTTTGGCATGAGATGTCCAGCACTGGAACTTGCTCACCATTGGGTGGAGCTGGGTCTTAGATTTGAGACGGTGATCTCTGGGAGAGCTCTTGCTGATTGATATTACATTGGGCCAGGAGGTCTCTGGTGGTCCAGTGTCCTGAACTTGGCTCTCCCACCTCACAGGCTTAGTCCTGACACCAGGCCAGAGCACCAAGACCTTGTCAGCCACACAGCTCAGGCAGCCATCCTGTCACGGAGTTGCCTGAGGACTGGGCATCCTGTCGGGGACTCCTCTCCTTGGGTCCCGGAGATGCCTGAGGGGTGCCCTCCTATCAGGGCTTTCCTGGTCAGGTGCAGTCACCTGAGGGCCGGGCGTTGGGTCTGAGTTATGCAGGGTGCCGGGCGCTCGGTGCTCACCTTCTCTGCTCCAGAGTGCAGCATCGGGGGGGTTCAGCCAGCGTCTGAAGTCCAGGTTATAACTTCCACCCAGGTTTACATCTGGGCCCCAGGTTTATGACTTCAAGATTCTCCAAACAGCTATGTGATTGAGCCATCTAATCTCAGTCAGCCTTCCCCAAGTGAAGAAGAGATGAGCCTTCTTAAGGCTCATCTTCTTTTTTTCCCCTCTGTGCTCAGTGTAGTTCTACTTGCTCATAGGGGGCCGCATTCAGAGGCCTCATCCCCTGCATTTCAGACCAGAGTTTCTCATGGGAAATCAGCAAGTGAGTTTCAAGGCAACTTTCTATACAGCATTATTGAGGTAATATATAACTTTTGGTATTTTCCATCATCATCGCATGAGTTGGCTGTCACACAGTCCATGAAGAATTTAGAGTAAACTACCCCCTGGGAATTCCCTGGCGGTTCAGTGGTTAAGACTCCATGATCTACTGCAGGGGGCACAACTTCATCCCTGGTGGGGAAACTAAGATCCCACAAGTGTGAATTCATGTGAAGTTGTTATTTTCTCATCTGTGCCACCAAATCTTTACTGCAAATATAGGTTGTAACTATCTACTTCCAATATATCTTCTTTAACATATAAAGAGATCAATTACTTGTGACCCAGAAGTCCATGGAGCTGCCCTTTCGACCTCCATGAAGGCTATAGATTTGCAGCCACAAACGCACAGTTCACTCCCTGACTCTCGTTTGAGGAGTCATTCAAAGCCTTTGGGCCAGAGCCTGTTCCCACACTTGGCAGGGCTCCTGAGGCAAGGGGGGTGGTGCGAGGCATTGGGGGTTGCTAGATAGGTTTCAAAAGCCAAACTCTTTACAGACAAGCCTGGAAAATGGGGCCCCCGTCACCCACTGCACTCAGGAGTTTCTCATCCCAGGACTCCTCAGCCACCCTGTCCATGTTAGCATTTTATAACTATCATCTCTTTTAACCCGTGCCACACCTTGTGAGGTACCATCGATTCTATTTTGCAGATTAGGAAACTAAGGTCTGTACATTTAAATCACTTGTTCAAGGTCATACAAGATGTAATCCTTATATTTGGATGGAAGTTTTAATATAATTGAGGCAATATAATATGTACACACACACACACACACACACACACACACACACACACACACTCTCATAGTTTATTTTCAAAGAGATATTTATTATGTGTCAAAGCTGTAGCAAAGTAAAAAGAACAGAAGTTCTGAGTCCTGATGATGACTCTGTAACCTAATAGCTGTGCAGCTTAAAAGTAGGATAAAATCTATTTTTCTCTTTACATCCATTCTCCTCCAGCAAAGCATATTCCCAACACTGTGCCCTGTCTGAGTCCTCTGAGACTGACCTCCATGGACTGCTCTTTTAGGCTCTCTTACTGTCTGCCTTCTGGTTGGGTTTGTCCAAAGGGAAGGATCAGAGGGAAGATAAAGAACACAAGGCATTTCTTCACGTCCTGCTACCTCACTTACTCACTGCTGGGCTGAGGCTTGAGAGCTCCCTGCTCTTAGAAACAGTGTTGGGAGGTGGCTCTCCAATAGGTATAGCTCTTAGTGGGTTCTAGTAGCATCTATCTCCCCTTGTCCCAGGCAGAGAGGTGGTAATGCTTCTCACATTATGAGGATCTCCTAGAGCTTTACTATTTCTCCTATTTCCCTTAACTCTGCTCACACTCTGTAGTTGAGAGAGAACCTTCATTTAACTCACTTCAAACAGCCCATTGAGTGTACCATTTCTGTTAGGACAAAGACTGACATGTGTAAGGCAGCCCCCTTTGTCTGAACCTCAATTTTCTCATCTGTAAAATGGGGACAGGAATTTTGTGAGGGTAAAATCATATGTGTTAAAAGTAAACATAAACTTTGTAAAAGTACTAACAAAATATTTGTCATCATAAACTTATTGTTCTTTTCAATTAAAGTTTGCACTTTCAGTTTCCAAATATATACTAAAAATCTATTATCGGTAAGGCCCTATGCTAAATGCTGTGGGAACTCCTCTAAGCAGAGATTTAATTCGAGATGGGAAGAGTTGATTTAGGCTAAGAGAGGGGAGAAGGGTCTTAATAGGTAAAAAGAGATGGTTTGGCTGTTAAAGAGTAGTAGGATTTTTGCTCAGTGAAATTGGGGAAAGATGTAAAAGATTCTAGGGGAGGGAAAATGAGTTAGGGGTTTTGCAGAGGTTGGAGAAAGCAAGGCATATTTAAGGTGAGTGAGTAAACCAGTTTCATGGGAGATGAGGCCAGGCTGGAGGGTTGGAATAGATTTTCAAGGTCTTTGTAAAGTAATTATATGCTTTAGGAGCCTGGATGAATAAGAGGGAAATAAATTCCAATATATCTTAATATCTTTTTCCTACTATGGCATCTGTCCTATGAAAAGCTCTGCCTTGAAAAATAAGTGATCCAGTGGGATTTGGATGTCTTCACAACACGATTCGATTGATTGTCCTAATGGATTTTGCAGCAGATTGAATATTAAAGTGGCCAAGAAAGGATTTGACTGAAAATAGCTAATTTAGGCCAACTGGTACCTTTTTCAACATAAATTTATTGAACCTCTGCTATGGGACTTTATTTTGGAGCCCAAGAAGGTAAAACACATACACACAGAGTTCATTTATTTGGGCCCTTCTCCATACCTTTACTCCTGCCTCTCCCCCACACATGCTCCTAGGGTCCAGCAGAAGACCTGGCATATATTTTGTAGATACACAGGTGTATTATTTTTATTCCTTTTGGTTAAATTAAAAAATGAATGACTCATATAATTTATTTATTTACTATTTTTTAAAACATAATTTTTATTGGATTATAGTAGATTTACAATGTTGTGTTAGTTTTAGGTATACAGCAAAGTGAATCGATTATACATATACATATATCCACTCATTTTTAGATTCTTTTCCCATATAGGTCATTACAGAATGTTGAGTAGAGTTCCCTGTGCTATACAGTAGGTCCTTATTAGTTATCCATTTTATATATAGTAGTGTGTTTATGTGTCTCCCAATTTATCCCTCCCCCCATTTCTCCCTAGTAACCATAGTTTGTTTTCTACATCTGTGACTCTCTGTTTTGTAAATAAGTTCATTTGTACCATATTTTTAAAATTCCACATGTAAGTGATATCATATGATATTTGTATTTCTCTGTCATACTGACTTTCACTCAGTATGACAATCTCTAGGTCCATCCACGTTGCTGCAAATGGCATTATTTCATTCTTTTTTATGGCTGAGAAATATTCCATTGTATATATGCACCACATCTTCTTTATCCACAGAACTACACAACAGAACTTTCTGTGTTGATAAAAGTGTTCTGCATTTGTGCTGTTCAACATGGGAACCACTAGCTGCATGTGGCTATTGAGAACTTGAAACATATCTAATGTAAATGATGGGCTGAATTTTAAATGCTATATAATATGATTTAATACAGATTTAAATTTAAGTAACCACATTTGGTTAGTGGCTACATGCATGGGACAGTGCAGTTCTAGAGAGAAGTAGTCACAAGTAGGAAATCCACATAGACTCCATTCATCATGTCTTCATAACATTCTACAGTTGATGAAATCCTTTTCCATATAGTCTCTTTGCTACATTGTTTGAGCCGTGATTTGGGGTAACGGTCTAGGCCTTCCCATGAGTTTCTACCAAGTTGCTCCACTTTTAAAATGTTGTTTAATCCATGTTTACTCAGCTTCTCTCCTGAAGGTAATATGTGGTTGGCAAGAAATGATTTTCCAGCTGTAATCATTGTGATTCACTGAATGTGTTTACACCTGCTGGGCTTAAAATAGCACAACCTTAATTTAATAGCACCTGTAGTTAATCTAAATAATTATAAAAAGGCTTGGTAAGCCTGTGGTGTTGCTGAGAGAGAGTCGCTACGAGAGAGAGTTGCTACGAGAGAGAGTTGCTGTGTGAATGACCAACTGACCAACCTGCTAAGAACTTCTACTCAATAGATAATATGGGTAAGCATAATATGCTTATTGTTTTTATAATTATTTGAAAAATTGTTTGCATATATGCAAGACAGAAAATATTGATGTTGAAAAACTTAGAATTCCCATTTGAAATATGGCGTCAAGAAAGCCTTTTCCAATTAAGCGTCCTAATATTATGCAACCTCAAATTACCTGTCTTTGATACAGCTCGGGAGCAAAATCTATGTTGCTTTGCAGTAAGCCTGAGATCAGCTAAGAAAAAGGAAAATATGTTACTAGTTTTTCTAACCATATTGAAGTTATTTGTGGTTCTCTAAATACTACGTGGTCTTGCACATTGCCACTCCTGTGGGAGTCCTATTTCTTCAGCCAGGAATGCCCCTCATCTCCTTTGTTGACTGATAAACATTAGTTTGGGTTGTCTTTCAAAAACCAGCACAACTAGTACATCCTTTATTGAGATTTCTCTGACTTCCCAATAAATGCAGTGAGATACTTTACTTGGGAATTTGCACATACTTTAATAAGAGCAAATTAATTGCTATGGATATTTGTTTTTTTATGTGTGTGCACCATGAGAATGTGAGCCCAATAAGGACAGGAGCTGTATTTAATTAATCTTTGTATTCCCAAGAATTACTACGAAGATCAATGATGTTTAATTCAAAGTTGTTAAAAATAAAAACATGCTTTACCCTTTAGAGCTAGAATGTCATTTCAAGTTAGTTTTTGTTTGTGGTGTGTGATTGGAATAACCCAGAACAGAGAGAATCCCCAAATGTTTGAGATTATATACTAGAATATGAATTTAAGGACTTTTGCCTTTTTAAGTGTGTTTTGTTTACAATAATGTTAAAATTTATCCCTTCACTCATTAGCAATGCTCTGAGCCTCTACTAATCTGACTAACTTGAAATAGTCTTTATCACTTACCACTACTACCATCACCTGCCAGGGATCCTTATATTCAATTATTCTCTTTGAGTATTCCAGAGGGATGGGATTTTCTATATAAAATATACTGCTGAAATGTAAATTCCATGAGAACACGTATTCCCTTTTTTTTCCAGTTTTGATTGCTGACACAATCCATATCCTGAACAGTTACTTTGTACTTAATAAGAATTCAACATATATTTTGTATTAACAGCAATCAACAAATGTAATCAAACTTGCCCATGTCTTTACAATCCTTCATTCCACCATCCAGTACAGATACCATCCTGCTTAATTGTCCATGATCACTCTGCTACTCACAAGTTTCTGCCTATGCCACTGCCTGGCCCCCTTCTGACCTCCTCTAGAAAATAGCACTCCATACCCCCAGGCCACCGTCCACCCCACTGCTGACCTTCTCTATAAAGCACCATCTAAGATTTCATCACCATCAAGTCCACTCTTTCCACTTTACATGGCCAGCTCTTTCAGTGGGAGTTTCTATAACAGAGCAGATGCATCCTAGTGACTCCATCCCTCTCTCCAAATGACTCTTCTTTCCAGAACACACAGGTGACTCCGGGGTAATGGTGGTGGGTTTATCTTTAGGTGAGAGAATGCTCAAACGGAATTTGCTAGTGTAATTGAAAATACAGCTCTCTCCAACAGTCAGGCCCATTTGGTCTGGCCCATTCTACCAGAATTCACTTTACTGTGATTTTTTTCCCTCTTAGGAACCTTATTTTCTTCTCCTTTAGTTCAAGTCCCTTCAGGAACATCCAATTTATTGTATAGCTATGGACCTAAGTTTATGCCCTTCTCCATGAAGCTCCTAGGTCACCTGAAAATCAAACTATGTTTTTGGACATCTGTTTATGTCTTTCCCAAAACTGGTCTTCCCAGAGAAGTCAGATTATCCCAAGTGTGGCTCATGGAACAGAAGCTTGAAAGGAGTAAAATTGAAAGTCTTTGTACTAAGGAGGTTGGTAAGGTGGTCACTATTGTTAAAGAGGTCATTATTGAGGCTGAAGTCAGAAATGGAATGGGGTGGGACCCCTTAGGCTCCCAGTTATAGTGTGTCATAAACCAAAGAAAAGTTACAAGACTAGGTTACTGGATAGAACTTTCTATAATAGTGATTCACAAGCCTGGTGGGGTATGAGAGTCACCTGGAAGTCTTTAAAAATTTTTTTTTCTAGGATGCACCTCGGGATTCCCAAAATTCTTTCACAGTGATATATCTCACTTAGTATGTCCTGGGTTCTGGGAGGCTGGTCATAGAGGGCATAGGGTAGTGTCTCCCAACTTTTACATATATGGAACATTTAGAAAATGATAATGTTTAATGTTTGCACAGCACACTGTAGAGAATAAACACAGTAACTTGTGGCCTAAAATAACCATCCCAAGGGGCTCCAGCTGCTCCAGAGCCAACATGGTACCTAGATTGCTGAGAGGATTAATCTTGGCACATTTAAATTTGTGTGCCACTGCACATGCCCAGTTGGGAAGCTTAGAGAAAGTGTGACCTATCTCAACCCTCCAGTTTATTCAGTATCAGATCTGAATGAGGGCAAATTAGCTTCTTAGTTCTGTATTCCGGGAACAATATGTCCTTAAAGAAGGTGAAAGAGCTGAAAAATTGTGGAAGGAAAGTGACTCAAATACAATTTTCCATAGATAAATTCATGAAACAATAATATGCATGAAGACAAGAATAACTGAAGCCTATATATTAACACCTTACTTTCAGGTTTTGCTCAAAAATCTTAAAGTTCTAATTCCTTACCTTGGCATTCAAAGTTCTCTCTTGTCAAGACCTCTATTTTCAAGTGTATTTACTTTTGTCTTCAAATAACCTAAATTCTAGCCAAAAAATATTCCATGTGTTTACTGATGGGAGTTTGGTATTTTTTAACAGCTATTTTAGACTCATAATTGCTTCTCTCCCTAAATCACTCATCCTTCATGAACCAGCTCAAATTTCACTACCCTTATTGAAAATTTTCTAATCTCTCCAGCCACAAATCATATTTCTCTCTTTCATACTTCTGTAAACTCTTATCTGAGCCTCTATTATTCTGCTTATCACATACTATGTTATATCTACTTATACATGACCTGATTAGTGGGAATTAGACAGGCTTTGGTTGAAATCTAGCATTTGCCACTTACTAGATGGATGACCTTATAAAAATTATTTAAATTTGCTGAACTTCATTCAGTTTCTTAGTCTAACGGATTAAATGTAAGAGTCTCTATCATGTAGTAGACTGTTGGCAAACAATGGCTTCAATTCTCCGTCTCATACCTTTGCCCTTGCAAGTGGCTTTGTAGGTCATACATCAATAGGTGGAGTCTGTGTCCCCACTCCTTGAACTTGGGCTGGTCTTGAGACTCATTTTGGCCAGTAGAATGTGATGAATGTGAAGAGTGTGCCTGTTCTGAACTTAGGCCTCAAGAGACCTTGCGTGTTCCCACTTGCTCTCCTGGAATCCTGCTTAACTGTCGTTCAAACAAGCCAAAGCTAATTTCCTGAAGCATGTGAGACCACTTGGAGCAAAGTTAAGCTGTCACAGCTGAAGACATTGTAGGTCATTCAGCAACCAGCTGACTTACTGACACGTGTAAGTGAACACAGTTGGGATGAAAAGAACCCCACCCCCACCCCGCAACTTCCACTGAGCCCAGCCCAAATTACCAAAACATAGATCTGTGAACTTTAATATTTGGCTGTTTTAAGCTAGTGGTGCCCCAACTTTAGCTTGCATCAGAATCACTTTGAAGGTTTGTTAAGATACAATTACTTGGCCCCACCCATCGAGATTCTGATTCATACGTCTGAGAGGGGGGTCCCTAAATTGTATTTCTAGCAAGTTCCCATCTGATTCTAAGGCAGGTGGTCCAGGTCCTGTGTTTTGAGAATGACTGTTTTAATCTGTTAGGTTTTGAAGTAGTTAATGTAGCAAAAGCTACCTGATAGGCAGGGGTATTGTAAATCAGATAGTAGGCACTCAAGTCTAGTTATTGCTATCTGTTATATTTCTTCAACTAGCCTAGAATTTCCTTGAAGAAAATGACTATTATCTAGTAAATATATCCTCTCTTATCTCTCAAATTGCAGTACCTTGCATGTGGTAGGCATATTTTGATTCAGTATCCTACACAAATAGCAAGCCAGTGTCACACAGAATTCCTTTGCTCTTTATAACTATTATATTCTCTTTCATAATTTGGGACGATTTTTCTAAAGATAATTTAATACTCTTTGATTCTAAAATTCTTATTTCTTACATTCATATGTCTATGAACTTCTGTCAAAAATAAATAATAGAAGGTCACAGTTTTATTATGGGATGGCTACAGGTGTATTGTGTTACTGTAGTTAGAAGGGTTGAGGATTCTGGTAAGAAGGTAGCTTACATAATCAGCCAAGGGGGAAAAAAAGCCAAGGAGAGAATAAATAGCTTGGGAGAAAATGGAAAGATTAGTGGACCAGAGATCTCTATAAGATCTAAAGACAATTTTGGTGAGAATACAAAGGTAAGAGAACAGGAAAGGAAAGAGTATGGTCAGAATGTAAGCTATTAGAATTTAAGATCTGGAGAATGAACTTATTAAATAATGCCCAGGAAATATGTATTTTAAAACAGATCCCAAAATGGTTCTGATATGCAACAAGGTTGGTAATGAATATTCTGCTATAATATGCTCTTTACTTTTGTCGAAAGCCATGGTAAGAGACAAACATATTATACTTACTTCTGCAAGGGCTGAAAACTGATGCTGAGAACATTACCCATTATATCATTCAATGTTTCCTACAAAAGTCCATGTAAAAAAATTTGTCCAATTTAGTGCCAGGAAAAAAGACAAATTTACCTTCCCTGAGGTACTGCTATATTTCTTCCTTTATGGTACTGAAAGTTAGAGAATTCACCATGGTGGCTTCTTCCTCGTGGTTGCTAAGCAGCTAAGAGCCAAGCCTGAATCTCAGCCATTTCTAGATTGTTAAGTCTCCCTCCTCTTTCCTCTCAAGGCCCCTTGTATATACCCCTGCATTACCACTGACACATCATATTTAAGTTATTCATTAAATGTATTTCTTCATCATTTTCTTGTAAACCCCTAAAAGTAGGCACCTTGGCGTTTATATCCATTCGTCTGTAGTAACTAGCATAGTGCCTGCTGTGAAGTAGACTATAGGGAAATTTTTTTGCTAAGTTATTAACTAAATGCTGACAACTATTAGATACATGAATTACATTAACAATAATGGTAGGTAAGTTTGTTCTTACCTTCTTTCTTGGCTTTTAATTATATACATATGTATAATATTAAATTAAATTATAATATTTAATTATAATATATAAAAATTTATTATTATCATACGTGTTTCACTGCTGAGTGTTAGGAAATCCTTTTTACTCATTTCTTGTACTCCTCCTATGTAGAGGGATACCAGTTAGTCTTACATCTCTGGCTTTTTCTCTGTCCCTTTACTGAGTCTATCTAGGAAGCTAGAATGACTTATCTGATTGGTAAATCTGAGAATCAACCAGATATGTTCAGCCTAAGAGTCCTCATTTTTACAGTTTCATCATTTAAATCATTTAGATCTGTGTTTATTTGCTACACTCCCTTTTATTCCTCCATTCAGATAGATCTAGTTTGTCCTCTAAAAGCTCAACTCCCTTTGTAAATACATTCTTTGTTCTTTCACTTCTTGGTACTTTTTGTTTATGCTTTGTCATTTCCAGAACTAGAACAGTTTCCTGAGCCCCCATTTTCTCCTCATCTATAAAGTACCCTTCAATTAACCTTGTCTACTGCTTTTGGCCCTTGCACAGTTTCTGAGGCAGCTTATTTCCCGAGACTAAGACATCACAAGTATGCTTCTTTAATGAATTTGTGATTTATTTTTCCCATTTTCTCTGTATAAGGAGACTTGCATCTAACTTGATAGTGCCCCACATTTCTTTTTATTTGCCCATTAATAAAATCTGCTTTATTTCAAATGGTAAAACAACAATGTGGTTCTCCAATATTCACAGGTATAAGTAGCAGGTCTTACAACAAAGAGCCCCAGAGGTAATATAGAAGCAGACAAACCATGCAACTTCATACTAGTCTTTACTGGTTCTGAATGAAGGTCAAAATTTATGATCCGAAGGCCAAAAATATATTGGAATGGTATATAGACCTAGTTGGTGAACATGTTAGATGGTATGAAACCATATTAGATGATATAACTCTAATGTCTGAATGTAGTGTATAAAAGAGCTATTTAGTAAAAGGCTATAAGAAAAACATGTGAAAATAATCTGAATCAAAGATTTTATGATCCCATACTCAACCCAGGGGTGTTTGGAGTCCCCAGAAGAGTATTCCCCATTGTGGCTCAAGTTCTTAAACAATGAGTTAGCAGATGGGGGCCAAAATATATTGACTCCGCCTTTACTTTGATAAGACTAAGGTAGGAAGTAGTTTATACATGGGACAGTAAACTCTAGTATTGATCCAGATTACATATATTTACTCACCTAATTATAGACATCGCCAAACATACACAGGCCTCCTCAAGTGTGTTGGGCCTCCATAAAATAGTGGCAAAGTGGCACGTATGGGCAGGAAAGAGTATATGCTCCTGGGAGTTACATGCTCCAAGAGGAAAGACGAAGGGACTGCACCGAGCAAGCTCAGTTTACCCTTGCCGAATTTACCCATCATATTCACATATCAGTCACTCCGCTCTCCCTAGACCGGAGTGTATAAAGAGACAACATTCAAAAGTATTAGAGAAATTGGGGCAAATAGACTGAGATTAATCAACAAACAGTAAAATAAATTTGAATGAAAGAATGGAAAAAATAATTGGGAGGAGTCCACTGGAAAATATATATATTTAGGTAGGAAAGGCTTCTTTGAAATCCCTAGGTATTGCCATTAGAATACTACATTGAGAACCAAAGTGAAAACCTTATCAAAGGGCTTGTGGCTAAACTGACTTCTAGTAACACCTCTAAGATCCAGGCCATTGCCTGAGAGTAGCTTAACAGTAACAGTGTCATCAGCATGCAGTCATACCAAGCTAATAATACCCACACAAGTATAAATTTAGAATTGCTCAGTGAAGCACCATGCAATTATGACAATAAAGACAACAGAGAGGCTGACATTTATGAGCTCTCCCTCTGTTCCAGGCATGTGCTAAGTGCTATATATATTACCACACTTGGTCCTCAAAACAATTCTGTACATTAGATATCAATATTCTCATTTTATAACTAGGGAAAACAAGGCAAAGTAACATACTAAATAAAGCTCATAAAGCTGAAAGTAGCAAAGTCAGGATCTGACCCAAGATTGGCTAACTATAAACCCAGTGTTTTTTTTGCATATGCCAAAGTAAACACATCTGTAAATATTATGGGGCTGGATTGTGAGAACTCTAGGACTTCTGACTTTTTATATTTCTATGACCTGACACTGAAAAGTTCCTGACCCCAGATCATCACTTTTCTTCTTTTCTCTTTTCATTCCTTTGTTTCTTCTCTATTTGAAAGTTCCAGTGGGCTAATTGGAAAGGTCTTCCATAAATACAGTAAAAGTCATTATGAGGTTATCCAAAGGACAAAATGAGGAGGGAGAGTGTGCTACAAGTGGAAAATTATTGTAAGTTTGAATTACAACCTAGTCGGACCTGCTTAGGGCTCAGTAGAGGATCACATTATATACCAGGACACTGTTAAATAGATTTTACTTTAATTTCGAAGACACAAAGAAGATAATTTTAAAATGGAAGATAAATATTTCACATATGTTTTTAGATCTCATAATTTGAAAGACTAATCTCTGAAAAATTATGTAGAATCTAGATCATCATCATTATAGGAAATATTCCAGACAGTTCTTAAAATATATGTATTTCCCCAATTTAACTAATATTGTTCTAGAAAGAGCACTGAACTTGGAAAGTAAAGGTTTGGATCTTACTGTGTGAAATAGGATATGTTGGTTAGTCTCTCTGAGCATCAATTTCTTCATCTGTACAGAAGGTTAAGTAATATGTTTCACAGACTAATTATGAATAATCAAGAAAAAAATATATGTTAAAGTGTCTGGCTCAGTGCAAGGCCTCTAGCAGATATTAATGATATATTGTATTTAAATCAGTGGAGGTACATCATTACATTTCTTCAAATTCTCAGATCACTTTCTTGACAAATGTCATAGTCTTACAAAAGCCTGAAAATAATTTGTATTTATTCAGTCATTAAATTACCAATTGTTGTTTGGGTGCCTATGATAAGCTAGATACTGTGTTAGCCTCTATGGATATAGAAGTTAAAGAAATGTCTTCAAGTTGTTTATGATTGAGTAGAGAAGAAACAAGAAAATAATTATAAACAGTGTGCAAAATGCTATGGTAGAAGAAATCCCCCAGAAAGAACCCCTAACCATAAAAGGGAAATTATCCTAAAACAAATTGGTAAGTGGAGTCTTTCTTAGGAAACTCGGTAGATTTCTACTTTTGGCCAAATCGTATGTTGTTCTTACGTAACTCTGACTCTTATAACTGGAAGATACTTTGTCTGAGGTATTGAAATGCACACTGGACTTGGGAATAAAAGAACTAAATTTTAGGTCTGGGTTTGTCATTTAGCAGTTGCCTGAATGGGCAAGTCAAAATAATTTGTGAATTTTAGTTTTTCCTTCTGGGAAGCATATCTGTGTGTGTGTGTGTGTGTGTGTGTGTGTGTCTGTGTGTGTCTGTGTGTGTGTGTCTGTGTGTGTCTGTGTATGTGTGTGTGTGTGAGAGAGAGAGAGAGAGAGAGAATTAAAAGAAATTTTCATTCATGTAACATTGCAAAATAGCTAATCAAATGGCTAAGTTCAGAAGGTCAGTAATAGTGGTAGAGTTTAGGAACTGTGAAAGGGCAAGAAAAATCCCCAGGTTGGCTTCACACATGGCAGTGAGCTGAATGGCACTACAAGTCAAAGACTGGCTATATGTACCATTATTTAATGCCAGCTGAGGGCCTGATTCTGTCTCCTTTAGCCAATGATGGCATTTCAGGCAAAGATGAGGAATAAAGGGTATGCATGCTGACACCCCAAAAAGTGTCAGACAAAACACGCCTCTGAATATAGTCCTCTGAGTTCAAATACAATCTCAAAATCCTTTCTCAACACTTTTACTCCAGGTAGTCACTACCAGTCTGAGTTATTTGTCATTCCAGATTCCTAATCAAACTCTGACACACAGCCTCTCTGACATGGCTTAAGGTGCCGGCTTTTAGCTAATCAGGGTATTGCCTGGAACCTTGCAGTGAGCTGGAGGAAATATTAGGAGAAAGAAACATTTTACACATTCATTCCAAAAACATTCAGAAATTATAATTAAATTTGTACTGTAACCAAAGACAAGATGGTGTCAACAGGTGTCCTCACAGCTGCTGAGCTTCATGCCCAAGCTTCCTAAGTTTATTCTGAGTTTTCATAACTGTCTGCTACCTAAAGTCATCTACTTATGTATTTCTAATAATATACAGGGATGAAAGCCACTCATAATAGCTTAGTCACTGAGACTATATTTTTTGAATATTGACTGAGTGTGTGTATATATATATATATATATATATATACATATACACACACAATGTACATGGGTGTATACATGTGTGTATATGTATGTACATACATATATGCAGTTTACATTTATTTAAAGGCATTTTATATTAATGCTACTGTTACTATACTGTTTTTATTTCAATTTCTATTATTCAAAGCTGGTGTATTAGCTCGGGATGCCTTAACAAGATAACACAGACTGGGTGGCTCGAACAATAGAAATTTAGTTCTCATGGTTCTGGAGGCTAGAATACAAGATCAAGGTGTCAGCAGCGTTGGTGTCTGGTGAGGACTCTTTCCGGGGCTTGCAGATGCTGCCTTCTTGCTGTTGTCTGTGTACACGCAGAAATCTGCAAGATCTGTGAGATCTACTGTCTCTTTTAAGGACAACAGTCCTATTGGATTTAAGGCTCTACTCTTATGACTTCACTTAGACCCTATAAGAGGGTCATACAGGTTATCTCCAAATACAGTCACAATAAGGGTTAGAACTTCAACATATGAATTTTGTTGGGATGTGATTCAACTCATAACAGCTAGTACATAAGAATATAATTTTTATTTATTAACTCTGTGTCGTGAAGCCTTGCTAAACTCAAGTATCAGTTTTAGTAGCATTTTTGTAGATTCCTTAGTATTTTATACTTAGACAATCAGACTGTCTGCAAATAAAGACAGCTTCATTTCTTTATTTTATTTTTATTTTTTTTGCGGTACGTGGGCCTCTCACTGTCGCGTTGTCTCCCGTTGCGGAGCACAGGCTCCGGACATGCAGGCTCAGCGGCCATGGCTCACGGGCCCGGCTGCTCCACGGCATATGGGATCCTCCAGGACCGGGGCACGAACCCGTGTTCCCTGCATTGTCAGGCGGACTCTCAACCACTGCGCCACCGGGGAAGCCCCATTTTTTATATTAAATCTGATGAGTTCTACTTTTTAACCTAGGCTTCTTGCACTGGTTAGTATCTCCAGGATAATATTGATTAGGAGTGCCTTGTTCCTGAATTTAGGGAGAAAGAATTCAGTGTTTTTCCACAAAGTTATAAGTAGGTTTTTCCTAGTTACCCTAAATCAGGTTGAGACAGACCTCGTCTATTATTAGTTTGCTAAGAGTTTTTTAAATAAATGAGTTTTGAATTTTATCAAATGCTTTTTTGCACATGCTGAGATGATCATATGGTTTTTATTTTTACTATTAATAAGGTGATTTTAACTTATTGATTTTTCCAGTGTTAAACAAATTTACATCTCTGAATTCCACATGGTTATAGTATATTATCATTCTTACATATTACCAGAGTAGATTTAATAAAATTCTCAAGAATTGTATTTATGAGAGAGATTGGTCTTTAGTTTTATTTTCTTTTTTTTTTTACCATCTGTATTGGAGTAGTTTTATTTTCTTACAATGCTTTTGGTTTAAACATCTGAGTAATGTTTGCTTCATAACATGAGTCAGAAAGTGTCCCATCTGTTTAGTTTTCTAGAAGAGTTCATGAACGATTGATCAATTGGTATATATATTTTAAATGGCTGATAGTTGTATGGTCAGGCCACTCAAGATGGCTGTTGTCTTGCTCTCTGTACATCCCCTGCTCAATCAGTCCTTGCTTCACCTACACCCTATTCACACGACTATTCAATCCTCTTACTCATAGGGCTTAATCAGTAACTACCTACCTGCTTGTCCCTCTATCCCAGCTGCTGGTTTCCTTGGTAACTGATGATCCAACCTGACATAGATTCCCCCTATAAATGGTAGCCTCCTTCTCCCACGAGTATCGAAGACTTGCTGCCATGTCCCTCCTGCTCTCTGCCACACATGGTGGGGTGTTGCTCCAGGATGATGCTTCAGACTTGTATGATTCCCTATCCATATAATAAACCACTGACGTCTCTGTTCCTCTCTCTGAGCTCTTTCTTCAGTTTTGTGGCTGGGCAATTACAAGGATTGCAGAACTACAGAGGGCAGCCCAATGATAGTGTTCACCAGTGATGCCATCTGGGCCTGGATATTTCTTTGTTGGGAGGCTATTAGCTACAATTTTAGTTTCCTTAATATATCATATTTGGCTATTAAAGATATCTGTTTCTCCTTGAGTGATCTTTGGTAGCTGTGTCTTTCAAATAATTTCCCCATTACATCTAAATTGTCCAACTTACTGGCAAAATGTTCATAGTATTCCCTTTCTTTTAAATGTCTTTAGGCTCTGTAGCGATGTTCTTCCTATTATTTCTGATATTAATAACTTTTATATTCTCTTATCTAATTAGTCAGGTTAGAGTTTTATAAATTTTATTTACCTGTCATAGGAAGAGTTTTGGTGTTTTTTCCTGTTGTTTTTCTTTGATTTTTGCCCATTTTTATTATTTCCTGCCTTTGACTTTCTTTTAATTTAATTTGCTCTTCATTTTTCTATTTTAAGGTGAAAGATTATATAATTGTGTTGAGAGATTTTGTTCCTAGTATAATCACTCAATGCTATAAATTTTCCTCTAAGCACTGTTTTAGTTGCCTCTCACACATTTTGATGCATTTTCATTTCCATCCAATTAAAAATATTTTCTAATTTCCCTTGTGCTTTCATATTGTGTATTTAGAAATGATTTTTTTTTTTTAGTTTTAAATACTTGAAGGAGCTTTCAGATGTAGTTATACTGTTGATTTCTACTTTAATTCCATTGTGGTCACAAAACAGGCCTCTCATGACTGTGATACTCTTCAGTTTGTTGTGACTTGTTTTATGACCAGCAAATGATATAAGTAAATATTTTGAGTGCTCTTAAAAAGAATATATATTCTGTTCTTGTTTGCAGTGTTCTATAAATGTCAGTTAGGTCATGTTGAGTGATGGTGTTGTTTAAGTCTCCTATGTTCCTATTAAATTTCTGTCTACTTGCTCTATCAATTATTGAGATAGGAGTGTTAATCTCTAACAATAATTGTAGATTTGTCTATTTCACCTTTTATTTTTATCAGTTTTGCTTTGTTTTAAAGTCCTGTTATTAGATGCATACAAAAGTAGGATTATGTTCTTAAAGAATGGATCTTTTGATCTTTATGAAGTAATACTTCTTAATGTTATTTATTGATCAGATCTGTTACCTAACAGGCTTTAGGAAAATGAATCTCAATAATGGATTAGTTTTAATGGAGGGAAAGAATATTAATCATCCTTCTTCAATTACCACAGAGAAGCAAGCTTATATTAGGCTGAAAGAGGCCTAAACATGAAGGTATAGGAAGTTATGACATGAGGCAGTCATCCTAGAACACAGATTCTTTCCTGCTTAAAAAGTTCTATGGAGCCACCTTTTCTATAAGGTGGCAATTTTTAAAAAATTGAAGTATAGTTGATTTATAATGTTGTGTTAGTTTCAGGAGTACAGAAAAGTGGTTCCGTTATACATAGATATATCTATTTTTTTCTATTTTTTTCAGATTCTTTACCCTTACAGCTTATTACAAAATATTGAGTATAGTCCCCTGTGCTATACAATAGGTCCTATTTTGTATATAGTAGTGTCATTTTGTTAGTCCCAAACTCCTAATTTATCCCCCCTTTTCCCCTTTGGTAACTATAAGTTTATTTTCAATGTCTGTGGGTCTATTTCTGTTTTGTATATAAGTTCATTTGTATCATTTTTTTTAGATTCCACATATCAGTGATATCATATGATATTTATCTTTTTCTTTCTGACTTGCTTCACTTTGTATGATAATCTCTAGGTCCATCCATGTTGTTGCAAATGGCATTAGTTCATTCTTTTTTATGGCTGAGTAATATTCCACTGTATATATGTGCCACATCTTCTTTATCGATTCATCTGTCAATGGACATTTAGGTTGCTTCCACATCCTGGCTATTGTAAATAGTGTTGCAATGAACATTGGGGTACCTGTATCTTTTTGAATTATAGTTTTGTCTGGATATCTGTCCAGCAGTGGGATTGCTGGATCATATGGGAGCTCTATTTTTAGTTTTTTAAGGAACCTCCATACTGCTCTCCATAGTGGCTGTACCAATTTTCATTCCTACCAACAGTGTAGGAGGGTTCCTTTTTCTACACCCTCTCCAGCATTTGTTATTTGTAGAATTTTTGGTGATGGCCATTCTGACCAGTGTGGGGTGATACCTGATTGTAGTTTTGATTTGCATTTCTCTAATAATTAGCAATGTTGAGCATCTTTTCATGTGACTTGGCCAGCTGTGTGTCTTCTTTGGAGAAACATCTATTTAGATCTGCCCATTTTTTGATTGTGTTTTGTTTTTTTTTTGATATTGAGCTATATGAGCTGTTTGTACACTTTGGAGATTATTCCCTTGTCGGTCGCATCAGTTGCAAATATTTCCTCCTGTTCTGTATGTTGTCTTTTCATTTTGTCTACGGTTTCCTCTGCTGTGCAAAACCTATAAATTTACTTAGGTCCCATTTGTTTATTTTTGGTTTTGTTTCCATTACCCTAGGAGAAAGATCCAAAAATATATTGCTGTGATTTATGTTAAAGAGTGTTCTGCCTATGTTTCCCTCTATAGGGCACTTCTGAGGTTTTCCACTACAATGTCCTTCCATGGCATAGGGACTTGGTCAATCTTGTTCATCAATGTATGCTCAGCATCTAGAAGAATGTCTGGCACACAGTAGGTATTTAATAATTATTTAATGACATGAAATTTAAACATCATAGGTTGGCATTCAAGGCTTTTCACAATGGGCCTTAGTCTCATTTATCATCACCCCTGGCGTTGTGAATCCTGTCAGGTTATGGGATGAGAAAGAATTGGAATGAGTTGTCAGTATCAGATCTTCAACGACAGAGCTGCAACCAAAGATAGTTTGAAGATCAACGTGCTAGAAAAAGGCAGGACAAAATTTTAGCTATCTGGCAGGAATGATATTAAGTGTTTGTTATAGGGCTACACTAAGAGAAATGTCAGTGCTGAGTCAGTGCAGTTACATCCATTTGGAGTCTTTTGGGATCAGGATGTAAAGGAGGAGATTAAGTATAGGTTATATTTGGGATGTAGGAACTGGCACATTAATTTCCTTTGACATTGGTTGTGGGCAACATCGCTTTTATTAAAGGCCCAGGCTTGGCTCCAGTAGACTATTAATGCATCTTAAAGGCTGTCTGTGTTTGGCCCTAGAAATGCCACCATCACATAACATGGCACTTCTTGCCATTACATGACCACAAACACATTCATACTGCCTTTGCTTTGCTCCTGTCATTTCTTCTTTCTAGAAAAAAACTCTCTCCCCCACACCTGCTTTCCTGACTTCCTGGCTGGGTGAAATCTTCCTTTCTTATCCTTTATGATTCAGATAAATTAGTAATGTTTTCTGAATATTTTTCTGGTCCCCTCCAGGCAAAAATTTCTCCCTTCTGTTTTTCAAACCCTTCATATCTGGCACCCTTATAGCAACTATCATATTCTTAACATATTCTATAACAATTTCTATTTATGTGTCTGTTCCCTATATATAATGGACCCTTTTTATAAATAGAAAATGTACCTTTGATCCCTAACATTTTTTTATTGAAGTATTGATTTACAATATTGTATTAGTTCCAGGTGTATAGTGATTCAATAATGTTATAGATTATACTCCATTTAAAATAATTGCAAAATAATGGCTATATTTTCCTGTGCTGTACAACATATGCTTGTTGCTTATTTATTTTGTACATTGTAGTTTCTATTTCTTAATCCCCTACCCTTATCTTGCCCCTCCCCACCTTCCCTTTCCCAATGGTAACCACCAGTTTGTTCTCTATATCTGTGAGTCTGATTCTGTTTAGTTATATAGAGTTGTTTTATTTTTTAGATTCCACATATAAGTGATAACACACTGTATTTGTCTTTCTCTGTCTGACTTATTTCACTAAGCATAATACCCACTAGGTCCATCCATGTTACAAGTGGCAGAATTTCATTGTTTTTATGGCTGAGTAATATTCCATTGTGTGTATGTGTCATGTCTTCTTTATCCATTCATCTGTTGATGGACACTTAGGTTGCTTCCATATTTTGGCAATTATAAATAATGCTTCTATGAACATTGGGGTGCACAAACCTTTTCAAAATAGTGTTTTGTTTTCTTTGGATATATACCCAGGAGTAGAATTGCTGGATCATATGATAGTTCCATTTTTAGTTTTTTGAGGAACAGCAGTACTGTTTTCCATAGTGGCTGCACCAATTTACATTTCCACCAACAGTGTCCAAGGGTTCCCTTTGCTCCACATCCTCACCAACATTTGTTATTTGTAGACTTTTTGATGATGGCCATTCTTCCCAGAGTGAGGTTATAACTTATTGTGGCTTTGATTTGCATTTCCCTGATGATTAGTGATATTGAGTATCTTTTCATGTGCCTATTGGCCATCTATATGTTGTCTTTGGAAAAATGTCTATCCAAGTCTTCTGCCCATTTTTTAATCAGGTTGTTTTTGATATTGAGTTATATGAACTGTTAATATATTTGGTTATTAATCCCTCATCAGTCATATCATTTGTAAATATTTTCTCCCATTCAGCAGGTTGTCTTTTTGTTTTGTTGATGGTTTCCTTTGTTATGCAAAAGCTTTTAAGTTTAATCAGGTCCAATTTGTTTGTTTGCTTCTGTTTCTTTTGACTTAGGAGGGTGCTACAAAATAATATTGTTACAATTTTATGTTAAAGAGTGTTCTGCCTATGTTCTCTTCTCGGAGTATTATGGTTTCACATCTTACATTTAGGTCTCCAATCAATTTTGAGTTTAGTTTTTAACATGGTGTAAGGAAATTTTCTAATCTCATTCTTTGACATGTAGCTGCCCAGTATTCCAAGCACCATTAATTGAAGAGACTGTTTTTTCTCCATATAGTCTCTGTATATTCTTGCCTCCTTTATCATAGATTAATTGACTATAGGTGTGAGGGTTTATTTCTGGGCTCTCTATCCTGTTCCATTGATCTAGGTTTCTGTTTTTTCTTTTGCTAGTGCCATGCTGCTTTGATTACTCTAGCTAGGGAACATGATAATTAGAACCTTGTTCTTTTTTCTCAAGATTGCTTTGTTTATTTAGCCTTTTTGTTGTTCCATATAAATATTAGAATTATGTGTTTTGGTTCTGTGAAAAATTTCATGGCTATTTTGATAGGGATTGCATGAAGTCTATAGATAGCTTTGGATAGTGTGGACATTTTAACAATATTCTTCCAATCCATGAACACAAGATATCTTTCCATTTCCTTGTAGCATCAATTTCCTCATCAATATTTCATAGTTTTCAGAGTATAGGTCTTTTCACATCCTTGATTAAGTTTATTCCTAGATAGTTTACCCTTTTTGATGTAATTTTAAACAGGGTTGTTTTCTTGCATTCTATTTCTATAGTTCATTTTTAGTGTATAGAAAAGCAACAGAGTTCTGTATATTAATCTTGTATCTTACACCTTTACTGAATTTATTTATTTGTTCTAAATGTTTTATGGGGAGACTTTAAGGTGTATGTATATGTGTGTATATATGTATATATAAAATCATGTCATCTGCAAATAGTGGCAGTTTTACTTATTCCCTTCAAATTTGGTTCTCTTTTATTTGTTGTCCAATTGCTCTGGTTAGGACTTCCAATACTATGTTAAATAGAAGTGGCAAGAGTGTTCATTCTCATCTTGTACCTGATTTTAGAGGAAAGACTTTCAGCTTCTCACTGTTGGCATGATGTTAACTCTAGGTTTGTCAAAAATGAACTTTATTGAGATATGTTCCCAACATTGAGAGTTTTTATCATCAATGAATGTTGAATTTTGTCAAATGCTTTTTCTGCATTGATTTTGATGATCATCTGATATTTTTTTAGTTCAATTTCATTTATTAATAATCATGTCTCACTATATATTATAGTAAAAGACAATTGCCAATCAGAGCTTCTCATGAGCAGGAAAGAAGCAACATCACACCAATTTATTAAGAATTCAACTGAAAACAAAATAAATTTAAATTCTGGTTAGCTTGTGCATTGTGATCTTAGATAACCACATATTTTATTCTACTTTTAAATGTTACTGAAAATAGCTTATATAGGGGAGCAAAATTTGACACCCCAAAATGTGTCTCTTTGACATGAGGATTAATTTAGGCTGATTATTATTTTTTATTATTTATTAGAATATAGTTGCTTTACTATGTTGTGTTAGTTTCTACTGTGCAGCAAAGTGAATCACCTATATGTATACATATATCTCCTCTTTTTTGGATTTCCTTTCTACTTACGTCACCTAACAGAGCATTGAATAGAGTTCCCTGTGCTACACAATAGGTTCCATTAGTTATCTATTTTGTACATAGTATCATTAGTGTATATGTGTCAATCCCAATCCTCCAATTCATCCCAGCCCCCCTTTCCTCCTTGGTACCCATACGTTTGTTTGCTACATCTGTGTCTCTTTCTGCTTTGCAAATAAGATCAACTATACGATTTTTCTATATAGATTCCACATATGTGCATTAAAATACAATATTCGTTTTTTCTCTTTCTGACTTACTCTGTATGACAGTCTCTAGGTCCATCCACATCTCTACAAATGACCCAATTTTGTTCCTTTTTATGGCTGGGTAATATTCCATTGGGTATATGTACAACATCTTCTTTATCCATTCCTCTGGATGGACATTTAGATTGCTCCCATGTCCTGGCTATGGGATGCAGCAAAAGCAGTTCGAAGAGGGAAGTTTATAGCAATAAAATTCTACCTCAAGAAATGAAGAAAATCTCAAATAAATAACCTAATCTTACACCTAAATCAGCTTGAGAAAGAAGAACAAACAAAACCCAAAGTTAGTAGAAGGAAAGGAATCATAAAGATCAGAGCAGAAATAAATGAAATAGAAATGAAGAAAACAATAGTAAAGATCAATAAATCTAAAAGCTTGTTCTTTGAGAAGATAAACAAAATTAATAAACCTTTAGTCAGACTCATCAAGAAAAAAAGGGAGAGGGCCCAAATCAATAAAATCAGAAATTAAAAAGAAGTTACATCTGACATCACAGAAATACAAAGGATAATAAGAGACTACGACAAGCAACTATATGCCAATAAAATGGACAACCTGGAAGAAATGGACAAATTCTTAGAAAAGTAAACCTTCCAAGACTGAAGCAGGAAGAAACAGAAAATATGAACAGACCAATCACAAGTAGTGAAATTGAAACTGTGATTAAAAACCTCCAACAAAAAAGTCCAGGACCAGAAGTCTTCACAGGTAAGTTATGTCAAACATTTAGAGAAGAGCTAACACCTACCTTTCTCAAACTCTTCCAAAAAATTTCAGAGGGTGGAATACTCCCAAACTCATTCTATGAGGCTGCCATCACCATGATACCAAAACCAGACAAAGATACCACACAAAAAAGAAAACTACAGGCCAGTATTGCTGATGAACATAGATGAAAAACTCCTCAACAAAATGTTAGCAAACTGAATCCAGCAACACATTAAAAGGATCATACCCCATGATCAAGTGGGATTTATCCTAAGGATGCAAGGATTCTTCAATATATGCAAATCAATCAATATGATACACAATATTAACAAACTGAAGAATAAAAATCATATGATCATCTCAATAGATGCAGAAAAACTTTCAACAGAATTCAACACCCATTTATGAGAAAAGCTCTCCAGAAAGTGGGCATAGAGGGATTATCTGATTTTTTAAATCCTTTTGTTAATGTGATGTTTCACATTGATATGAATATATTGAACCATCTTTGTATCCCTGGAATAAATCCCACTTGATCATGGTGTTTGATCCATTTTTATATATTGTTGAATTTGGTTTGTTTAATATTTTGTTGAGAATTTTTGCATGTATATTCAGGAGAGATATTGGTCTGTAAATGCTTTTTTTGTAGTATCTTTGGTTTTGGTATCAGGGTAATGGTGGCCTTGTAGAATGAATTTGAGAGTACTTCATCATCTTCAGTTTTTTTTGGAATAGTTTGAGAAGGATAGGTATTAGCTCTTCTTTATTTGTTTGGTAGAATTCCCCTATGAAGCCATCCAGTCTTGGAGTTTTGTTTGTTGAAAGTTTTTTAAATTACAAATTTAATTTCACTATTAGCAGTATCTTCAGATTGTCTATTTCTTCCCAATTCAGTTTTGGCAGGTTCTGTCTTTCTAGAAATTTGTCCATTTCTTCCAAGTTGTCCAATTTGTTGGTATATAACTGTAGTATTACCATTGTTTTGTATCTCTGTGATATTGGGGGTTTTTGTTTGTTTGTTTTTGTGGTATGCGGGCCTCTCATTGCTGTGGCCTCTCCCGTTGAGCACAGGCTCTGGACACGTAGGCTCAGCGGCCATGGCCCACAGGCTCAGCCACTCCACGGCATGTGGAATCCTCCCAGACTGGGGCACAAACCCACGTCCCCTGCATTAGCAGGCAGACTCTCAACCACTGCACCACCAGGGAAGCCCTGTGATATTGGTTTTTACTTCTCTTTCATTTCTTATTTTGAGTCTTTTTTTCTTGATGAGCCTGTTTAAAAGTTTATCAATTTTGCTTATCTTTTCAAAAACTCAGCTCTTGGTTTCATTTATCTTTTCTATTGTCTTTTATTTCTATTTTATTTAGTTCTTCTTTGACCTTTATTTCCTTCTTTGTGCTGACTTTGGGCTTTCTTTTTCTAATTCTTTTTGATGGTAGGTTAGTTTTTTTGTTTTTTGGATTTTTCTTGTTTCTTGAGGTAAGTCTATACCACTATAAACTTCCCTCTTAGAACTGCTTTTGCTGTATCCCATAGAGTTTTGGAAAGTTGTGTTTCCATTTTCATTTATCTTGAGGTATTTCCTGATTTCCTTTGATTTCTTCATTGACCCACTGGTTTTATAGGACCATGTTGTTTGTCTCTACATATTTGTGCTTTTCCCATTTTTCTTCCTGTAGTTGATATCTAATTTCATACATTTGTGGTAAAAAAAAAAAATGCTTTACATACTTTCTATCCTCTTAAACTTGAGACTTGTTTTGTGGCCTAGCATGTGATTGATCCTGGAGAAAATTCAATATGCATCAAAAAGAATGTGTATTCTATCATTTTTGGTGGAATGTCCTGTAGATGTCTAAGTCCAACTGGTCTAATGTGTCATTTAAGACCATTGTTAGCTTATTGGTTTTTTTCTATCTGGACGATCCGCCCATTGATGCAAGTGGGCTGTTAAGGCTCCCTACTATTGTTGCATTACTGTCACTTTCTCCCTTTATGTTTGTTAATATTTGTTTTATATAAATAGGTGCTACTGTATTAAGTACATATGAATATAATATGAATATTTCTACCCCTGCTTTCTTATCACTTTGATTTGCATGAAATACTTTTTTCTCAGCCCCTCACTTTCAGTCTGTGTATGTCTTTAGCTATGAAGTGAGTCTCTTGTAAGCAAACTATAGTTGGGTCTTGTACTTTTTATCTCATCAGCCAAATTATGTCTTTTAAATGGAGCATTTAGTCCATTGACATTTAAAGTGATTATAGGTATGTACTTATTGCCATTTTGTTGCTTATTTTCATGCTTTGTAGTTCTATTTTAGATTCTTACCTTGTGGTTTTATGATTTTCTTAGTGATATGTTTGTGTTCCTTTCTCTCTACTTTTTGTATCTATTGTAGGTTTTTGATTTGTAGTTACCATGGGGTTCCTATATGTCGACCTATATCTACTTGTTTTTAACTGGTAGTCATTTAAGTTCAAACACAATCTAAATGATATACATTTTTTGCTCCTTTCCCCAACATTTTGTGTTTTTAATGTAAAATAACATCTTGTTTATCCCTTTAATGATTATTTTAGTTATAGTTAATTTTACAATTACGTCTTTTCATCTTTGTACTAGCTTAAGTGGTTGATCCTCAGCCTTTACTGTATATTTGCCTTTACTTGTGGGATTTCCCCTTTTCTATACATATTTACTTCTTGTTGTAGCCTTTTCTTTTCCTCTTACAGAAGACACTTGAACATTTCTTTCAGGGTACTTTTAGTATTGATTAACTCTTTGTTTTTGCTTATCTGAGAAGTTCTTTATTTCTCTTTCAATTTAAAATGATAATCTTGCTAGGTAGAATATCCTAGGTTGCAGGTTTCTCCCCTTTAGCACTTTGAATATATCATGCCACCCCCTTCTGACCTGTGAAGTTTCCACAGAAAAATCAGCTGATAGCCTTATGGGATTCCCTTAAATATGACTCTTTGACTTTTCTCTTGCTGCCATAAGAATGTTTTTAACTTTTGCCATTTTAATTATGATATGTCTTGTTGTGGATCTGTTTAGGCTCATCTTGTTTGGGATCCTCTGTGCTTTCTGTAAATGTATATCTGTTTCCTTCTTCAGGTTTGGGTAGTTTTCAACCATAATTAAAACAAATACATTTTTTACCCCCTTCTCTCTCTCTTCTCCTTCAGGGACTCCTATAATGTAAATGTTGGTATGCTTGATGTTGTACCAGATGTCGCTTAACCGGTTCTCTTTTTTTTTGTTGGTTTTTCTTTTTGCTATTGTGATTCGGTGATTTCCATTATTCTGTCTTCCAGATCACTTATGCATTCTTCTGTAGCACCTAGTCCTCTATTAATTGCTTCTAATGTGTTTTTCATTTCAGTTATTGTATTCTTCAGTTCTGACTGGTTCTTTTTTATATTTTCTAGTTCCTTGTTAAAATTCTCACTGTGTTTACCTATTCTTTACCCTAATGCAGTTAGCATCCTTATTTCTAATGCTTTGAAATATTTATCTAGTAAATTATTTCTGATTCATTAGTCATTTTTTCAGGGGTTTTCTTGTTCTTTCAATTTTCTTATTCTTGTCCTCTGTCTTCTCATTTTGCTTAACTTTATGAAATTAGGTGAAACATTTAACTATTCCACTCTTTAAGAGGTGTCCTAGTGTGGAAGCATCCTGTGTGCCCAGTGGCTTTGGTGAGAGGGTTGGATCTGACATGAGCATGAGTCACATCTTTCTCTAGTGTGTGCTGGCAGCTGCTACTTTGGTAGAAGGTGTGGGGCTGGAGATGGAGGGCCAGAGTGAGATATGAGCTGGGGCTTTTCCTCTGCTCAGTGGCCAGCACCATCCTACTGGGGATGTGGTTAGGTCCCAAGTTTCCAGAAAAGAATTCCTAAGATTTATGTCTGAGCTGACTCTGTTCCATTTAAGTGTGTGTTCTCCGAGGATCAGCACCCTCACTCCAGATGGGAGCAGTGCTAGAGCAAGAGGAGCTTGTGTGGGCGCTTGGCATGGGTTAGTGTGTGGACTGTGTTGGCCCTAATCACAGTCAGAGATGTGGACCACTTCTAATGTGCTGCCTTCATAAGCATCAGTTGTGGCTGCTCCCACCACTGCTCTGGATCTGAGCTACCCTTGTCCCTCAAAATTGAGCCTTCCCCTCAGCCATATTGGCCTGCTATGGCTTTATGGAGCTGTGTCATGAAGCAAGTGGGATCAGAGAGGGTACTTGGCTCAGTCTGGGGTACATGCCAGGGTGGTCTCAGGAAACTGACCACCATCCCCTTCTGTTTCAATATGCTTTCAACCAGCCGAGAGGACTTTTCTTCCTGGTGCCAGACCCCAGGGCTGAGGCACCTAATATGTGGCTTGAAACTTCACTCCCCAGGGAAGATCTCCACCCATGTGATCCCCTCCTCTTCTGTGACCCCTCCCAGGGACACAGATCCCACCTGATTGCTTCTTTCCCTTCTTACCTGATTCCGTGTGGATCTTACTTACAGCCTTGGTTGTATAGGAGTCTTTCGTCCAGTCTCCAGTTAGTTTTCAGTGAGAATTGTTTTGCAGGTAGATGTATTTTGCATGTAGATGTGTTTTGGGGGGAGGTGAGTTCCACTTCCTCATACTCTGTCATCTTGATCTTACCCCCATATATTCCTTCATATTTTAAATTATCTGAGTCTCTAGGGCCTCAGATAGTGTTAGTCATTTAAATCAATAAGTATTTTCTAATGAGTTGCTTGAGTGAGTGAATGTTATATAATTACAAAGTTTCCAGTTCAAGCATTGTGGAGTCTGTGGCATTGATGGCAACTCTTGTCTTAAAATTTATTTCATGCCTGTCCTGGAGCATAACAGTTTATCTCCTAGCAAAAATTGAATGAGAGGATACAATGAACATAGTGAGAGATTTCTGGTTTTGTTTAATTTGCGTAACCTGAATAAGTAATCCACAGAACAAATCCAAAGAGGCCAAAACTCAGTAAAAAAAAAAAAAAAAAAATCAACTGCAATAGTATTTAGAAAAATGTAAATTAAATGAATCATGGAATATGCTTCTCACTCATTGAATAGGCAAAAATTTTTTTAAGTTTTTAATAATAACCTGTGCCTGTGGGGATGCAGAGAAAAACAAATCACTGATGTATTACTGACAGAAATTTTGAAAGCAGTTTAATAATAGCTATTATAATAAAATATATACATACCCTTTGCCCTAGTAGTCCTACTCCTGAAAATCTATTCCGTAGAGAAAAGTTTGTGAGGATATATATACTGAATGGTCTTTTCAGCATTAGTTGTAGAATAAAACACACTGGTTGAAAATAGTGTCCAGCAATAGTGGTTGGTAAATGTTTTGTTAAGTGAGGAATGCAAGATGAAGGGAACAGTGTGTGGCATGACCTTTATTTTAGAAAAAACAAAAACAAATATAAAATTATTGCTTGCTTGGGACTCCTGCTTGAGTATAGAGAAAGATATGGAAAGAAATAGATTCCAGGTGATCTGTTTCCTAGGGTTCGGGGAAGTGATATGAACTGAGGAAGGATAAGGATAAAAGAGATGGCAAGAGACCCCAAAGGAATAATTGGCATTAGAACATTCTAGTTTTTCTATTGATCTATCTATGATATTGTGAAAGTAGATAAAAGCAAGTTCTAGAAAGTGACATGGAAAAAAATAACATGGATTTGAAAATAGAATGGAGCTATGGGTAACTTTCTTCTAGCATTTTTGTCATTTTGATATCCATAAAATATATTGAAAGAAAATATACAACAAAGTTATTCTGAAGAAAACTGTTGACATAGTTATAAAAATCCCTTTTAGTATATATTTTTTGGAAAATCAAAGCAAAAGAGGGAAATATATACACACACAGACACATTCATTGTATTACAAAGTATGAACTCCATCCAACAACACCATGACACACAGAAAAGTGTCCTTAATTTGGCTACTATTCTACTCCTGCACCTCTCTACACCAACTCCCTACACTGATCCTAGAAGCAATATCTCCTCAGATCCTCTAGGTTGTAAATTCATTGAAGACAAACACTTTGTCTTTTTATGTCTGTAATCATCACACCTGTCAATGTAGGTATTCAATAAATACATGATGAATTATATTGAAAGGAAAGGAATGGAACTGAATGAATACCATTTGAGGAATCTAAATAGGAAACATATTTCTGAAAAACAAAATTGGGAGACATGGACCAACATATGTCAAGCAGCATTTACTGCTTGACAATGAAAATGAATGCATTAAATTTGCATTTTCTATTAGGAGTAGAACTAGAATATCCAAAATGTTTATAAATAAAGATGGCCTTGATGAATGCAGTTGCACTGAGTCAGTTACAAAAAGACTATTGCATTTTAGAAATGCAAAACAGTAACAGACTTTCAATAAAACAGCAGTGCCCAAGGTCACAACATATAATTGACCTACGTATAATCTGTTCTTTGATATAAAACCTAGATGTAATTCACTTTCATTTAATCCGGTTTTTCCACAATTGTGAAATGCTCTCTAGACTTGCTTTTGTCCTACTTTAAAGAGAAACTGTGTGATTTGTTCTACTGCTGTCTCTCTACCATCCCCGCCCCCAGCACTGTGCCACCTAGTCTCTTCTCTCAGCTGGCAAGCACAGGCCCCAGATGCCAACAGTGAAAGATATTTTATCTGCTGCATCTGGTTCCTTAGTAGATTCGACAGGCCTCTGTGTTGACAGCCTCAGAAATGCCTTTGGGCTTGTCACATGGTGAAAACTCCCAACTGGCTGTCTGAATTGCCAACCATGCTTCGGCTCACTGGAGAGAAGGGGGAAATAGCACGTCTTGTCTACTTACTGATAACCTCTCGTGTAAGTGATCAATGGCATCTGATCTGAAAAATAATCCTAGAAGGCAGCCCCAATTTGGGTTAAGTTTCTTCCTCTTGATACAAACTTGTTAAGTAGTACATAACTGAGTTTTGTTTCCGTAGCCAGAGAGGAAATCCCCAGCAATTTGGACTTCAGCATGTCTATCCCAAAACTAAAATCAGAAAGCATCAACATTTTAGAATTGGAAGGAAAATTAAGAGTCAGCTAATCCACCCCCTTAATTTATCTGATGAAGAACTCGGGCTCTGAAAACGTAAGGGATTTGGCCAAGGTACCAAGCAGGACAAAGGAAGAGATTGATCTTGGGTGAATGCTGGGAGTGGGGAAGTATGAAAGCAAGTGAAAGCACGAAGTTTGCTTGTAAGTGGCAGAGTGGAGAAAAGCGTTGGAGATGGTGTGGCAGAGAAGTGAGTCCAGCAGACAGGGAGATCCAATTCTTGTGCTAACTCTGACACTACTTAAGGTCAAGTAGCTTGGATATGGCAACTTATCTAACCTCTTTTAGGCCCAAGTTCCTTCATCTGGAAGAAAAATGAGTTAATCACAGATTCTAACTTGTTTGATTATTTTGAAGATTAAATGAGATAATGTGTAATGTATCTGACAAGAATTAGGCATATGTTCACTTTTTTCAATAAATTTTTATTGAGTTTATCATGCATTGGATACTATGCTAAACACTTGATAAATAGTGATTATTATTAATGTAGTTGATGAAACCAGTAAATGAGGACAGGCTTGTAAAACTAGGACAAGAGAGTGAATCTTCTGAGCAGTTTCCTATTAAGATGCATGCAGGCAGCAACAGCATCCTCACACAGACATTCACATCCACTGCCGCACTGCTCCAATTCCCTCAGCTGCAGTGAGCTCTGGTTTCCAGCAGGGGACATCCACGGCCCAGACAAGGGAAACCCTGGCCAGCGCAGCCTTAGAGATGATGAATGAAAATGATAAAGGACAGAGGCAAGCCTGAAACTGGCTTGTTATGATATTCATCCCACAAAGACAAGAGTTCTGGAAGGGGTGAACCCCACAGGTTTCTTGAGAACTGAGCTTACAGGAATGTCAGTGAATTTCAACTTCTCTTAATCCTTTATTTACAAGTTTAGGCCCTGAGAAAGACTTTTGTTTAGGTTAATAGGGAATAATTCTCTTTTGCCCAGGGCAGAGCAAGAGAGCTAGGTTTTGGTGACTCTAACTCACACAAGGGCATTTTGGGAAAACACATCCTGAGAAGTACTATAGGGCTTGGGATATATATTGGCTGGTTTCTGGACCCTAGAGTTTATTTAGCATCTATTCAGGAACCAGAGAGGTAATGACTAGAAGGTAAATGTATTTTGGGTTAGCTGTATGTTAGTAGGTAACAACCAGCTCTCTGAGAAAAAAAATGTGTGCTTGTGTGTGTATGTAAAGTTTATTATACATTTTACTGATATACAGGATGTATGTCACATAATTTATATAAAATATAGAAGAATCTTTATTATAAATGCCATATAGCCAACTGATTCTCATAGAATATTTTAGTTGATTTTTGCTGAACTCTTGTATCCACAGTCAACCTATTTTTGCAATTCAATCATGATTTGACAAAATCAGACTGCAAATATATGCTTGATTTCTATCTACAAAGAGGTCACTCACCTCGTTGAAGAATGAGTATGGTGATGACATGAATGTTGGTTTGGATATTTTCATTTACATTAATGTAAAGGTGAACAAAAATGAAACAACAAAGACATATGTTGAAACTTCATATGTTTATTAATGGCATGATCTAAATCTTTGCTAAATCCTCTAATAGTATTTGAATACTAAAGTAATTTCCTCAATTATTTGTGTTTACAGTATTATAGAAACTGCACACTTTTGAGTTTAATCTTCCTTATTAACCTATCAATTCAAGTCTAGAAAAATCAACAAATCAAGGCTTGATTTATAGCATTTGCCATTTCCATGGTGTAAATACTCCCACCATACACTTCAAGCTATCAAGGTAGTGTCACTGAACAGAGTTGAAAAGAGATACACAGTAGTACACCATTATATAGTGTTTCTGCCATCCAGTTATAATAGACATAAATAATTTAAGCACAGAGATAATAATAAAATGTATTAAAATAATTAGGAAAATGAATTTTAAGTGTTGAACTTTTTTATTCATAAAATCCGGAGAATATCTGTCTTGCATAATCATTTTTAAAAAATGAGTTGACACTGCATAGTATTTAGCATATAGTAGCATTTAATACATAATTATAAAGGAAAGAGAAACCTAGAGCCAGAGAGGCATTTTGAAAAATGCTGTATCTAAAATGTTTTTTTAAAATTACTGAACAATTATCATATGAAAAACACCATGCTAAAAGCTTTACGTGGATTAAATCACATAATTCTCACAATAAATATAAAGGGTATGTATGTATGTATTATTTCCTCCAGATGAGAATCTCTGTCTAACAGATGAGAATGCAAGGCTCAGAGAAAGAAAGAGAGTTGTTCAAGTTCACGCAGCAAGAAAATGTTAGGGCTGGAAAAAGGAAACAGCATTGACTTTAACGATTATGCAACAAAGCAGTGGCAATAACAAAATGTCAGTCTGAAAAAAAGCAATGGAAAGAATGGAAAGAAGTGGTCTGGGAAGAACCCTGAACTTGAAAGTGAGATCTAGCCTTGGCTCTGCTCTGTGAATTTAAACAAATCATTCCACTTCCCAAACTTTTCTGTATAACAGAGGCTGTGAAATTTACCCCATTCCATTTTAAAGATGGAACTTCCCTGGATGTCCAGTGGTTAAGACTTCACCTTCCAATGCAGAGGGTGTGGGTTCGATCCCTGGTTGGGGAACTAAGATCCCACATGCCTCAGCCAAAAATCCAAAACATAAAACAGAAACAATATCGTATCAAAATTCAATAAAGACTTTTAAAATGGTCCACATCAAAAGAAATCTTTAAAAAATTTTAAAAAGTAAATAAAACTGGGACATAGAGGCAGAATGTGCCATCTTCTTAGCAACCCAATCTGGCTTTGCCAAAGTCTGGCTTTCAGAAATATCAAAGTTGGAATCAACCACTGTGTCCAAACCTTGCTCACCCCATCCTACTACCCTTTGTCCTTGTAATCTTCAACCCAGCAGAAGTTAACAGATTAAAGCAAAAGGACAAAGAGGCTAAATTCTCTGTTCAGTTTAAAGATCTATAGTCAAGGTGTAAGATCAAGAAATTTGGTCCATTTCTTTTGACTATCTGAAGGTTCCACAATAAGGGAAACACATGGGCAGAAGTCAAGTCTGCAGAGGGAAAATGTTGAGTCTTTGGGAACGAATATCCTATGGTTGCTGGTGCTGGAGAGCAGTACAAAACCATGTGAGGGCTTTCTGGAATACCCTTTTCTCTCTGAGAAAGTACTGTGCATCACTTAGAAGATAACTGAATCTTCTCAATGTGGTCAGATGTGGATGGTCTGCTTACAGTATCTAGATCGTCGACCATTGTTTGGCAACATTTCAACCTCCCAATCTGTTCATCTACTGAGACAATCTTCTTCACCCATTTGCAATGGTCCAGAGCACTTGTAAATCTCTGTAATCTAATGTGGGGCCCTGGGCATAGAAGGATGACCCTTGCCAGGGCCAAGTAGGACTAGACAGGAGCAACTTGAGCTCTGTTAGGAGCCCAGATATTTGTGGAACATGTCTCCCACCCTTAGCCTAGCCCACCTCCACCTCTCATCTAGCACTCTATCCACTGATACCATGTGTATCCCTTCAGATGTCTTTACTCCCATATGCTCTCTGGACATGCCTTTATCACACGCTTCTTACTTTATGTGCTTTCCTCACCGGAAGACTGTGAACTACTTCTGAGAATTGTCTGTGTCTTAATTCACATTGTAACAGTAGAACTCAGCACAGAAACTGAAATATAGAAGGTGTTAAAATTATTTATAGACTAAATGAATAAATGCTGTGTGGCAGACATATAATCAGCTAATTCCACTTCTGGTTATTTATCCAAAGGAAATAAACACTAACTCAAAAATATATATGCACCCCCATGTTCACTGCAGCATTATTTACAATAGCCAATACATAGGAACAACTTAAATATCCATCAATGGATGGATGGATAAAAAAGTGATACATTGCAAATAGTGGAATATTATTCAGCCATAAGGAAGTAAAACTTGCCATTTGCAACAATGTGAATGGACCTTGAGGCATTATGCTAAGTGAAATAAGTCATACAGAGAAGGACACACACTGTATGATCTCACTTACAGGGGGATTTTAAAAAACAAACAAACAAAAACTGAGTTCATCGATACAGAGAACAGGTTGATGCTTACCAGATGCAGGAGATGGCAGGGGTGTGGGGGTTGAAATGGGTGAAGGTGTTCAAAATGTACAAAGTTCCAGTTATAAGTCATGAGGATGTAAAATGTACAGCATAGTGACTATAGTTAATAATACTACATTGTATATCTGCTGCTAAGAAAGTAGATCTTAAAAGTTCTCATAATTAGGAAAATTTGTAACTGTGTGGTGATGGATGTGTAACTAGACTTGTGGTTATTTCACAATATATACAAATATTATGTTGTACACTGAAGCTAATATACTAATTTTATATGTCAATTATACATTAACAAAAAACTTTATAGGGTAGTAATTATTAGTGTACTTTTAACAAATGAGGAAGTTGAAGCCTAGAGAAGATGTGAATTGCTCAAGAGTGGCTAGTTACAGAGTAGAGTTCTCTGTGCTATACAGTAGGTCCTTATTAGGTATCTAATTTATATATAGTAGTGTGTATATGTCAATCTCAGTCTCCCAATTTATCCCTCCCCCCTTCCCCTCTGGTAAACATAGATTGTTTTCTACATCTGTAACTATTTCTTTTTTGTAAAAAATCTAAAAAGAGTAGATGTATGTATATGTATAACTGATTCACTTTGCTGTACAGCAGAAAGTAACAACTTGTAAATCAACTATACTCCAATAAAAAATTTTAAAAAGAGTGGCGAGATAGACTTGAAGAATGTCCCAAATCCCAAGCATGATTCCCATTTTAATACCCATATTTCTACACTCTGCTAACTTGATAAGTTGATGTTGGTTAAATTGCTCTAATACTATTATTTTTACTTAAAATTTTCTTAACACTGAAGTATGACAGGATTAACTTTTTAATGTTTAGGCTGAACCTCAGAAGTTTAGAAAAGAATTCCAGAAACCAGTTGGAGAAAGCTACTCAGAGAAAGAGGATAAAAGATTTCAGTAGGATTTTTACTCTTTCTGCCAAAAGCATGTATGAGTTGTTCAAGGATGGGTGGGGTGGAGGTAGGCAGGCAGGACTTTTGTGTACCTTGGTTTTTCATGAAAAGAAAGTATGTATTGTGGTGGTTGGTGCTTCCATTCTTCTTACCCTGTGAAGAAATATTTTAAGACAAAATGCTCTAGTTATAGGCCTTGATGCTCATTCAACAAACAGGCTTCTCCATTCCAATTTTAAATTACTTCATGTCTATTGTGAATTGAGGCTTACATTCCTGTATCTACAGATGTACTTAAGAGTTCATTTACCATGTATTTATGTTTCTAAAAATATTGACATTTACATTCTTCTGGAGAGAATAAGAGCTATGTTAAATTACTTCCAAGGATGAGTCCATGGAAAATAATGGTTTCCAAAAATTTTTTGCATCTCAATATTTATAACCATGGCAGGTAACTCTTTTGTCAAGACTCTAACCAAAGGGCCTGTATAGCAGAAAGCAGCATTAGAATTTGTCTAATACTTTGAGATACACTGCATATCCCAAGTTAGTCAACTATAGTATGACTTTGACCATGATGTTCCATACATTGAACCAAAAAATTCATATTTGGATGAAAATGATAACAGTAGCTAACATTTATTGAGTGGCTATTTGATCTTGGCATTATGGTAGCCATTCTACATTTCACTTAATGCCCATCCCAAGCCTATTCTCCCAGTTTTATAGGTGAAGAAACTGAAGTTTAAAGAGCTTAAGCCACTTACTCAAAGTCACACAGTGTTCCAAAGGTGGGCCCTGTCCTCAGGCTTCTCTGGCTGCAGATCTTCTGTATTCTTACCACATTTCAATAGTAGACTAAAAAGTCCAACTTCAGACTCTAGGCAATATGTTGAAGTGTATTGAAGAGGGCATCCACAGTCACTGAAATGGGAAACCTGGAAGTAACTATGTGCATGGCTTAGAAAATTAGATCAATTATTTGAGTCTTAATTTTCTTACATTTAGAAAGTTTAATGATGTACGTCTCACAATACTGAAGGATTAGATGAGAAAGTGGGTAAATGTCTAACATATAGTTTTCCATAATATATTATTTCCTTTTATGATCTAAGTTCCTAATACTACATTCTGGCATATTTCTTTTGTTTCTGTTCTAACTAGAGCTAGAGAACACTGTTCAGGAACTAAGACCACTCTCCCTACAGCCCCTTCTCTCCACCTTTTGCCTGCTCTTTGGTGTGTATACACACACACACACACACACACACACACACACACACACACCTCTGTGATCTAGTTCCAGAACCTTCACATACCCTTTTTTCTTACCTGTGTATACAGTTGCATAATTTCTTTAGGGAAGAAATGCTGTGGATCATTTTGATTGTAGGAAAATAAGCTCCAGGACAATGATCCAGAAAGTAGAGTTATGAGGGTAGGGAAAAAATTGCTCTCATCAATAAACTATGAAGAATTTGCTGGTAGTCAGATGAGGAAGGAGAAGGGAAAGAGAAAAAGATGAAGGGGCTAAGAAGTGACATGAAAAATTAAAATGTTAAAGTGATAAAGAAAGCCAATGTTTTAGAGGCAGAAACCTGAGGATGAAATACAGCCATTCAGAAATTCTCAGTGTTGGGTAGGGCTCAGGGACTAAAAATAGAGAGATCTTCGTCCAATTCCAGTTGAGAGAGTACACCAAACATTGGTTTCCATCTTAAAACTTACCCCCTTGAGATTAAATATAAAAGTCCAAAAAGGAACAAAGGAAAATGGAACAAAGTATTTCAATATATTTCTGAAAGGAGAAAAATTGAGAGAAGTTTGGTGAATACAGAAAATGGAGATGTTGCTGCCTAGAATATAGTGCTCTGGGCTACAAACGAGGTGTGTAGCTAGATTGGTCAGGTTATCACCAATCATATTTCTGCTTTTAGCATATTGGAAGGTTTTGTTTCTCTTTCATTGGTGATTAAATTTGGGTCATTAACTGGGTTCGTAGCAAGGGAATGTGGGCAGAAGTAATGTTTGCTGCTTTGCAGCCTGGCCCTGATGTGCCCTGAGCAATCCTCCATGGACTCTTACTTTCCCACTGTCTGAGTACAGAAATCTCTCCAGAGGATTGCTAATTGTACAATAGGAAAGAAAACCCATATCTGTTACCCAGGCCTTCTAGTTTAAACATCAGTAAGCAACGAAGGACCAAAAGATAAGAATCAGTGACATGAAAAAGGCCAATCAGAATGAGTACTGTGCTAATTAACATTAAAGCAAATGTAAAGAAGATTATACTGATTCATCATTGACTTAACAAATATTTAATGAACACCTGCTATGTGCCACGCTTTTCCAGATGGTGAGATTGGTAAAAAAAGACAAGGTGCCTGTCCTCGCGGAGTCTCATTTTCAATAGGCCATGTTAAAAAAAAAAAAAAAACATAAATATCAATAAATATAATTTTCCATAGAAGTAAATTCTCTGTAAAAACAAAACAAAACAATAAAACAGGTAATGATTCAGAGATCCATTGAAAGAGGGCTATGTGTAATCAGGGAAAGTGTTATTGATTAGGTGATTGTAAATTTGAAAGAGTAATGATGAGAAGTGGTCAGTAATGCAAAGATCCTGGGACACTGTATATGGGAGAAAGGTCAAATATATGGAATCTAAAAAAAAAAAGTTTCTGATGAACCTAGGGGCAGGACAGGAATAAAGACACAGATGTAGAGAATGGACTTGAGGACACAGGGAGGGGGAAGGGTAAGCTGGGATGAAGTGAGAGAGTAGTATTGACATATACACACTACGAAATGTAATAGCTAGTGGAAGCAGCTGCATAGCACAGGGAGATCAGCTCGGTGCTTTGTGACCACCTAGAGGGGTGGGATAGGGAGGGTGGGAGGGAGATGCAAGAGGGAGGGGATATGGGTATATATGTATATGTATAGCTGATTTACTTTGTTATACAGCAGAAAATAACACAACATTGTAAAGCAATTATACTCCAATAAAGACGCTAAGAAAAATAGTGCAAAGTTCATGGGGCAAGGAAGAACTTGGTATGTTCAAGAAACAGAAGATCACTCTAGTTGGAGAATAATAAGAGAGCATGGGTTGGAAGAACTCATTTTGGGGCATTCTTCAAAGACCCCCAACATAATATATATCTTGTTTTATTAGAGCACATTAAATAAAATCAGCAATTGGTTCCAGATTTACTTTCAGAAAATCTTGGCTCCATGACTGGGGAAGAGTCCTCAATAAAATATCTGGTTTAACTTACCCAATTTACAGATGAAGAAACAGAGGTGCAGAAAGGGGTGAGTAATTATGTATGGTCATCTAGCCTGTTAGAAGCAGAATGAGGTAGAAATTCTTCAGCTCTGTTTCCTAAACCTGGATAAAAATGATTTGAAAAACTAGATAAAAAGCCAGATATATCAATCCTACTCTAGGAGATGCCAATTTAGAAAATGTGACATGATGTCCAGGAATCTATATTTTAAAAAGATATTCAGGTGGTTCTTAAGAACTATGAAGACACAGTGGAGAAACCCATGAGCTTGCACTCAAAACCTAGATTCTCATTCCTATTCCTCCACTAGCAAAGAGTGTGACAGCATCTCTAAGCCTCTGCTTCTTCATCTTAGTAATGGGAATAATGCCAGCCTAGCCTGTCTTCTGGTATTTATGGAAGAACCATTGCCCCAACTCTCTCCTGATTTTGATAAAGGGAGAGCTTAGTAAATAATAGCTATAACCATGATAAATGTTTATATACAGGACATAAAGAGCTTTCACTTTGATCCTCGTTGTCTTTCTTATTATTGGGATGAACAAAGCTGACTCAGTTCCCAATGTAAACCCTGGTCCTCTCTTCTGTCTCTCTATTCTCTATTCCCTATTACCTTTCTACCATTTTTTATTGCCTCTCTTCATAAGACTTTATCAGCTATTTATTTTTAAGTGAAACTCATTCAGAAGTACTCATTTGTCAATGGAGATACTAGTTGAGGTACGGTTCGGGCAGAGAAATGCAAGGCGTGGACAGTTTTTATTTCACACTATGCTAAAAGAAGAGTCAAACTAAAATCTCTGGTTTACAATATGATTCTTTAAAAGGAGATTTTGTTCCCCTTAAAGGGAAATAATTTTAGAAGATGCTTCCTCCGCTCTCCCCTACTCTTTTTCAAGTTTCCCTCCAGGATATATGAAATACTGTTTAAGAGCTAAACTTTTCTCCATTGCGTCATAGATTCCAGCAAAACTCCAGTCTGGTAAAAGTGGTGTAGAGTAAAATCAGCACAAATGATGCTGACAAATCCAGTTTTATTATCTAAACAAAGTGAAAAGTGAAAAGGGCAAAAAAGCTACGCTGGCTTTAGACTATGTAGGCATTTTAGTCTAAGGCAAAAAATGACATCCATTTCATTACCTATGCCAACCCCAAACAGATGAGAGCAGCTGCTTCAGGGCTATTCAGGAAAGAAACTTGAGGCTGATATGGACTTCATCCTAAAGAGAATCCTGACTGGTGAGAAATACTTATCATGAACCCGGGAGGAGGGTGAGGTTGTGATGTGCCAGAAATTTGCTGTGTCTGGAGTGGGGAGAGGGCTGTGCTAGATAAGAAAAATCACATCGGTTAGAAGCCAGATGATTTGATTTTTTTTAAAAAATTGAGGTGTAATTGACATATAACATTTTAGTTTCAGGTGTACAACATGATGATTTGATATTTGTATATGTTGTGCTCGCTTCGGCAGCACATATACTAAAATTGGAAAGATATTTGTATATGTTGCAAAATAATCATGATAGTAAGTCTAACATCCACCATGCATACTTACAAAAAATTTTGCTTGTTATGAGGACTTTTAAGATCTACTCTTATAACAACTTTCAAACATGCAATACAGTATTATTAACTATAGTCACCATGCTATATATTACAGCCTCATGACTTTTATTTTATTACTGGACATTTGTACCTTTTGATCCCCTTCACCCATTCTGCCCACTCCCCCACCACCACCACTGCCTCTGGCAACCACCAATCTGCTCTCTGTATCTATGAGCTCGTTGTTTATTTTTAAAATAAATTCCACATATAAGTGATCATACAGTATTTGTCTTTCTCTGACTTACTTCACATAGAGTAATGCCCTCAAGGTCCATCCAGCTGTTGCAAATGGCAATATTTTATGGCTGAATAGTATTCCGTTGTGTATATGTGCCAAAATTCCTTTATCCATTTATCCATCAGTAGACACTTAGGTTGCTTCCACGTCTTAGCTATTGTAAATAATGCTGCAGTGAACACTGGGGTGCATGTATCTTTTCCAATTAGTGTTTTTGTTTTCTTTGGATAAATACCCAGAAGTGAGATTTGCAGTTCATATGGTAGTTCTATTTTCAATTTTTTGAACCTCCATACTAATTTTTATAGTGGCTGCACCAATTTACATTCCTGCTAACAGAGTATAGTAACTCCCTTTTATCCACATCCTTTTCAACACTTATTTCTAGTCTTTCTGATAGTGGCCATTCTAACAAGTGTGAGGTAATATCCTGTTGTGGTTTTGATTTTCATTTCCTTGATTAGTGATGTTGAGCATCTTTTCATGTGTCTCTTGGCCATATGTACGTCTTCTTTGGAAAAATGTGTATTGAGGTTTTCTGCCCATTGGTAATCAGGTTTATTTTTTTTTGCTAATGAGCTATATGAGTACTTTATATATTTTGTATATTAACCCCTTATCAAATATATGATTTGTAAATATTTTCTTCCATTCAGTGGGGAGAAAATGTCCAATTCATTTCCCTGATGATTTCCTTTGCTGTGCAGAAGCTTTTTAGTTTGAGGTAATCCCACTTATTTTTGCTTTGTTACCTTTGCTTTTGGAGTCAGATCCAAAAAATCATTGCAAAGACTGATGTCAAGGAGCTTGACACGTATGTTTTCTATTAGAGGTTTTATGGTTTCAAGTCTCACATTCAAGTCTTTAACCCATTTTGAGTTAATTTTTGTGTATGGTATAAGATATTAGCCTTGTATCATTCTTTTGCATGTGGCTCTCCAATTTTCCCAGTACCATTTATTGAAGAAACTTTCATTTCCCTACTGTATATTCTTATTCCTTTGTCATAAATTAATTGACAATATATGCATGGGTTATTTATGGCCTCTGTATCCTATTTAATTGATCTATGTGTCCATTTTTATGCCAATATCAACTGTTTTGATTACTATACTTTTGTAATACAGTTTGAAATCGGGGTGTCTGATGCTTCCAGTTTTATTGTTCTTTCTCAAGATTGCTTTAGCTCTTCAGGATCTTTTTTGGTTCCATACAAATTTTAAGATTGTTCTATTTCTGTGAAAAATGCCATTGGAATTTTGATAGGGATTGAATTGAATCTGTAGAATGTTTTGGGTAGTATGGACATTTTAGCAATATTTTAACAATATTGACTCTTCCAACCCATAAGCATGGAATACCTTTCCCTTTATTTGTGTCTTCAATTTCTTTCATCGGTGTCTTATAGTTTTTAGTGTACAGGTCATTCACCTCTTGGGTTAAAATTATTTCTAGGTATTATTTTTGATGCAATTGTAAATAAGATTATTTTCTTAATTTCTCTTTCTTATAGTTCATTATTAGTGTATAGAAATGCAACATATTTTTGTATATTAATTTTGTTTTCTGCAACTTTACTGAATTTACTTATTCTAACAGTTTTTTTTTTTTTGGTGGAGTCTTTAGGCTTTTCTGTATATAATATCATATCTGTAAATAGTGACAGTTTTACTACTTCCTTTCCAGTTTGGACACCTTTAATTTCCTTTTCTTGTCTGATTGCTGTGGCTAAGACTTCCAATACTATGTTGAATAACAATGGTGAGTGTGGGCATCCTTGTCTTGTTTTTGACCTTAGAGGAAAAGCTTTCAGCTTCTTGGTGTTGAGTATGATGTTAGCCATTGTCTTGTCATATATGGCCTTTATTATGTTAAGGTATATTCTCTCTACCCACTTTGTTGAGAGTTTTTCTCATATATGGATGTTGAATCAAAAGGTCTTGATTCTTGGCATGTTTAGGATAATTTCTAACTTTGTGATCTCAGCTAGACAGAAAACTCCATCTCCTCACTTCTGAAAGTGAGCTATCTAGTGCTACCTCCCTGGGTGAATGAATGAAGAGTGAGTGTTATAAAATAATTACAAATATAATAAATGTGATTATCATTTCACTTATATTTTACTTTACATTTTTTTGATTACTGATGAAATTTTCTAACTGACCTCTAAGACCTTGTTCTTCATGCACTTTAGGACACAGACCTTAGATAAAATCTGAAGCATGCTCTGGCTTTCCCTCTCTACCACAATGTCTGACCCTATTAATTGGAGTCCAGTCTTTTCTAGCCAGTATTGTTTAAGTTGCCTCCTTTAGTAACTCAGTGACTTTTTGTTTCCTCTGACCAAAACTTACATCAGATGCCTCTCCTGCATAATGTATTCTATGTTTTCATACACATAAGAAAACAAATCCGAATATAATTGTGTCTTTATAGAGATAATCTTCAATCAGCTTTAGCTTTAAATAAATTACTTTCAAATTTTGGAAACTTAATTCCTATTTTAACATTATTATAATACTACATCTTTGAAATGCCTACTCATATTTTGCTCTTCTATACTGCAATGCAGGACATGATTCTCAACTGAGCATCTGTGGTTACTGCTGGCAATTGTGCTAATTATGTTTGAGTTGTACAGTATGGCAATTCTGTCTCCTGGTCATTGTGAATTATCTTAAATTTTATATTTAAACCATCAAGAAAAAAACTGTTATCAGTGACAAAAAAGAAAGCGTCTCTGAAATCACTTGTTGATATCCCTTACTTCAGAGTTTACAAATGTAAATTCTACCCACCAGCCCTATGATTATAGCCATAAAAACCATTTAGCCTTCTTGCTTCTCAGCTTTCCAAAACCACAGGATTCTCTAAAAAGTGGTGAAAAAATATCACAACTCTCCAACTATCAGGCTGTCACCACTTTACCTAAAGACCCAGGAAGACGGTCATCTCATTTTGCATTTACATACACCCATCTATCCTTCATTTAATGTACTAAAAACCAATATTTATCCTAGGGCCCAGGATAGAGAGAATAATTGTTACAACAATTTCCTTGTGTAAAAGCATCTACAGAAATTTTTCTTGTTCTTTGTTTTTAAAAACTGTATGACTCTTTTTTTTAACATCTTTATTGGAGTATAATTGCTTTACAATGGTGTGTTAGTTTCTGCTTTATAACAAAGTGAATCAGTTATACATATACATATGTTCCCACATGTCTTCCCTCTATTGTCTCCCTCTCTCCCACTCTCCCTATCCCACCTCTCTAGGTGGTCACAAACCACCTAGCTGATTTCCCTGTGCTATATGGCTGCTTCCCACTAGCTATCTATTTTACGTTTGGTAGGGTATATATGTCCATGCCACTCTCTCACTTCGTCACAGCTTACCCTTCCCCATCCCCATATCCTCAAGCCCATGCTCTAGTTGGTCTGTGTCTTTATTCCCATCTTACCCCTAGGTTCTTCAGGACCTTTTTTTTTTTTTTTTTTCTTAGATTCCATATACATGTGTTAACATATGGTATTTGTTTTTCTCTTTCTGACTTACTTCACTCTGTATGACAGACTCCAGGTCCGTCCACCTCACTACAAATAACTCAATTTCGTTTCCTTTTATGGCTGAGTAATATTCCATTGTATATATGTGCCACATCTTCTTTATCCATTCTCTGTTGATGGACACTTAGGTTTCTTCCATGTCCTGGCTATTGTAAATAGAGCTGCAATGAACATTTTGGTACATGACTCTTTTTGAATTATGGTTTTCTCAGGGTATATGCCCAATAGTGGGATTGCTGGGTTGTATGGTAGTTCTATTTGTAGTTTTTTAAGGTACCTCCATACTGTTCTCCATAGTGGCTGTATCAATTTACATTCCCACCAACAGTGCAAGAGGGTTCCCTTTTCTCCACACCCTCTCCAGCATTTATTGTTTCTAGATTTTTTGATGATGGCCATTCTGACTGGTGTGAGATGATATCTCATTGTAGTTTTGATTTGCATTGCTCTAATGATTAATGATATTGAGCATTCTTTCATGTGTTTGTTGGCAATCTGTATATCTTCTTTGGAGAAATGTCTATTTAGGTCTTCTGCCCATTTTTGGATTGGGTTGACATTAAAACTACATCCACTGTGTGACTGCAGTTCTCTTGGGACTGTAACTCACTCTTAAGTCCATTAGTAAGAGGCCAGGAAGAAAAGGGGTCATCCTAACTCATTCAGCTACAGGTTTTAACAGGTGTAAAGAACATTAAATTCACTCGGAACAAGGCAGCATTTCCAATGGGCAGGAAATTGACAGTTAACACCCACCTGGTTTCACCCAACTAGAGGAGGCTGAATATTAAGGCATCCTTTATTGCTTTTTTGCACTTATTTCAATTTGTGTCCTTGCTCATTTGTTATACATTATTCCTATGCTTGATCATAATGTTACTGGGGGTCCTCTCTAGCTAGCATACCATATCAGTGTGGACTCTGTCTGCTTTCCAGAATTCCTTAGCACCCAGCAGTCTTCTCAGATGTAATTTTTGCCTTTTAAGTTGGGCCCCCATGTGTGTAGCATTAATTTATCTGGCCTCATATAATTCATTCAGGGACTTACACCAGCTGAGAACCACATATGGGAGTCCAGATTTACAGAGCTTTTTGATTTTATACCTTGCCAGCCCAGAGGAAACAATTTTCTGGTTGAATTTTGAGTGTTTGCCCTGGTTGTATAGTCCACTAGTAAAGGCGGATTAAGAAACCATGGTCAACAAGAGACACAACCAACAGCAGGTTGAGACAGTCAGCAATCTTCCACAACCTCTCTGCTGCCCTTGCTTCAAGAGTCACTCGAATGCTCTTTGTCCACTCTTTGAGACCTCAGCTGCTGTTTATGCATCCTGCTGCCATGGGTCCAGCTCAAAGTCTGATTTCTCTATTTCCCAGAGAAGTTTTCCTGTCTCCCAGTTTTCCCAACTGTTCCTTTTAACTGTGTGCGTTAGGCAAATTATATTTTCTCTCTGAGCTTCATTTCTTTTCTAACTGTAAAATGAAAAGATTGTATTAAATGAGTACTCATATCTCAAATAAAATTCAAGACCACACTCTAACCTAATAGAATATACTCACTCCCAAGAGTTTTGCATGGCAGAAAATGGCACCCAGCATTTGGAACAAGAGATACTCAGATGTGGAGTTGGACATCCCTAGCAGTGGTTTACCTCCTTTTTTCTGGCTTTCAAATAATCTGTCTTCATCTCTGCTCAGAACCTTGACGTTCTTTCTTCTTCTTCTTTTTTTTTTTTTTTTTTTTTTTTAACCACAATTTATTGCCAGGAGAGGAAAAGGAAGATGCAAATTATTTTGAAAGGAGATGGCCAACGTAAAGCACATCTGGAATAGAATGACTTGCCAAGGCTCCCAAACAGAAAGAGTTTAGCAATTCTGAGCATAAGGTAGGCAGCTCCACACATACTTTATTTTTCTGTAATTGAAATCTAACCTTTATTTCTCCCATATATTTTCCACTTAGGCCACCCTGAAAGCTATATTTCTTCTGTTCTATCTACTTTTGAGTTTATTTCCTCCAAGAATAAGACACGAGATGACAGGACCATCTATAAGATTACAAATTTGTCTTGGAATTAGAATGGGAGCAACTCCTTATGCCAAATGTATTTACAGTCATCATTTATCATGAGTGTCAGTATGGTTAAGAAAAAAAAAGTGATGCACAAAGCTGTGATGTCCCTGGTCTAAAATTAAGAAACTAATTGAGCAAATTTGACCAAGGAGAGCAGCATGGGTAAGGGGTGCAATTAAAGAAATAATAAGCTAGAGAGGTGCTTGAGAAGTAGAACATGGCCATCAAATTGCAAGGGGGTGGAGGGATTAGAAATAAATCAAGAGTTCTGGATCAAGTAAAATGGGGGCAATGAAAAGCACAAACAAGCTTCTAGCTCCACAGCTAAAGCAAGATTCACTTCAATTAAGCAAGGTGAGAATTGTGAGTCCAGGCACGCCCTATTTTTCTTAAGATTCTAATTGAGACCCACATCCTAGCTCCAAAGCTACTTTTACTTGAAAACCCTCATGTAGGTTAAAATAATTCATTACACTTCAGTTAGTCATTGACCTACAAATGCATTTACTTGGTAATTGTTCCTGGTCCACTTAACTTAATCATTTGGTTGTATCTCTATGCTTCAGAAGAGTACACCTACTGGGTTATGAGTTTTACCATCTTTCACAACCAAAAAAACACAAAACTTTTTTTCTGTGTACTTGACATACAATAAACTGTGCATATTTAAAATGTACAATTGATATATATTGACATATGTATACAATTATGAAGCCATCAGAGTAATCAAGATAATGAACATACCTATAACTTCCTAAAGTTTCATCATGTCCTTGGTAATCCTTCCCTCCTGTCCTTCCCTGACCCCAGCATCTCTTAATCTTTCTGCTACTACCAATTAGTTTACATTTTCTAGATGTTTATATAAATGAATCATGTATCATATATATATGTTGGGTCTGGATTCTTACAGAATAATTATTTCGAGATTCATCCTTGTTTTTGCATGGATTAATAGTTCTTTTTATTCATTTTAGTTACCAAGTAGTATTTTATTGTATAGATACATATTGCAATTTATTTATTAGTTTATAGACATTTGGGTTATTTTCAGTTTGGGGAAATTACAAATAAAGCTACTATAAACATTTGTGTGCAAGATTTTCCATAGATATATATCTCCTTTCTTCTTGATAAATGTCTAGGAGTAAAATGGCTGGATAATATGATAAGTATGTTTAACTTCTAGGAAACCTCCAAACTATTTTCCAAAGTAGTTGTACAATTTTACATTCCCAATAGCAGTGTATGAGAGTTCTAGTTTCTCTGTAACCTCACGCCAGGCATTCTTACCATCTTTCTTACCAACAAAAACAAACAAACAAAAAGCTTTAAAGATGCTGTCCATTCACTAATTGAATGCCTACTATATGACAGGCCGAGTGACTGGTCAATAGGATTTTTTGTGACACCATATAAAATAGGGAGAATCAGTTCTGCAAGCTGAAGAAGAAAATATGTCTGTTAGGATCACAGGATAAAAAAGAAAAAAGAAACAATAACAGTGGAGCTAGGGGAAGGATTTGGGGGCTCAAGAGTCATGTTTCAATAGTGCATTTGATTTTCAGAATAGCTGCAATAAGGGAGAAAATGTCATAAGCCTTTAAATAGATCACCTAGATATGATCTGAATCCACAGTGAGAGCAGGTCTATAATATGTCAGTTACTTTAGATGCCTACATGAATATTATCTGCCTTATGAGCTCAAAATAAAGACTAGGGCTTTATACGATTGCTGGTGTAGATAGGGAAAGAGAGGATCAGGAAGATTAAAGGACTTGCCTCCAGTGTCACACAGCTAGAAAGATGTGTAGGCACATAAACAATTCAAATGTATACTTCCAGAGCTCTTTTCTGCATTACACATTTGAGATTAGTTTACAGCTCAAGTTGACTGTATTTCCTAAATAACCATCTGGTTCATTTCCCCATATGTAGGATAAAACTGATAATCATTATAGCTACTACCAAGAACCTACTATATGCATATTATTGGAACATGTCATGGATCCAATGGAGGGAAAAAGGGGTTGACACATCAAGGTTGAATATTACATGAATTTGCTTTTCCTGGTTTCCTTGCTACTGGAGCATAAAATAGAACCCAATATTAAGCAATGGATTCTAAAGAAAAAATATGCCTCCTTAATATGAGGAGATGCACAAGAAGAAATTATTATCCTACTTGATGGATATGACTGTCTTTAAGGAACCTGTATAGCAACCAATCTGCAACCTTTAGCAGAGAAGTTGTGATCACATTGAAGATGGTGTAGCAGAAAGGTACAAAGCACAATGATCAGCGTTGTTGGGTCATTGAATTTACCAACCTTGAATCTACCTTTCATGGACTGAATATTTGTGTCTCCCCCAAATTCATATGTTGAAGCCCCTAACTCCCAATGTGATGATATTTAGAGGCTGGGGCCTTTGGGAAGTAATTAGGTTTAGACGAGGTCATGAGGGTAGCCCTTCATGATAGGATTAGTGTTTTTATAAGAAGACGAAGAGTCACCAGAGATCTTTCTTTCTCTCTGCCAAGGGAGGACACAGTGAGAAGGCAGCCATGTGCAGGGAGAAAGTCCTCACCAGAAACTGAATCTCTTGGCACCAGGACACTGGACTTTTGGACTACAGAACTTTGAGTGGCTTAGACAACAGATATTTATTTTTCAGTCTATGATATTTTGTTATGGCAGCCTAAGCTAAGACACTGCCCTAATGCAGACTTCTTATGAAATAAAATTTCCTTGCAGTTTAGTTCACTTTTAGTTGGTCGTTCTGTTCCTTGTGCTAAATCATCCTAATTGATTCAGCTTGAAAACTACAGGCCAGGCACCAGACTCAGTACCTTCAAATAAATGATCCCATTTAATCTGTAAGACAACACCATAAGATAATTATTGGTATACTCATTTTGAAGACAAGGAAACGGAAGCTCAGAGATTAGATGACCTACCCAACTTTAGACAGATAAAAAGTGGTGAAGAGTCAAACCAAAGACTATTTAACTGTAAAGTCCATACAATTTTTTAAACATCTTTATTGGAGTATAATTTCTTTACAATGGTGTGTTAGTTTCTGCTTTATAACAAAGTGAATCAGTTATACATATACATATGTTCCCATATCTCTTCCCTCTGGTGTCTCGCTGCCTCCCATCCTCCCTATCCCACCCCTCTAGCTGGTCACAAAGCTGACCTCCCTGTGTTATGCAGCTGCTTCCCACTAGCTATCTATTTTATGTTTGGTAGTGTATATATGTCCATGCCACTCTCTCACTTTGTCACAGCTTACCCTTCCCCCTCCCCATAAGCTCAAGTCCATGCTCTAGTAGGTCTGTGTTTTTATTCTCATCTTGCCCCTAGGTTCTTCATGACCTTTTTTTTTTTCTTAGATTCCATATATATATATATATATATGTGTTAGCATACGGTATTTGTTTTTCTCTTTCTGACTTACTTCACTCTGTATGACAGACTCCACGTCCATCCACCTCACTACAAATAACTCAATTTCATTTCCTTTTAAGGCTGAGTAATATTCCATTGTATATATGTGCCACATCTTCTTTATCCATTCATCTTTTGATGGACATTTAGGTTGCTTCCATGTCCTGGCTATTGTAAATAGAGCTGCAATGAACATTTTGGTACATGACTCTTTGAATTATGGTATTCTCAGGGTATATGCCCAGTAGTGACATTGCTGAGTAGTATCATAGTTCTATTTTTAGATGTTAAGGAACCTCCATACTGTTCTCTATAGTGGCTGTATCAATTTACATTCCCACCAACAGTGCAAGAGGGTTCCCATTTCTCCACACCCTCTCCAGCATTTATTGTTTGTAGATATTTTGATTATGGCCATTTTGACCAGTGTGAGATGATACCTCATTGTAGTTTTGATTTGCATTTCTCTAATGATTAATGATGTTGAGCATTCTTTCATGTGTATGTTGGCAATCTGTATATCTTCTTTGGAGAAATGTCTATTTAGGTCTTCTGTACATTTTTGGATGGGTTGTTTGGTTTTTTTGATGTTGAGCTGCATGAGCTGCTTGTAAAGTTTGGAAGTTAATTCTTTGTCAGTTGGTTCATTTGCAAATATTTTCTCCCATTCTGAGAGTTGTCTTTTCGTCTTGTTTATGGTTTCCTTTGCTGTGCAAAAGCTTTGAAGTTTCATTAGGTCCCATTTGTTTATTTTTGTTTTTATTTCCATTTCTCTAGGAGGTGGGTCAAAGGGATCTTGCTGTGATTTATGTCATAGAGTGTTCTGCCTATGTTTTCCTCTAAGAGTTTGATAGTGTCTGGCCTTACATTTAGGTCTTTAATCCATTTTGAGTTTATTTTTGTGTATGGTGTTAGGGAGTGTTCTAATTTCATACTTTCACATGTACCTTTCCAGTTTTCCCAGCACCATTTTACTGAAGAGGCTGTCTTTTCTCCACTGTATATTCTTGCCTCCTTTATTAAAGATAAAGTGACCATAGGTGCGTGGGTTTATTTCTGGGCTTTCTATCTTGTTCCATTGATCTATATTTCTGTTTTTTTGCCAATACCATACTATCTTCATTACTGTAATTTTGCAGTATAGTCTGAAGTCAGGGAGCCTGATTCATCCAGCTCCATTTTTCATTCTCAAGATTGCTTTGGCTATTCGGGGTCTTTTGCGTTTTCATACAAATTGTGAAATTTTTTTGTTCTAGTTCTGTAAAAAAATGCCAGTGGTAGAGCTTCTCTGGTGGGGCAGTGGTTGAGAGTACGCCTGCCGATGCATGGGACACGGGTTTGTGCCCCGGTCCGGGAAGATCCCACATGCCGTGGAGCGGCTAGGCCCTTGAGCCATGGCCGCTGAGCCTGCACATCTGGAGCCTGTGCTCCGTAACAGGAGAGGCCACAACAGTGAGAAGCCCGTGTACCACAAAACAAACAAACAAACAAAAAAAGCCAGTGATAATTTGATAGGGATTGCATTGAATCTGTAGATTGCTTGGATAGTAGAGTCATTTTCACAATGTTGATTCTTCCAATCCAAGAACATGGTATATCTCTCCATCTATTTGTGTCCTATTTAATATCTTTCATCAGTGTCTTATAACTTTATGCATACAGGTCTTTTTTCTCCTTAGGTAGGTTTATTCCTAGATATTTTATTCTTTTTGTTGCAATGGTAAATGGGAGTGTTTTCTTAATTTCACTTTCAGATTTTTCATCATTAGTGTATAGGAATGCCAGAGATTTCTGTGCATGAATTTTGTATCCTGCTACTTTACCAAATTCATTGATTAGCTCTAGTAGTTTTCTGATAACATCTTTAGGATTCTCTATGTACAGTATCATGTCATCTGCAAACAGTGACAGCTTTACTTCTTTTCTGATTTGGATTCCTTTTATTTCTTTTTCTTCTCTGATCTATTTGGAGTATTTTGTGTTTCCATACAAATTATGAAATTTTTTGTTCTAGTTCTGTGAAATATACCATTGGTAGTTTGATAGGGATTGCAATGAATCTGTAGATTGCTTTGTGTAGTAGAGCCATTTTCACAATGTTGATTTTTTCAATCCAAGAACATGGTATATCTCTCCATCTATTTGTATCATCTTTAATTTCTTTCATCAGTGTTTTATAATTTTCTGCATACAGGTCTTTTTTCTCCTTAGGTAGGTTTATTCCTAAGTATTTTATTCTTTTTGTTGCAATGGTAAATGGGAGTGTTTTCTTAATTTCACTTTCAGATTTTTCATTATTAGTCTATAGGAATGCCAGAGATTTCTGTGCATTAATTTTGTATCCTGCTACTTTACCAACTTCATTGATTAGCTCCAGTAGTTTTCTGGTAACATCTTTAAGATTATGTATAGTTTCATGTCATCTGCAAACAGTGACAGCTTTACTTCTTCTTTTCTGATTTGGATTCATTTTATTTCTTTTTCTTCTCTAATTGCTGTGGCTAAAACTTCCAAAAGTATGTTGAATAATAGTGGTGAGAGTGGGCACCCTTATCTTTTTCCTGATCTTAGTGGAAATGGTTTCAATTTTTCACCATGTTGGGGGGATGATGTTGGCTGTTGGTTTGTCATATATGGCCTTTATAATCTTGAGGAAAGTTCCTAAGTCCATACATTTTTAATTACAATATGACAACTCATTGGAGAGGCTGTGGTATAAATGCAAATTTAATTTTAATATATATAAACTTAATTAATCATTGAGACAGGAACATGCTGGCTATTTTATTAAGGTGACACAGTTCAACTATACATATATATATATATATATATATATATATATATATATATATATATATATATATATAACTTGAGGCTTATAGAAGTCTTGAAAAAGTCCAGACAATCATTCCTTCAGTTATGTTTTTAAAAACTAAATCTTTAGTGCATGCTACATGTCAGACACAAAACTAGGCTCTGTGAGATACAAAAGCTTGGGATACAAAGAAGTAAAAGACATGATTCCTGCCACAATTTTGGGGGTTGGAGAGTCAGTAAACAATATGACAGATGCCTCAGTTAAGGGTACTATATATAAAATGTTTACTACAAAGTGTTTTGCAATTTATATTTACATTGTGTTTCAAAATTCAATAACTTTATCACACACTATCATTTAGAGTATAATGTGCAGTTAATGATAAGGGTTAGTTTCTGTGTATGAGAAAGGAGGATACCTGAACAGATCTGCCTTTAGAGTTGGAGGAGGGGGGCAAGTGGATTGGATGGGTCAGCCGGAAGGATACCCCCAGATACTGGTCAAAATCATTCCTGATGGCAACTGTGAATCTCTCCTCAGGGAATTTCACCTGAGTTTCCTGGGGCTGGATAGAATTGATGCAGCAGGCTGTGATGTCCAGAAGTCTGATTGAAACTTTCTAAGAACAGAGATTCTCATTGAAATAAATAGAATCGGAAACCAGCCTGTGGTAACCTAATTCTTCCCATATAGCAGGTTCTTGGTGGAAAATAACAAAACAAATTTTAAAAGGAAATTCTTGTACCAAAGCAACCAGTTCAAAACAGTGATGTGTATCAGACCACAGAAAACTCTCCCCCAGTGGAAGTTGTAAGAAAAAAAGAAAAAAAACCCTCTCTACCAGAGTCACTTAAAAGTAGCCTGATTCAAATAATTAGAAATTTACTCTAGGGAACAATCCATTAGTAGTCAAGGATGTACCAGAATTGATAGGTCCCTTAAAGTCCTCCTCTCTATAAAATATCTTTCTGGGCATTAGGTTTTTGTTGTTGCCTTCATTAAAGTTTTTTTTTTAGTTTTGTTTTCTTCAAGACACTACCATTCACTGGCTAAATATTAATACAGAAGTACTTTCTAGAGTGAAAATAGATCTCTTCAGGGCAAGCATGGAACACTACCCTGATTTCTCTGGCGTGTTATAGGTCTCTTATTTGGGGTAAGGGGGGAGGGTTTGAGTATCTTCATCAGCCCCTGCACCCGCCTCCTTGAGGAGCCTTAAGGGACTAGAGTTGTCTCTTGTTGGCTCCAGTCACCCACTTTTTGACTGGGTCTGGCTCGTCTGATTTATCTATGTTCTGACATGGCTTTTCTCACAGGCTGAGGGAAAACATAACTTTTGTGGAGAGCAGGTGCTCTTTTCCACAATATTCAGGTGGATTGGAATAATCCCAACTGTACTACACTTAAACTAACTAAAAATGTATCCTTCTGTTAAAAAGTAAAATTCAAATCAGGATCTGGGCCAGGTGAGCAATCTGGAACCTCTAGAGGAAGCCTGGGGAATTCCTCAACAACAAAATACCTCTGTAACTCAGTCTAGATAACTAGTGGACTCTAAATTGTGATGATTCGCAGAAAAAGATGAAAGGTCCTATGGAAACGTTTGCCTAAAAGCAACTTTAGTTTTCACTAATTTGGTTATTTTACTCGCCATGTATGATTCCCCCTTTCTGGCCTTCCTGTCCTTTCCCTATTTCACTTTTGTCTTTATTGTATAGTCCCTTATTTAACACATGTCTGCTAAACTCTTGGACTGTAAAGATCTTTCAGGGAAAATCTTTCTTTCATGCTTGTACTTGTTAGATACAGATTAAGATGCTCTAACAAAAGACTCCAAAATACGGTGCCTTATGTAAGATAGAAGTTTGTTTTTGTCTCATGCAACAGTTTGGAGATAAGTGATCCAGGGCTGTTGGAGCCTCTGCCCTACAAAATCATACAGAAATGCATATTTCCTCTAACTATGGATTTGTCCTTCTCTAGGAAGTTTTCTTCCTCATCAGAGTTCAATATAACTAAGAAAAAAGCAAAGAAAGGCAGGCAATCTCTTTTTAAGGAGGAGATACATAAGTTGCCCATCTTCCAGCTCCCATACTGGGAAAGGGAGCATCTTTAGTAGTAACCTTAAGGTCATATAACCTTAAACCTAGAAGATTCTCTCTCTAAATGTAAATGAGAAAAAAATGGATACTGGGACAATTATCATCTTTGCCATAGGACAAAGTAGAAAAGACCATGAAAAAGAAACCAGAAGACCTCAGTAATTGGCCTGGTCACTGTGGAAGGTTGCTTGGTCCTTTGTTTCTTTGTTTGTAAATGAGGGGTTGAACAAGATATTTCTGAGTTCCTTTTCAACCTCAGTGTTATATGAATCACTTTCCTTACCCACTTTATTTACTTCTGACCTCTATTTTCATAATTCAGAAAGGAACAAGTGAACTTCAATTTGCTTACCAACAATGAGCAGTGTTTTCTTTCTTTCCATTTCTGGTTATTTTTAAAATGGAAAATGAAGTGTCATTGCTTTGCCTTGATAAGCTGTAATATGCCTTTTCCATCATTCCTCTTGCTCTCAGCCTTCTCTTGTATTAGCAGGTAAACTGGTTGTTCCTGAAAATGAATCACTTCAAGGAATGTTCTTTGAGGAAAATTTAAAGAAAGGCAAACTTTGTTTTCTTTTTTAAAAAAATAATAATTAGATGCTATTCCCTTGCCTTACTTCTTATAGAAGTATTAAACAATCCTTATGAAAAAGGAAAGGAACAAACAGAAAAGCAGTAGGGATGAGAGTCTCTAGAAAACTCATTGAATGGATGGAAAAAGAATCAGAGAAATTTGTAAGAGAAATATAAACCTTATGAAAATCTATTGTGATATATTAAATCTAGAGAAACATTCAATTTTCTGCATACCACAAACATCATCTTTCAAAAAAAAAACCTCATAACTAGAGTAGACTGTTTCTTCTTATTTTTTATAACAGCTTTATTGAGATATAATTCACATACCATAACATTCAACCTTTTAAAATATAAAATCCAGTAGTGCTTAGTATGTTCACAGAGTTGTACAACAATCATCACTATTGAATTTTAGAACATTTTCACCATGCTCAAAAGTATCTATTAGCAGTCACTGCCCACCCATCTCCTTCCCATCTCCAGCCCTTATTCTACTTTTTACATCTATGAATTTGCCTACTCTGGACAATTTATATAAAACATATCTGGGTTTAGTTTGGGGCTCTCATTTTTATTTCACTGTTCTATATGTCTATTTTTAGTATAGTAACACACTATCTTGATTACTGTAGCTTTGTAGTAAGTTTTGAAATCAGGAAATGTGAGTCCTCTTAATTTATTCCTTTTTCAAAATTGTTTTGGATATTCTGGGCCTTTTGAATTTCTATATGAATTTTAGGATCAGCTTGTCAGTATCTTGAGAAAAGGCATCTGGGATTTTGATAGGGATCGCCCAGCATCTGTAGATAAATTGTTTTCCAATTTGTGAACAAGAGATGTCTTTTCATTTATTTAAGTTTTACTTAATTTCGCTAAATAATGTTCTATAGTTTTAAGTGTATATGACTTGTGTTTCTTTGGTTAATTTTATTCCTAGGCATTTTATTCTTTGTGATGCCATCATAAATGAAGTTTTCTTTAATTTTATTTTCAGATTGTCCATTACCAGTGTTTAGAAATACAATGAATTTTTTTATATTGATCTTGTATCTTGAAGAATTTATTTATTATTTCTAGTAGTTTTCTTGTGGATTCTTTAAAAATTCTATATAAAAGAACTGCAGATAGCTTTACTTTTTCCTTTCCGATTTGGATGTATATATTTGTTCTTACCTAATTACCGTGGCTAGTACAATGTTGAATAAAAGTGAACAATATTGTCTTGTTCCTAATCTTAGGAGGGAAATCTTCAGTCTTTTATACCATGTTAGGTGTCAGTGATTCATAGATAACCTTTATCAAGTTGAAGAATTCTCCTTCTATTCCTAATATGTTGATTGCCTTTTATCATAAAATAGTGTTACGTTTTCCATGTACACTTGAGAAGAATGTGTTTTGCTGTTGTTAGTTGAAGTGAACTTCAGATAACTGTTAGATTTAGTTGATTTATAGTGTTGCACCTTGCTGATCTTCTACCTATAGCTACTATTATTGAAAGTGAAATACTGAAGTCTTTTACTTCTGTTGTTGAATTTTCTATTTCTCCCTTCAATTATATCAGTTTTTGTTTCATGTATTTTGGGGTTCTGTTGTTAGGTGCATCTTGTTTATAATCGTTATGTCTATAACAATGGATTGACCTTTTTATTATTATAAAATATCCTTTTAAAGTTAAAATAACAATTCTTAAAATCTATTTTGTCTGATACTATATAGCCACTCCATATCTGTTACTATTTTCATGGCATATGCTTTGCCATCCTTTTACTTTCATGCTATTTGTGTCTTTGAATCTAAAATGAGTCTATTTAAAGTGTGTCTTTGAAAGTAAAATGTATTGTTGTATCATTTTTTTCCATTCCATCAAACTCTACCTTTTAAATACATTTGGCATTTTCTATGTCTTACATCTTTTTTGTTCCTCCTCTATTTCTCCATTACTGTCTTCTTTTGCATTAAATTCATATTTATAGTATACCAAGTAATTTCCATGCTGATTCCTTTACTCTATATTTTTTAGTAATTTTATTAATAGTTGCCCTCAGGATTACAATTAACATCTTCACTTAGTTCACATTATTACTAATTTAGTTTCAATAGAATACAAAAAAGTTTGCTCCACTATATCGCCCACCTCCTTTGTCTTTTTATTATTATACAAATTACATATTTATATATTATAAGCCTCTCAGCACAGTTTTACAATTATTGCTTTAGCTGTTGTCTGTTAAATTAGATAACAGAAAAGGCTTACAAACAAAAAGTACATTTATACTGTGTTTTATAATGACCTGTTGTCTTCATATGGATTCAAGTTACTGTCTATTCATTTCAGCCTAAATGATTACTTTTAGTATTTCTTGTAGGACAAGTATGCTAGTGATGAGTTCTCTCAACATTTATTTATTTGGAAATATGCTAATTTCTCCATTTTTGAAGGATAATTTTGTTTAACATTGAATTTTTGGTTGACAAAGCACATAAAATATGTCATCTTACTGTTTTCTGTCCTTCATGGTTTCTGATGAGATGTCAGTTGTTAATATTATTGAAGATCTCTTATTCATGATAAGTTGCTTTTCTCTTGTTAATTCCAAGATTCTCTTTGTTTTATCTCTCAACAGTTTGACTATGATGTATCTAGTTATGCATCTCTTTGAGTTTATTGTACTTGGAGTTAATTGAGCTTCTTGAATGTGCAGAATAATGTTTTTCATCAAATTTGGGACACTTGGGGCCCATTATTTAAAATATTCTTTATGCTTTTTTCTCTCTCCTTTCCTCTTGGACTCTTATTTGTGTTTGTTTGTATGCTTGATGGTGTCCCACACGTCTCTGAAATATTATTCTTCATTCACGTTTCTTACTATTCCTCAGACTGGATAATCTCAATTGACTTTTTTTTTTTAATTCATTGATTCTTTGCCCCCTCAAATCTCCTCTTGAGCTCCATTAATGAATTCTTATTTTTATAATTTCTTTTCACATCTTTATTGGAGTATAAATGCTTTACAATGTTGTGTTAGTTTCTGCTGTACAACAAAGTGAATCAGCTATATGTATACATATATCCCCATATCCCCTCACTCTTGAGCCTCCCTCGCACCCTCCCTATCCCATCCCTCTATGTCGTCACAAAGCATCAAGTTGATCTCCTTGTGTTATGCAGCAGCTTCTCACTAGCCATCCATTTTACATTTTATAGTGTGTGTATATATATATATATATATTATTGAAGTATAGTTAATTTACAATATTGTGTTCATTTCTGGTGTACAGCAAAGTGATTCAGTTATATATATATATATTCTTTTCATTTATCATTTATTACAGGATACTGAATATATTTCCCTGTGCTATACAGTAGGACCTTGGTGTTTACTTTCTTTTTAGTAGCTTGTATCTGCTAATCCCAAATTCCTAATTTATCTCTCCCCCACCCCCTTTCCCCTTCAGTAACCATAAGTTTGTTTTCTATGTCTGTGAGTCTGTTTCTGTTTCATAAATAAGTTCATTTGTCTCATATTTTCATTTCCACATGTTAAGTGATGTCATATGGTATTTGTCTTTCTTTCTGACTTACTTCACTTAGTATGATAATCTCTAGGTCATCCATGTTGCTGCAAATGGCATTATTTCATTTTTTATGGCTGAGTAGTATTCTATTGTGTATATATACCACATCTTCTTTATCCATTCATTTGTTGATGGACATTAAGGTTGCTTCCATGTCTTGGCTATTTAGTACTATAAAGTGGCAACACTGGAAGACAGATTTCCTCTTCCTCAGAGTTCTTTTTGTTGCTGTTTTTATTGTTTTCTAATTGCTGCTGCTGTTTATTTGTTTAGTGACTTTCCTTGTCTAATTCTGTAAACTATGTATTCTTTTTAATGTGTGGTTATTGATGTTTCTTCTTGATTAGCTCAATAGTCAGGTAATTATTAAAGAGATTTCCTTAAATGCATGAAACTTGTAAGTATCCCAGCCTTGACTGAGGGACTATCTATGTGATGGGACATGCCTTTTAAGGCTCTGGCAGGAAATTTATAATTCTGCTATAGTTTTCACTATCTGCTTATACAAAGCATCAAGGTCAGTTAGAGCTGAGAGGTTATGGCCTTCTATGGTCTTTTCTGGGCATATGGGCTTTTGAATTCCCAAGAATATGTCAGAGGTTTTCAATGCACCCTATGGACATCTCATTCTCCAATTTCTCTTTTTAAGTTTTTTTGTCAGCCTTTTGTTAACCACAAATGGTACCACCAACACAGACAGCTGAAATGCTAAGCAATTACCACTGATTATTTTTGACAAACATCCTGGAGATAGGTCTGTTAACACAGAGTAAGCCCTGACTCAGGTCAAATAAAGACAAACTCTAAGAGAACGGCCTTTCAGGAGTTGTCAGAAAAAGTCAAATAGTGACAATTCACTGAAGATGGGGGTTTTAGGGGAATTCTGACCATACAGAGTCAGAGTACAATGGCTGCTAGGCTACTACTTTTCACTGCTACTGATGTTGCAAGGATATGTGTTTTCAAGATGATTGTGGAGCTGAGGAGATAGGGATGGGAACAGGGAAAGTGAAAACACCACAAGGTTTGCTGTTCTTACCATGATAATGCCATTTTCCTTAATTAACCCTCATCATATTGTTAATTTCCAGAGTGCTGAAAAAGTTTTTTTTTTTTACAAGTGTTATCACTACTTATTTAAAGAAGCATATTTTGAAGGTTTTTACTCCCCCATTCTGTAAATGCTATTTTATTTCACCTACTTTTGCAGCATATCTTTAACTGCATCTGCATTGCTGTGGTGCCAAATCCATTCTTGGATGTTTGGGGCCAAGTACCTATTTGGTTCTCTCAGGGTTGAAATATTCTGAACTTTATATTTTATAATTGAGTCCAGATTTCATTATCTTTTGGATCTAAGCTGGGTGATTGGAAAAACATGGAGCCTTCTGAAGACATGTTTGGGAGAAGATATTGACAGACCTGTTTTCCTCAGCACTCTCTGTCATCTATGAACACCAGTTGATTCTTATCAAAATGGCTTTTGCTGTAGTCTATTGCTCCTGAATAGCCAGCTTGAGAACAAGATTCAGTTATGTTCTCTGGGATGAAATGACTTTCTCAAATAAAGAAAATCCAAGTTAGACCTGATTCTTTCCCCTCTTCCCCATGCAGGAGAGTACAACCAGAGTTTAAGGTATCAGGCCAAAGATAGGGCTCCAGTTATTTCAGGGCTGACATCACTGTCTCTGATTTTTGTGCCTAATTTGTACTCTATCCATATTCTAAACTCTCTACTCTTCTTTCATTTTTCTTTGTACAATTATTTATTCAACATTTACCATGTGCCAGACATTTGGGCTGATCCCTGATGACATAAAAGTATATTAAACATATTATATTCTCTCTTCACAACCTGAGTTAGTATACCCTAGTCCTCTAACTGGCTCCCCCAGTATCCTGCCCTGTAATCTTGTGGAAGTAATCTTTCCCTTCTGATCCTACTTATATTCCTCAAGTTTTATATGGCAGGCTTATATTAGGTATATTTAAGACCTTTTCCCCACATTGGATATATTACCTCTATACTCCCATTTTCTCCTCTACTCCAAAAGTTCAACAGAATGAATGGTCAATCTTATTTTCATTTAAGCTATCATTTATTAAACATATTCCAGGAACTAGGCCAAGCATTTTTATATTGGATTATTTCATTATATATATATATATATATATATGTCTTACATTCATATAATACCTAGCCTTATACCAGATACTATTATTATTCCATTTTAATAGAAGAATAAACTAAAGTAGAATGCTTGACTTACTTGTCCAAGATCAGATGGCCAATAAGTAGTTGAGCAAATATTCAAACTCAGGAAGTCTAATTTCACAGTCTGTGGCATTATTTATTATAGAATACTACATTTCTATGAAAAAGTTATGGAGAACACAGTCACTGCAGTGACACTGTCAACAGAGTGAAAAGGCAAACTATGGAATGGGAGAAAATATTTGCAAATTATATATCTGTTAAGGGATTAATACCCAGAATATATAGAGAACTCCTAAAACTCAACAACAACAAAAAACTCAACAACCCAATTCAAAAATGGGCAAAACACTTGAATAGGACTTCCTACTCCATGATTCCCCATCATCCTGCTTCTTTCCAATTTGGAGGCTGTTTATAGTGTGAATTCTTAGAATTGTATCTTCCCAAATTTTTTCTTCAGTAGTACTCCCAATGTTTGGGTGCAGGCAAGGCACCACACTATTCAGCTTGTTCTACTGAATCTTCTGTATTTGCCCTTGGCCACCACTTTTTGATTTGTAGTTTAGCATTATTATTCTCATTGCTGGCTACAGCTTCTGATGATTTATTTGGCTATTTTTAAGTAGATTTTAAAAAATTTTGTTGTTATTACTTTTTATCCCCTTTTTAATTTATTCTGGGAGGGAAAATTCCTGATCTATCTTTATTCTACCTTCTTAACCTTAACATTTCCTTTATTTAACTTAAAATGTTCTTATTGTAATAAAATCTTATTCCTCAAGGATACATTTCTAATGTGCCTTAGAGGTATGTATATCATGAGTTTATTTTAAAAAACTTTTATTGATGTATAGTTGATTTACAATGTTGCATTAGTTTCAGGTGTACAGCAAAGTGAATCAGTTATACATATACATATACCCACTGTTGTTTAGATTATTTTCCCATATACATCATTACAGAGTATTGAGTAGAGTTCCCTGTGCTACACAGTAGGTTCTTACTAGTTATCTATTTTGTATATAGTAGTGTGTATATGTTGATTCCAATCTCCCAATTTATCCTCCCCTCTCCTTATCCCTTAATAATCATAAGTTTGTTTTCTACATCTGTAAAATTATTTCTGTTTTGTAGATAAGTTCATTTTTATCATTTTTTAAAGATTCCACCTATAAACGATATCATATGATATTTCTCTTTCTCTGTCTGATGTACTTCACTCAGTATGACAATTTCTACGTCCATCCACGTTGCTGCAAATGGCATTGTTTCATTCTTTTTTATGGCTGAGTAATATTCCATTGTATATATGTACCATATCTTCTTTATCCATTTCTCTGTTGATAGACATTTAGGTTGCTTCCATGCCCTGGCTATTGTAAGCAGTGCTGCAATGAACATTGGGATGCATGTATCTTTTTGAACTATGGTTCACTCCAGGTTGTATGCCTAGGACTGGGATTGCTTGGTCATATGGTAGTTCTGTTTTTAGTTTTTTTAAAAAACATTTATAATGTTCTCCATAGTGGCTGTACCAGTTTACATTTCCACAAACAGTGTAGGAGGGTTCCCTTTTCTCCACACTCTCTCCAGCATTTATTTTTTGTACATTTTTTTATCATGGCCATTCTGACTGGTGTGAGGTGATACCTCATTGTAGTTTTGATTTGCATTTCTCTAATAATTAGTGATGTTGAGCATCTTGTCATATACCTTTTAGCCATCTGTATGTCTTCTTTGGAGAAACGTCTATTTAGATCTTCCACCCATTTTTTGATTGGGTTGTTTGTTTTTTGTTATTGACCTGCATAAGCTATTTGTATATTTTGGAGATGAATCCCTTGCCAGTAGCTTTGCTTGCAAATATTTTCTCCCATTTTGAGGGTTGTCTTTTTGTCTTGTTTATGGTTTCCTTTGCTGTGCAAAAGCTTTTAAGTTTAATTAGGTCCCATTTGTTTATTTTTGTTTTCATGTTCATTAATCAAGAAGGTGGATCAAAAAAGATTTTTCTGCTATTTATGTAAAAGAGTGTTCTATGTTTTTCTCTAAGAGTTTTATAATATCTGGCCTTACATTTACGTCTTCAATCCATTTTGAGTTTATTTTTGTGTATGGTGTTAGGAAGTATTCTAATTTCATTCATTTACATGTAGCTGTCCAGTTTTCCCAGCACCATTTATTGAAGAGACTGTCTTTTCTCCATTGTATATTCTTCCCTCCTTTGTCATAGATTAGGTGACCAGAGGTGCGTGGGTTTGTATCTGGACTGTGTATTCTGTTCCATTGATCTATATTTCTGTTTTTGTGCCAGTACAATACTGTTTTGATGACTGTAGCTTTGTAGTATAGTCTGAAGTCAGGAAGCCTGATTCCTCCAGCTCTGTTTTCCTTTCTCAAGATTGCTTTGGCTATTCAGGGTCTTTTGTATTTCCATACAAATTGTTATATTGTTTGTTCTAGTTCTGTGAAAATGTTATTGGTAATTTGATAGGGATTGTATTGAATGTGTAGATTGCTTTGGATAGTGTAGTCATTTTCACAAATGTCGATTCTTCCAATCCAAGAACATGGTATATCTTTCCACCTGTTTGTGTCATCTTTTATTTCTTTCATCAGCATTTTATAGTTTTCTGAGTATAGGTCTTTTGCCTCCTTAGGTAGGTTGATTCCTAGGTATTTTATTCTGTTTGATGCAATGGTAAACAGTATTGTTTCCTTGTTTCTCTTTCTGATCTTTTGTTTTTAGTGTATAGGAATGCAAGAGATTTCTGTGTATTAATTTTTATATCCTGCAACTTTACGAAATTCATAGATGGGCTCTAGTAATTTTCTGGTAGCATATCATAGATGGGCTCTAGTAGTTTTCTGGTAGCATCTTTAGGATTTTCTATATATAGAATTATGTCATCTGCAAAGAGTGACAGTTTTACTTCTTTTCCAATTTGGATTCCTTTTATTTCTTTTTCTTATTGCCATGACTAGGATTTCCAAAACTATGTAGAACAATAGTGGTAAGAGTGGACATCCTTGTCTTGTTCCTAATCTTAGAGGAAATGCTTTCAGTTTTTCACCATTGAGAATGATGTTTCTGCTGTGGGTTTGTTGTATATGGCCTTTATTATGTTGAGGTAGGTTCCCTCTATGACCACTTTCTCAAGTTTTTATCATAAATGGTGTTCAATTTTTTCAAAAGTTTTTCTGCATCTATTGAGATGATCATATGGTTTTTATTCTTTAATTTGTTAATATGGTGTATCACACTGATCAATTTATGGATATTAAAAATTACTTTTATCCCTGGGATAAATCCCACTTGATCATGGTGTATGATCCTTTTAATATGTTGTTGGATTCTGTTTGATAATATTTTGTTGAGGATTTTTGTGCCTAACTTCATCAGTGATATTGGCCTGTAATTTTCTTTTTTTGTGATATCTTTTTCTGGTTTTGGTATCAGGGTGATGGTGGCCTCATAGAATGAGGTTGGGAGTGTTCCTTCCTTTGTGATTTTTTGGGAAGAGTTTCAGAATGGTAGGTGTTAACTCTTCTTTAAATGTTTGATACAATTTGCCTGTGAAGCCATCTTGCCTGGACTTCGGTTTGTTGGAAGATTTTAAAACACATTTTCAATTTCAGTACTTGTTATTGGTCTGTTAATATTTTCTATTTCTTCTTGGTTCAGCCTTGGAAGGTTGTTTCTAAGAACTTGTCCATTTCTTTTTTAAATAAAGAAATCTTCTTCTTGTCCATAATTTTTAAAACATTTATCAAGGATTGATTTGTGACACAAGGTGTGATCTATCCTGGAGAATGTTCCATGTGCACTTGAGAAGAAAGTGTATTCTGCTGTTTCCAATGGAATGTCCTATAAATACCAATTTAATCTATCTGGTCTTATGGATCATTTAAGGCTTGTGTTTCCTTATTAATTTTTTGTGTGGATGATCTGTCCATTGGTATAAGTGGGGTGTTAAAGTCTCCCATTATCATTGTGTTACTGGCGATTTCCCCTTTTATGCCTGTTAGCATTTGCCTCATATATTGAGGTGCTCTTATCTTGTATGCATATATATTTACCATTGTTATATTTTCTTCTTGGAGTGATCCCTTGATCATTATATATTGCCTTCCTTGTCTCTTGTAACAGTCTTTATTTTAAAGTCTATTTTGTCTGATATGAGAATTGCTACTCCAGCTTTCTTCTGATTTCCATTTGCATGGAATATCTTTTTCCATCCCCTTACTTTCAGTCTGTATGTGTCCCTAGATCTGAAGTGGGTATCTTGTAGAAAGCATATATACGGGTCTTGTTTTTGAATCCATTCAGCCAGTCTATGTCTTTTGGTTGGAGCATTTAATCCATTTACACTTAAGGTAATTATTGATATGTATTTCCTATTACCATTTTCTTAATTGTTTTGGACTTGTTTTTGTAGGTCTTTTTTCTTCTCTTCCTCTTTTGTTCTCTTGTGGTTTGATGACCATCTTTAGTATTGTTTTTGGATTGTTTTTTCTTTTTTGTGAGTGTATCTATTGTACTTTTTTGTTTTGTTTTGGTTTTGTTTTTGATTTTTTGCAGTACGCGGGCCTCTCACTGCTGTGGCCTCTCCCATTATGGAGCACAGGCTCCGGATGCGCAGTCTCAGCGGCCATGGCTCATGGGCCCAGCTGCTCTGTGACATGTGGGATCTTCCCGGACCGGGGCACGAACCCATGTCGCCTGCATCGGCAGGCAGACTCTCAACCACTGGGCCACCAGGGAAGCCCTATTGTACTTTTTTCGTTTGCATTTCCCATGAGGTTTTGATAAAGCAGTCTATATATATACAAGGATTTTAAAAATTTGCTGGTCTCTTAATTTCAAATGCAATTCCCATTTCCTGCATTTGATACCTTCTTAACATTGACATTTCCTTTATTTAATTTAAAATGTCCTTATTGTATTAAAATCCTGTTCCTCAAGCCTACATTCCTAATGTGTCTTAAAGGTGTGTATATTATGAGTTTTTTAAAAAATTAATTCTTTGGGTAGGCACTTAACTAGTGGAAAATATTGTGTTTAGATTCTTAGGTTCAAGCTCTGGTTCTTCAAATATGCAATCTAAGAAAGTCACTTATTTTCTCTGAATTTTGTTTTTTCATAAGCAATTAAGAAATACCTGTTTTCCACCTCATGTTTTTGAGAGAATCAAGTGAAATATTGTGAATGGAATTCCCTTGTAGATTCTCTAACGTATAAATTACAGGAATTGTGATGATGATAAGATGATGGTGCTGGTAATGATGATGAATTGCTTTTTAGTAATAAGGAGTGAAAAATCTCAAGGGATTACATCGAATTGTTCCTGGCTTATTGACACTTATCATGACAGTGTGACCCCATGGATTTCCATGGAGGGAAATCTTAAGTATTGGGGGAACTTCCTCTAATCTTAGTGGCAAGATCTGGTAAAATATAAGAAACAAAAGAAACTCAAGATATCTGCATTTTCAAAAAGCAAAGCCACAGTTTATTTTCAATTAAATTATTTTCAGTCATATGCAATTACCAAATGCAGTTAGGCCATTCATTATGAAGAGAAGAAAAATGCACATCACTTGTGTTATTTTTAGTGACAGTAGAGCAACTGGATGCAAAGTACCATGTTACTTTTCTCCTAGTTTTTGTGTCCATGAGTTAATTTTCACAGTTGAAAAGAAACAGTGCTTTCTTTCATGTGGGTTATATTTTCCCAAGTTTCTAGGCTTGTACTGGAGTACAGTTCATCCATCTTCCATGACACTCCAACCTGACTGCTTCTCTGATACCAATATCTGGGGCTCTCTGTAAAATATAGAAGGCAGTCTCCTTGGAAAATTAAGACTAATTTTTCACAGCATTGGTGAAAATTCAAATAACAGTGGATAAATGTCAACTTTCTGAAATACTATAAAAGATAAAATTTCCCAGTTATACTCCTGAGACCCACATTATAATTCCTCCACTTTCTTAGTGACTTTAGCAAACTACATTTTCCTCATCTATAAAATGGAAATATAATAGAACCTATCATATAGGGTTATTGTAAGTATTCAATGTGTTCATATAGCTAAATAACAAGAGCATGGTACCTAATAAGCTTTCAGTCTATAGTATTGACTACGAGACAGTAATGATGGTGTTTAAGCTTCATTTACTTTTCTACTTATTCATTCTACAGACATCTTGTTGAGTGATTTCTATGTGTCAAAAATGAGGTTAGAGGAAGTGGAAGTGGAACGATTTGTCCTCCTCAGTCAACCTCTTATAACCACATCCAAAGTATATCAGTTCTAATCCTAAATATTTTGAAGTTCTATTTCTCTCCTATTTAATCCCTTTACCAGCCCCCCAATCTTTGTTTCTTTATATCTTTCCTGGAGTATTTCCAGAGACTCTTAATTGGTCTTCTTGACTCTTGCCTGACCCTTTCCAATACAACCTCCACTCTGAGGCACAAGAGAACATTCTAAAACATGTCTCATTCTGTTACTCTCTTACTTACACATTTGGTTTCTCTACCTCATCTAGAATACAGCTCAAACTCTAGATCCTGAATAGATATCAATGTCATGATATCTGCTGACTCTCTCTGCAGTCCTATTTTTGACCACATTTCCTTATATGCATCCTATCCCATCAGCTTTACTAAAATACTTAACACTTAGAAATGTATTATGTACTCTCATTTCCCAGCATTTATGAGGACTAGTCCTCTTGCCTGGAAAATGCTTTCTTGAGCACAATCCATTTTCAGATGAAATTAGTTTTTCTACCTTCCATGCCCTCTCCACTATGTAGCTCTAATTTGAGCATTTAACACTTTGTATTGGGTCTGTTTATTTTTAAGCCTCCCAAGCTAGATTGCAAATCATTTGAAGTTTCTTACTGTTATTATATCACTGTCAATTTCTCCCTTTACTTCTGTTAATGTTTGTTTTATCTATTTAGGTGCTCCTGTATTTGGTGCATATATATTAACAAATGTTATATCCTCTTCTTGTATTGATCCCTTTATCATTATATAATGTTCCTCTTTGTCTTTTGTTATATACATTGTTTTAAAAGTATATTTTGTGAGATGTGAGTATTGCTACTATACTTTCTTGTTTCCATTTGTGTGAAATGTCTTATTTTCATCCCCTCACTTTATCTGTGTGTGTCTTTAGCTCTGAAGTGAGTCTCTTGTAAGCAGCATATAGATTTTATTTTTTAGTCTAAAACTACACTCTCTGTCTTTGGAACATTTAGTCCATATATATTTAAAGTGATTATTTCTGTTGTATAAATAAGTTCATTTATATCATTGTTTTAAGATACCTCTTATAAGGGATATCATATGATATTTCTCTTCCTCTATCTGAACTACTTCACTCAGTATGACAATTTCTAGGTCCATCCACACTGCTGCAAATGGTATTCTTTCATTCTTTTTAATGGCTGAGTAATATTCCATTGTATATATGTACCATATCTTCTTTATCCATTTCTCTATTGATGGCCATTTAGGTTGCTTCCATGCCCTAGCTATTGTAAGCAGTGCTGCAGTGAACATTGGGGTGCATGTATCTTTTCAAATTATGGTTTTTCTCCAGGTATATGCCTAGGAGTGGGATTGCTGGGTAATAAGTTAGTTCTATTTTTAGTTTTTTTTAAGAACGTTTATAATGTTCTCCATAGTGGCTGTACCAGTTTACATTTCCACCAACAGTATAGGAGGGTTCCCTTTTCTCCACACCCTCTCCAGCATTTAGTTTTTGTACATTTTTTGATCATGGCCATTCTGACTAGTGTGAGGTGATATCTCATTGTAGTTTGTTTTTTTTTTTTTTTTTGTGGTATGCGGGCCTCTCACTGTTGTGGCCTCTCCCATTGCGGAGCACAGGCTCCGGACGCACAGGCTCAGCAGCCATGGCTCACAGGCCCAGCCGCTCTGTGGCAGGTGGGATCTTCCCGGACTGGGGCACGAACCCGTGTCCCCTGCATCGGCAGGCGGATTCTCAACCACTGCGCCACCAGGGAAGCCCCCTCATTGTAGTTTTGATTTGCATTTCTATAATAGCAATTTTGAACATCTTTTCATGTGCCTTTTGGCCATCTGTATGTCTTCTTTGGAGAAATGTCTATTTAGGTCTTCTGCACATTTTTCGATTGGGTTGTTTGTTTTGATGATATTAAGCCACATGAGCTGTTTGTATATTTTGGAGATAAATCCTTTGCCAGTTGCTTTGTTTGCAAATATTTTCTCCCATTCTGTGGGTTGTCTTTTCATTTTGTTTATGGTTTCCTTTGCTGTGCAAAAGCTTTTAAGTTTAATTAGGTCCCATTTATTTATTTTTGTTTTCATTTCCATTACTCTGGGAGATGGATTGAAAAAGATATTGCTGCGATTTACGTCAGAGAGTGTTCTGCCTGTGTTTTCCTCTAAGTGTTTTATAGTGTCCAGTCTCATATTTAGGTCTTTAATTCACTTTGAGTTTATTTTTGTGTATGGTGCTAAAGAATGTTTTAATTTCAGTTTTTTACATTTAGCTCTCCAGTTTTCCCAGCACCATTTGTTGAAGAGACTGTCTTTCCTCCATAGTATAATCTTGCCTCCTTTGTCACAGATAAATTAACCATAGGTGTGTGGGTTTATTTCTGAAGGGTTGGGGGGACGGATCATTAGGGAGTTTGGGACTGACATGTACACACTGCTATATTTAAAAAGAATAACCAACAAGCACCTACTGTATAGCACTGGGAACTGTGCTCAATATTCTGTAACAACCTAATAGGGTAAAGAATTTGAAAAAGAATAGATACATGTATATGTGTAACTGAATCACTTTGCTGTACACCTGAAGTTAACACAACATTGTTAATCAACTATATTCCAATAGAAAATAAAAATTTAAAATAAAGTGATTATTGATAGCTATGTCTTCATTGACATTTTGTTACTTGTATTCTGGTTGTTTTTATATTTCTTCTGTTATTATCTCCTTCTTTTGTTTCTTCCCTTGTGTTTGGATGATTTTCTTCAGTTATATGTTTGTGCTCCTTTCTCTCTAGTTTTTCTGTGTTCTACTCTTGGATTTGATTGTTGGTAACTATGAAGTACATATATGTTGACCTATAACTACATCTACTTATTTCAGACAGGTAGTCATTTAAGTTCAGGCACATTCTAAAAGATCTACATCTTTTACTCTTGTCCCCTACATTTTGTTTTTGATGTCATATTTTACACCTTCATGTTTATCCCTTTACTGATTATTATGGTTATTGTTGATTTTACAGTTGTGTGTCATCATAATAACTTATTTATGTAGTTAATCCTCAGCTTTTACTATATATTTGCCTTTAGTAGTGGAATTTTCCCTTTCCTATATATATTTACTTCTTGTTATAACCTTTTCTTTTCCACTTAGAGAAGACTCTTTAACATTTCTTTCTTTTTTTTTTTTTTTGTTTTTTTGCAGTACGCAGGCCTCTCTCTGCTGCGGCCTCTCCCATTGTTGAGCGCAGGCTCTGGACGCGCAGGCTCAGCGGCCATGGCTCACGGGCCCAGCCACTCCGCGGCACGTGGGAGCTTCCCGGACTGGGGCACGAACCTGTGTCCCCTGCATCAGCAACCACTGTGCCACCAGGGAAGCCCCTAACATTTCTTTTAAGGTAGGTTTCATATAGAACTCTCAGCTTTTGCTTGTCTGAGAAGTTCTTTATCTCTCCTTGAATTCTAAATGATAATCCTGCTGGGTAGGTTATCCTAGGTTGCAGGTTCTTCCCTTTCAGCACTTTGAATATATCATGTCACTCATTTCTTTCTATAGATTGCAACACTTCTGCAGAAAAATCAACTGATAGTTTTATGCTATCAGCTTGCATATGACTTTTTATTTCTTTTGCTGCCTTTAGAATTCTCTCTTTATTTTAACTTTTTCCATTTCAATTATGATATGTCTTATTGTGGGTCTGTTTGGGTTCATCTTTCTTGGGACCTTCTGTGTGTCCTGTACCTGGATATCTGTTTCATTCTTCAGGTTTGGATAATATTCAGCCATACTTGTTTGACCCCCTTTCTTTGCTCCCTTCTCCTTCTGGGGCTCCTGTAATTCGAATATTGGTGTGCTTAATGTTGTCCCAGATATCACTTAAACTGTTCTCCTTTTTTAAATTTGTTTTTCTTTTTGCTGTTCTGATTAAGTGATGTCCATTATTCTATCTTCCAGATCACTTATGCATTCTTCTGCATCACCTAGTCTGCTGTTAATTCCCTCTAGTGTATTTTTTCATTTCATTTATTGTATTCTTCAGCTCTGACTGGTTATTTTTCATATTTTTAGTTCCCTGTTAAAATTCTCACTGATTTCATCTATTCTTTTCCCTAATTCAGTTAGCATTCTTATTACTAATGTTTTGAACTATTTATCTGGTAAATTGTCTATTTCTGTTTCATTATTTTATTTCAGGTTTTTGTTTTTGTTTTTGTTCTTTCAACTGAAATGAATTCCTCTGTATTCTCATTTTGCTTAAATTTCTTTGTCTCTATGAAATTAGGTGAAACACTTGCCCTTTGCAGTCTTGAAGGGGTGTCCTTCTTTGGGAGCTTTTCTATCCAGGGTGTATTTGCCTACTGGCTTTAGTGGGAGAGCTGGATCTGACATGAACACAAGTCACATTTTTTCCCCAGGGTGTGCAAGCAGCTATTAACTTTTGGTAGGATGTGATGCTGGAGATGGAGGGACGAGGGCCAGATCTAGGCATGAGCTGGGACTTCTTTTCTGCTCAGTGGATGTCACTATTTATCATGCTGGCGTTAGGTCCCAAGTTGCTGGAGTGGAAGTCCTGAGGGTTGTGTCCATGCTGACTTTGTTCCCTTTAAGTGTGTACTCTTCCCCATCCCAGCACCATCATCCTTGCCCCAGAGCAGAGCTAGTGCAGGTGGGGCTGGTATGGGTGCTAGGCATGGGTGTGGGTGTGTGCCAGGGCTGTAGTCAGTGACTCAAACTATTTCTGATGCACTGTCTGAGTAAGCACCAGTAGTGGTTGCCCCTGTCCTGATCAGACATTGCTCTGGGTCTGAGCTGGCTGTTTCTCTCCTAGCTGAGCTCTCCCTTTGTCTGCTGCTGCTGTCTGGTGTGCAGCTAAGCCACAGAGAAGGCAGGGCTAGTGCTGGCACTTGGCATGGGTCTGGGCATAAACTATGATGGTTTAGTTGCAGTCAGAAACCCAGACTACTTTTGATGCACTGCCTGTGTAAGTGCCATCGTGGCTGCCCCTGCTCTGCTCAGAGATTGCTCTGAGTCTGAGTCACCTCTGTGCCTCACAGCAGATCTCTCCCCTTGGCCACCACAGCCCTTGCCCCAGTGTGGAGCTGCATTGTGAAGCAAGAAACACCTGAGCAGTCACTTGGCTCAGGCTGAGGCCCATGCCAGGGCAGTCACAGGAAACAGACCAGCTCTTGTGCTGTTTCAATTTGCCCTCTCTGCCCTGTTGCAGGAGTAAGCAGTCATGTGTGCACTCCTCATGAGCAGATTCCAGGCTTCCTGGAGCCCTTATGTTAATCCCACAGGCCCTCCAACCAACCAAGAAGACTCATCTTCTCGGCATCAGACCACAGGGCTGGGGCACCCATATGTAGCTCAAACTGCTCACTACCCAGGGAGGATCTCCACCTGTGAAATCCCCCTCCTCTTCAGAGTCCCCTTCTAGTGGCACAGGTCCCAACCTGATCATTTCTCTTCCCTTCCTACTAGATTCCCCATGGATATTTCTAACAGCCTTGGTTGTACAGGAGTCTTCCTGCCAGTCTCCAGTTAGTTTTCAGTGAGAATTGTTCCACAGGTAGATGTCTTTTAGATGTGTTCATGGGGAGAGGTAAATTTTTTTAACATCTTTATTGGAGTATAATTGCTTTACAATAGTGTGTTAGTTTCTGCTTTATAACAAAGTGAATCCGTTATACATATACATATGTTCCCATATCTCTTCCCTCTTGCGTCTCCCTCCCACCCTCCCTATCTCACCCCTCTAGGTGGTCACAAAGCACCAAGCTGATCTCCCTGTGCTATGCAGCTGCTTCCCACTAGCTATCTATTTTACGTTTGGTAGTGTGGGAGAGATAATTTCTATGTCCTCCTACTCTGCCATCTTGATCCCTTCCTCTAAACTTATACAATGTTACATGCCAATATATCTCAATAAAACTGGGGGAAGTGGGAAGAAAAGCAAGTCTCAGCAATTGCAAATCTGACACTAAAATTAGAAAGCCTCTGATTTAGGACCATAGTATCTGACATTTCTCTCAATCTGGCTTTGACTCTCTTTTGAATCTGTCTTGTTTCTTCATCTTCTGTAGCTGGATTGGGTATCACATTACTTGGATTGAAAAAGGATCATAAACCTGTTACTACTCAAAAATAAATTGCATATAAAACCATAATTTATAAAATTCTACTGGACAAGTTTTACCAACAATAACAAAGGTATGAAATACAAATGTGAAGCTTCTTTCTGTCATTAGACAGCTACCTTAATATCATGCAAATGTCACTAGACAACAGATTTATGTATAATAGAGAAATGAAAATATATAGAAGTATAAATGTATGTATATATTCAACCATATATATATATATGATTGAAATGATTTTCTTGGCAGATAAGTAATAAGCTTAAAATTAAATCATAATTCATTAGGTAATTTTGGTAAGATTCTCTGCTCACTGCCAAATTGTTCATAAATTCCCACTGGAATCAATTACTTAATATTACTAACTTATATCAACTACACAATTTCTATTCTTTTCCAAAATATAATATTTCAAGAAAGGAAAGTTCAACATCTCAAGTTAACTGTGGCTCACATATATATCTAATAGTAATTTCCTAAATTTGTATTTGGGCTCAACATGTTACAAAGTGCTTTAAGGTTAAATCTCATTTGTTTTTTGCAGGGGTAGGTACCCTTGCCTCACCAACTTGGGAAATCTTAATGGCTAGCATGAACTTATTGGCCAAAATGTTTTGGTAAATTGGGTTATAATAATTCATTTATTCTGCTGTATCAAAGGATATTTTCCATCAATTATGCTACATTTTCCTTAATCTATGTCTCTGAGCTCTTATACATGCTAGATATTATCATTATAAAAGAATATGGATTTAACAAGTAGTTGGTGGATTAATGTCTGTTTCTTTTTTTTTAACATCTTTATTGGAGTATAATTGCTTTACAATGGTGTGTTACTTTCTGCTTAACAACAAAGTGAATCAGTTATACAGATACATGTGTTCCCATATCTCTTCCCTCTTGCATCTTCCTCCCTCCCACCCTCCCTATCCCACCCCTCTAGGTGGTCACAAACCACCTAGCTGGTCTCTCTGTGCCATGAGGCTGCTTCCCACTAGCTATCCACCCTATGTTTCATAGTGTATGTCCATGCCACTCTCTCATTTCGTCACAGCTTACCCTTCCCCATCCCCATATCCTCAAGTCCATGCTCTAGTAGGTCTGTGTTTTATTCCCTTCCTACCCCTAGTCTCTTCATGACATTTTTTTCTTAGATTCCATATATATGTGTTAGCATACGGTATTTGTTTTTCTCCTCCTGACTTACTTCACTCTGTATGACAGACTCCAGGTCCATCCACCTCATTACAAATAACTCAGTTTCATTTCTTTTATGGCTGAGTAATATTCCATTGTATATATGTGCCACATCTTCTTTATCCATTCATCCGTTGATGGACACTTAGGTTGCTTCCATGTCCTGGCTATTGTAAATAGAGCTGCAATGAACATTTTGCTACATTACTCGTTTTGAATTAGGGTTTTCTCAGGGTATATGCCCAGTAGTGGGATTGCTGGTTCGTATGGTAGTTCTATTTGTAGTTTTCTAAGGAACCTCCATACTGTTCTCCATAGTGGGTGTATCAATTTACATTCCCACCAGCAGTGCAAGAGTGTTCCCTTTTCTCCACACCCTCTCCAGCATTTATTGTTTCTAGATTTTTTGATGACAGCTATTCTGACCAGTGTGAGATGATATCTCATTGTAGTTTTGATTTGCATTTCTCTAATGATTAATGATGTTGAGCATTCTTTTATGTGTTTGTTGGCAATCTGTATATCTTCTTTGGAGAAATGTCTATTTAGGTCTTCTGCCCATGTTTGGATTGGGTTGCTTGTTTTTGTTATTGAGCTGCATGAGTTGCTTATAAATTTTAGAAATTAATCCTTTGTCAGTTGCTTCATTTGCAACTATTTTCTTCCATTCTGAGGGCCATCTTTTGCTCTTGTTTATGGTATCCTATGCTGTGCAAAAGCTTTTAAGTTTCATTAGGTCCCATTTGTTTATTTTTGTTTTTATTTCCATTTCTCTAGGAGATAGGTCAAAAAGTATCTTGCTGTGATTTATGTCATAGAGTGTTCTGCCTATGTTTTCGTCTAAGAGTTTGATAGTGTCTGGCCTTACATGTAGGTCGTTAACCCATTTTGAGTTTATTTCCGTGTATGGTGTTAGGGAGTGTTCTAATTTTCATACTTGTGCATGTACCTGTCCAGTTTTCCCACCACCACTTACTGAAGAGTCTGTCTTTTCTCCACTGTATATTCTTGCCTCCTTTATCAAAGATAAGGTGACCATATGTGTGTGGGTTTATCTCTGGGCTTTCTATCCTGTTCCACTGATGTATATTTCTCTTCTTGTGACAGTACCATACTGTCTTGATTACTGTAGCCTTGTAGTACAGTCTGAAGTTACGGAGCCTGATCTCTCCAGCTCCATTTTTCATTCTCAAAATTGCTTTGGCTATTCAGAGTCTTTTGTGTTTCCAAACAAATTGGGAAAGTTTTTGTTCTAGTTCTGTAAAAAATGCAAGTGGTAGTTTGATAGGGATTGCATTGAATCTGTATATTGCTTTGGGTAGTAGAGTCATTTTCACAATGTTGATTCTTCCAATCCAAGAACATGGTATATCTCTCCATCTATTTGTATCATCTTTAATTTCTTTCATCAGTGTCTTCTAATTTTCTGCATACATGACTTTTGTCTCCTTAGGTAGGTTTATTCCTAGGTATTTTATTCTTTTTGTTGCAATGGTAAATGGGAGTGTTTTCTTAATTTCACTCTCAGATTTTTCATCATTAGTGTATAAGAATGCCAGAGATTTCTGTGCATTAATTCTGTATCCTACTCCTTTACCAGATTCATTGATTAGCTCTAGTAGTTTACTGGTAGCATTCTTAGGATTCTCTATGTATAGTATCATGTCATCAGCAGACAGTGACAGCTTTACTTCTTCTTTTCCGATTTGGATTCCATTTATTTATTTATTTTTCTCTGATTGCTGTGACTAGAACTTCCAAAACTATGTTGAGTAAGAGTGGTGAGAGTGGGCAACCTTGTCTTGTTCCTGATCTTAGTGGAAATGGTTTCAGGTTTTCACCATTGAGAACAATGCTGGCTGTGGGTTTGTCATATATGGCCTTTATTATGTTGAGGAAAGTTCCCCCTATGCCTACTTTCTGCAGGGTTTTTATCATAAATTTGTGTTGAATTTTGTCAGAAGCTTTCTCTGAATCTGTTGAGATGATCATATGGTTTTTCTCCTTCAGTTTGTTGATATGGTGTATCACATTGATTGATTTGCATATATTGAAGAATCCTTGAATTCCTGGAATAAACCTCACTTGATCATGGTGTATGATGCTTTTAATTTGCCGTTGGATTCTGTTTCCTAGTATTTTGTTGAGGATATTTGCATGTATGTTCATCAGTGATATTGGCCTGTAGTTTTCTTTCTTTGTGACGTGTTTGTCTTGTTTTGGTATCAGGGTGATGGTGGCCTCATAGAATGAGTTTGGGAGTGCTCCTCTCTCTGCTATCTTTTGGATGAGTTTGAGAAGGATAGGTGTTAGCTCTTCTCTAAATGTTTGATAGAATTCGCCTGTGAAACCATCTGGTCCTGGGCTTTTGTTTGTTGGAAGATTTTTAATCACAGTTTCAATTTCAGTGCTTGTGATTGGTGTGTTCATATTTTCCATTTCTACCTGGTTCAGTCTCAGCAGCATTGTGCATTTCTAAGAATTTGTCTGTTTCTTCCAGGTTGTCCATTTTATTGGCATACAGTTGCTTGTAGTAATCTCTAATAATCTTTTGTATTTCTATAGTGTCCATTGTTACCTCTCCTTTTTCACTTCTAATTCTATTGATTTGAGTCTTCTCCCTTTTTTTCTTGATGAGTCTGGCTAATGGTTTATCAATTTTGTTTATCTTCTCAAGGAACCAGCTTTTAGTTTTATTGATCTTTGCTATCATTTCCTTCATTTCTTTTTCATTTATTTCTGATCTGATCTTCATGATTTCTTTCCTTCTGCTAAATTTGGTGGGGTTTTTTTTGTTCTTCTTTCTCTAATTGCTTTAGGTACAAAGTTAGGTTGTTTATTCGAGATGTTTCCTATTTCTTAAGGTAGGATTGTATTGCTATAAATTTCCCTCTTAGAACTGCTTTTGCTGTATCCCATAGGTTTTGGGTCGTCGTGTCTCCATTGTCATTTGTTTCTAAGTATTTTTTGATTTCCTCTTTGATTTCTTCAGTGATCACTTCATTATTAAATAGTGTATTGTTTAGCCTCCATGTGTTTGTATTTTTTACAGATCTTTTCCTGTAATTGATATCTAGTCTCATAGCGTTGTGCTCAGAAAAGATACTTGATACGATTTCAATTTTCTTAAATTTACCTGGGCTAGATTTGTGACCCAAGATATGATCTGTCCTGGAGAATGATCCATGAGCACTTGAGAAAAATGTGTATTCTGTTGTTTTTGGATGGAATGTCCTATAAATATCAAGTAAGTCCATCTTGTGTAATGTATCATTTAAAACTTGTTTCCTTATTTATTTTCATTTTGGATGATCTGTCTATTGTTGAAAGTGGGGTGTTAAAGTTCCCTACTATGATTGTGTTACTGTCGATTTCCCCTTTTATGGCTGTTAGCATTTACCTTATGTATTGAGGTGCTCCTATCTTGGGTGCATAAATGTATACAATTGTTATATCTTCTTCATGGATCGATCCCCTGATCATTATGTAGTGCCCTTCTTTGTCTTTTGTAATAGTAGTTATTTTAAAGTCTATTTTGTCTGATACAAGAATTGGTACTCCATCTTTCTTCTGATTTCCATTTGCATGGAATATCTTTTTCCATCCCCTCACTTTCAGTCTGTATGTGTCCCTAGGTCTGAAGTGGGTCTCTTGTAGACAGCATATATACGGGTCTTGTTTTTGTATCCATTCAGCCAGTCTGTGTCTTTTGGTGGGAGCATTTAGTGCATTTACATTTAAGGCAGTTATCGATATGTATGTTCCTATTATCCTTTACTTAATTGTTTCAAGTTTTTTCTTGTAGGTTTTTTCCTTCTCTTGTGTTTCTTGCCTAGAGACGTTCCTTTAGCATTTGTTGTAAATCTGGTTTGGTGGTTCTGAACTCTCTCAGCTTTTGCTTGTCTGTGAAGGGTTTAATTTCTCCATCAAATCTGAATGAGATCCTTGCTGGGTAGAGTAATCTTGATTGTAGGTTTTTCTCCTTTTTCTCCATCAGTTTAAATATGGCCTGCCACTCCCTTCTGGCTTGCAGAGTTTCTGCTGAAAGATCAGCTGTTAACCTTAACCTTGTGTGTTATTTGTTGTTTTTCCCTTGCTGCTTTTAATATGTTTTCTTTGTATTTAATTTTTGACAGTTTGATTAATATGTGTCTTGGTGTGTTTCTCCTTGGATTTTTCCTGTATGGTACTCTATGTGCTTCCTGGACTTTATTAACTATTTCCTTTCCCATATTAGGGAAGCTTTCAACTAAAATCTCTTTAAATATTTTCTCAGTCCCTTTCTTTTTCTCTTCTTCTGGGACCCCTATAATTCAAATGTTGGTGCATTTAATGTTGTCCCAGAGGTCTCTGAGATTGTCTTCACTTCTTTTCATTCTTTTTTCTTTAATCTGCTCTGCAGTAGTTATTTCCACTATTTTGTCTTCCAGGTCACTTATCCATTCTTATGCCTCAGTTATTCTGCTATTGATCCCCTCTAGAGTATTTTTAATTTCATTTATTGTGTTGTTCATCATTGCTTGCTTCCACTTTAGTTCTTCTAGGTCCTAGTTAAATGTTTCTTGCATTTTCTCTATTCTATTTCCAAGATTTTGGATCATCTTTACTATCATTATTCTGAATTCTTTTTCAGGTAGACTGCCTATTTCCTCTTCATTTGTTAGGTCTGGTGGGTTTTTACCTTGCTCCTTCATCTGCTGTGTGTTTTTCTGTCTTTTCATTTTGCTTACTCTGTTTGGGGTCTACTTTTTGCAGGCTGCAGGTTCATAGTTCCCATTGTTTTGGGTGTCTGTCCCCAGTGGCTAAGGTTGGTTCAGTAGGCTGAGTAGGTTTCCTGGTTGGGGGGACTATTTGCCTGTGTTCTGGTGGATGAAGCTGGATCTTGTCTTTCTGGTGGGCAGGTCCACGTCTGGTGGTGTGTTTTGGGATGTCAGTAGCCTTATTATGATTTTAGGTAGCCTCTCTGCTAATGGATGGGGCTGTAGTCCTGTCTTGCTAGTTGTTGGGCATAGGGTGTCCAGCACTGTAGCTTGCTGGTCATTGATTGAAGCTGGGTCTTGGTCTTGAGATGGAGATCTCTGGGAGATTTTCACCATTTGATATTACGTGGGGCTGGGAGGTCTCTTGTGGACCAGTGTCCTGAAGTTGTTTCTTCCACCTCAGAGACACAGCCCTGACCCCTGGCTGGAACACCAAGAGCCTTTAATCCACACAGCTCAGAATAAAAGGGAGAAAAAAATAGAAAGGAAGGAGAAAAGAATGGAAGGAAGGAAGGAAGGAAGGAGGAAAGGCAGAAAGGAAGGAAGAAAGGAAGAAGATAAAGTAGGATAAAATAAAGTTATTAAAAAAGTAAAAAAAAAAAGGGGGGGTCGGTCAGAAACCTAGGACAAATGGTGAAAGCAAAGCTATACAGACAAAATCTCACACAGCAGCACACACATACACACTCACAAAAAAGATAAAAAGGGGGAAATAATAATATATCTTGCTCCCAAAGTCCAAATAATAATGTATCTTGCTCCCAAAATCCACCTCCTCAACTTGGGATGATTCGCTGTCTATTCAAGGTATTCCACAGATGCAGGGAACTTCAAGTTGATTTTGGAGATTTAATCCGCTGCTTTTGAGGCTGCTGGGAGAGACCTCCCCCTCTCCTCTTTGTTTGCACAGCTCTCGGGGTTCAGCTTTGGACTTGGCCCCGCCTCTGTGCGTAGGTCGCCTGAGGGCGTCTGCTCTTTGCTCAGACAGGACGGGGTTAAAGGAGCAGCTGATTCAGGGGCTCTGGCTCACTCAGGCCAGGGCGGAGGGAGGGTTACAGAGGCGGGGCGAGCCTGCAGCGGCAGAGGCCGGCGTGACATTGCACCAGCCTCAGGCACGCCGTGCGTTCTCCCAGGGAAGCTGTCCCTGGATCCTGGGATCCTGGCAGTGGTGGGCTGCACAGGCTTCCAGGAGGGGAGTTGTGGAGAGTGACCTGTGCTTGCACATAGGCTTCTTGGTGGCAGCAGCAGCAGCCTTAGTATCTCATGCCCATCTCTGGTGTCCACAGTGATAGCCGCGGCTCGTGCTCGTTTCCTGGGGCTCCTTTACACGGCACGCTTAATCCCCTCTCCCCTCACACCACGAAACAAAGAGGCAAGGAAAAAGTCTCTTGTCTCTTCGGCAGCTCTGCGCCCGTCTCAGGAGCTCCTTTAAGCAGCGTGCTTAATCCCCTCTCTTAGCGCCCCAGGAAGCAAAGAGGGAAGAAAAGGTCTCTTGCCTCTTCGGCAGCTCCAGACTTCTCCCGGACTCCCTCCCGGCTAACGGTGGTGCACTAACCCCTTCAGGCTGTGTTCACACCGCCAACCCCAGTCCTCTCCCGGGACCGAAGCCTGAGCCTCAGCTCCCTGCCCCGCCCGTCCCGGCAGGTGAACAGACAAGCCTCTCCGGCTGGTGAGTGCTGGTCAGCACTGATCCTCTGTGGGAATCTCTCTGCCTTGCCCTCCACAGCCCTGTTGCTGTGCTCTCCTCCGCGGCACCAAAGCTCCCCCCATCCGCTACCTGCAGTCTCTGCCCACGAAGGGGCTTCTAGTGTGTGGAAACCTTTCCTCCTTCACGGCTCCCTCCCACTGGTGCAGGTCCCATCCCTATTCTTTTGTCTCTGTTTATTCTTTTTTCTTTTGCCCTACTCAGGTACATGGGGAGTTTCTTGCCTTTTGGAAGGTCTGAGGTCTTCTGCCAACGTTCAGTGGGTGTTCTATAGGAGAGGTTCCACATGTAGATGTGTTTCTGATGTATCTGTGGGGAGGAAGGTGATCTCCGTGTCTTATTCTTCCAACATCTTCTCTCCTCTCTGTTTCTTTTGTTTGCATTTAATGGGGCTAGTGTTGCAAAATTTCTCCTTGGACAAAACCTCTGAATTAACATCTATGTATATTAATCTTGCTAAGCCTCAGTTCTCTCACTTGTAAAATGGGTAAATAAATAGTACATAACACATAGTGTTTATTTTATGATTTAATGATATAATCTATGTGAATTCTGAGCACAGTGCTAAGTAAGATTGAGCAAAAGAATGAAGAAAGAGAAATGGTGACTACTGTTCTCTTTCAGCAAATGGACTGGTTCCAATCACTTCAGTAATTTTGCTGTTTACTTGAGAAAATTTGCATAAATTAAAGGAAACATATATTTACATCTCAAATTTAAATGTGAGTTGATACTCGGGGACAGTCTAGTGGCTTCTCTAGACAGCTTTTTAACTTTGTCTTCCGAAGGGCTATCTATGGGCCTGGCAGCTCAATCATCGAAAGTCATAATTAGGTGTGGAGACACTGGAAGGCAAACAAGTGGGCTGTACAGTGGCTCTCAGGAGCAGAGATGAGGTAACACTGCCATGTTTGTTTGTGGACACTTTATTAACCACAATCTTCGTGGCTATTTGTATAGCATGTTTACTGAGGGTAATAAGTGATGAAAAACATGGAATTTGGGGTCATAATAACTTGGGTAAAAATCCAAGTTTCTTATTATCTTTTTGATTTCAGACAAGATACTTAATGCCTTTGGTCTGTTTCCTCATCTATAAAATGGAGATAATAACACAGTTGAATTTCACAAAGATTCATTACATAAAATCTACACTAAAATATACATTATCTCTCACACATAATGGCTGTTCCCCTGATGTTAGTCCCTTTCCTTTCTCAGATTAATCCTCATGATCCCTTCCCTCCCCTCCCCTCCTTCCACACCTATCAAATTGCCTTTATAATCTGGCTCATAGTAGCTCAGCCTCATTACTTGGTCCCAATACCTCTACTGCATATCTGTGTATTATAAAGAGGAAAGTAAACTACATACACACAATGAAACTGGCAAAGATGGGGAACTTTGTAGTCAGATACATTTATGTTCACATCCTGGCACCACCACTACTAGCTGTCGATTCTTAAGAAAATTATTTCACATGGCTAAATCTCAGTTTCAATGTCCTTAAAATGATTTATGTGAACTTACTTTCTTGTGTTGTTGGTAAAATTGGAAATAGTGCATGTAAAAAAACAGGAATAAAGCAGACTATAACAGCTATCTCTGACCTTCTTACTTTGTTTCCCCTATGATAGGTAGATTTATATATAGATATCAAAATAGTACATGCTTGAATGGAAAAATAGATCCAAAGACCAACTCAGGAGGTGAGGGCAGCTTGGATGGGTTGTTGAAGGGATTCATAGCAGGATGGAGTTTTGACTTAAAGCAGTGTGTGGTGTTGGATCAAGTCAATCAGTGTAACGTGGGATAGCCTGGAGCTTTGATGGTGCCTTAAAACAGCTGTTAAAGTGTGTTCTCTTTTTTTAAACATCAACTGGAATTATTTAGCCAGGAAGTGTTTGCATTAACCAAAAAGCGGCCCTGCCTGCAGAGCAACTATTAATTGGATTAGATGCAATCTAGCCATCAAGTCTTGATTTATTATGCATGTAAGTCAAATGGCTTAGCAGGACAGACAGTCAGACATTGTGAAAAATAAATGAGTAGAGTTTGACCAACAAACATTTTATCCCCCAAATGTGGATGTCTTGTTTGTAGACCATTCATTCATCCATACATTAAACAAATATTTCTAGGGTGCCTGATATGTGTCAAAATCTAAAATGGACTCTGAGGCCCCAAACATGATGAAGATAGAGACCTGGCCCTGAAGGATCCCAAAGTCATGTCATGGTGTCAGGTTTATAAACAGACAATTATAGTACAAAGAGGTGAGTGAAATGTTTGATACATGCCCCGGTGTTTTAGAAGTACAATGAAATTCCTGATTCATCTTTGGAGGGTTGGAGAAGATCTCAGAACTAAATCTTGAGTATTAGAAGATAGTTAAGAGTCAGGAAAGCCAAGCAGAGAGAGAAGGCATTCTAGGCAGACGGGATACCATGGGCAAAATCACAGTGGCATGTAATATGTGTGCACGGAAAATATTTGCTGTTGTGAGCACATGAATGCAAAGAGTAAGGAGCGATATGTATAGAAATAGGTATATTAGACAATCTTGGAGGGTTCTGTAGACTGGGTAAAGGCTCTTAGAAATTACACTGTAGGAATATTTAGAATTTTTCCAACTGGCTTTGCATTTTAGAATATTTTGGTGATGGATATATGAGAAATGCATTTGAGGGAGAATAAAATAATGGTTATTTTGGTACAGGTGAGAGATGATAAGAGTGAACTACTGGCAGTGGAAGTAGATATGCATAGAAAGATTCTGATTCAAAAGAGATTTAGACAAGGAAATCTTGAGGGATTTAGTGATTTATTAGATGATAGGATTGAGAACAAGACAGAAGTATGCATGACTCTGTTTCTAGATTTAGTGACCAGTTACTTGTGTAATTGCTTATTCTACGTCTGTTCATTCTAAATATTACATAATAAACTTCATGACAGCAGAAACTAGATCTGTTTCTCTCTTGACATATTAAAAGAATTTTGCATAGTTCCTAACACGTGGATGCTCAGTAAATGTTTGCTGAATCAGTGTATCATAGAAAATGAAGGATGATTAAATGGTTAGAGGGGAAAATGATGAACTCCACATTGGATGTGTTGGTTTGCAAATTTAAATGAAACATGAAGACAGAGATAAATAGCAGGTGTGTGTGTATAATCAGGAATAACCAGGTCAGGAATCACTGAAATTCTCTGTCTGATGATTGGGAGCCTCTTACACACGAAGATCTCTTCTTTATTGGTGATCAGTTGAATGCATTTCCTGGTTGGTCAATTAATTTTTTTCCATTTGATTCATTTCTGAACAGAAACATTTCTTTAGTGCTTGGGCTAAATGAGATTTTCAACTATGCTGCATTAGATTCCCACTCTATGAAAAACTGTACAATCTGGGGATTAAGTCTCAGTTCCAAAGGTTTGGTCATATATTTTAATTTACATCAGGAATGCTCTAGGTTAGTCCTGAAAGAAAAAGAAAAAAAAGATATCTTCCCCAGATAGGTAGGGAATAACAGGTTGAAAGGAAAAATAACTGAATTGGAAACTGACCAAGGCTGATGACTTCATGGCAAATGGTAATTTGCATTGTACCCAGGAAAAGCAGTAAATAGAGATATTTGAAGCCACAGAAACCTGACAGATAAAGCCTGACCAAACTGCCAAATCCTGACATTAGGAAAACAAGGCTACAAAATCAGATATGAACTAAGTCTGAGGTCATCATTAAAGAAGTTACATCTGCAGTGCTAACTTCTCCCTACAGGCAAAGGCTGTAATTAACTAGTGATGTCTGCCATGGGCATAGGAGAGCGATTGATAGTACTTGAGTCAGGTATTTGCCATCACTAATGTAGACAAAAGCCATGTGAAGATAGAAGAAAATGAATGACTGAAGCACAGGAAGGACCTTAAAAGGCATTTGATGGTGGGATATACTTCACAATATGCATGCCAGGTAGACATTCCCTAGAGTACTCTAAAAATGGAAGCACTACGCTTAAATGGCTGATTTTTATTTTTGAAAATTTGACCATTAGAAAGATTTTCTTTAAGGAAAAGCAGGCTTATTTTAACCTTTATTGTCGCAAGTTATTTTGATGACACAAAGTAAGCTTAATCTTTAAGATGAAATAATATCCACAAGAATAAGCCCAGAGGTAACTGAATTATTTGAATTTTCTCTTTGAAAAATAGAAAATATTTAATCAAAATAATCCTATGTTGACTAAGTAATCAGAGCCATAGTCTTATCTCCTGCTTCATCATTGGCCAATGTCTAGAGTTTCTGGGGAAAATAGTTTCCTGTTTTCACAGACCTCTATTTAAAGTGATCCTGGGGTCTCCTTCAGTTGTTCATTTAAGGGTTTTGTTTTAACCAATCCACATTTATGGAGATGTACTATGTGCTCAGTATTGGACTTAGTTTTAAAAGAAATGTGTCTCACTGTCCCTGCCTTCATGAAGCTTTTCATATACCAGACAATGTCATCACCTTCTCTTCCTTTATCTAGTGCTTTCCTAATCAGCAGCCCATTATTTACAGATAGGAGGTTCCCAAATTGCAAGACCTAAGGGAGTTGTCCTCAGAAGAGACCCTAAAAAATTATCTTATTTCCACATAAAGTCAACAAATTTATTCAGGAGTATAGCTGGGTTCTCTTCTCCTCATTTTCCTTTAATCTCAAAGAGGAATCCATTAAGCACTTGATTTCACAATGATTGGCACTCTTGATAAGGCAGCAACCAGAAGCATTTCCTTATTAAAAGGGAGCTATGTTTTATAAAATGTGACCCAGTTTTCTCCTGATCATGACTGATAGGCCCAGAAGTGGCCATCTAACCCAAAGAAAGACAATTAATAGGCTCACCATATATACACTGGTACAAAAGCTCTGTCTGATAATGATGACTTCATGGACCAAATAGACTTCTTTGGGCATCTGAGCTGTAAACATGAGGAGATGGTTGTTTAGTTGATTCTGGTAGAAGAGAAAAAGAGAATACATCATGAAAAGTAGACACAGGAAAAGAACTTAGTCATATTAGTGACAGAGAGCCCCAACATAAGAGTGAATTAATGCCTGCTTTTAAAGGGAGAAGAACTACTGAAGGGGCCCCTTGAGCTACTAAAGGTGCCATCTGACTACTGGAGTTATTATTCTGTCTTAAATATAGCCCCACTTTTATGAGGCTCAGACATATGATTGATGCTCCTATTATCTATATTCCATTCGTATACTTACAAAATGCATCCACATTCATACCAACTTTTGAAACAAATGAGTCTATTTCCTATTTGGCCACAAAAATTTATCTAAGGCACATTTACACTCAGTTTTTCTTAGGCACATCTACTCCATGCATGATGGGCAGTAACTCATTGTGCAGCACCTTGTGAAATTCCAGTAAGAGAAGATTCCTACACACAGCACCATGCCCTAAGAAGTGACAGTGACAAATGACTGTACCCAAAGGAGAACAATAAAAACTGTGATCCATCTCATATAAAGAACATCTGAAGGCCCTTGATAAGATAAGCTTAAGAAAATAAAATGCTTAGGAGCCAATGCAGCTAACTTCAAATATATAAAGAGTAAATATAAAAATGGAGCCTCAGACTTGTATTATATGTGTAAAAGGAGAAGTAATAAGATTAATGTGTGGAGACACATGAAGATGGATTTTATTTAAATACAAGTATTGTGACCATTTCAACATTATTACCTACCTCAGTCTGCTCCCACCCGTGCCAGGCCCTCCCAAACAGAATGGACTAGCTGCTTGAGTTAGTAAGTTCTCTTCTCCATCACTTGGAGAGTTTGAAAGAGGCTGGGTGTCTATTTTTCACACTGGAGAGGTTGTTTCTGAATGATTGAGAATTTGAAAGAGATAAGTGACAAGGTTGCTTCTAATCCATGACTCCATATCAAATGGCTTCTAGTTTTTAAAACTAAGAATTGACCTCAGGAAGAGATTTTCTATTTTAAAGCTACCAGGTAAAATAAAAGCAGTAATTCTACTGGAAAAGTTGGACACCAACAGTAATCCATAGACAGAAAACCAGGTACTACTTAAAGAAAATGTCTCACTGGAATAAGATCATGTGTCTCTAACTATGATTTACACAGATGTTTTTAATTTTTAACAGATCTTGAAAGATTAAAAGAATCTACATTAGGATCAAGAAAGTGCCAGAAAAACTTCCTTTAGAATGTCACCTTTGTTGGAGATGGAAAAGTATTGGGTTTCATCTATAAATTTTGGGGGTTTTTGTAATTCAAACTTATATTCCAAAAACAGTGTGTTAGATTATTTTTAATCTAGCAAGGTCAAAAGACCTCTATTGATTGTATCTTTATGAAACAAGCATTAGATTAGGAAGGACAACTTCAGTTGTAGAAGTTTTGGGATAATTTTAATGTAATCATTCAGTTGCTGAATAAAAAAAATAACCATGTAAATTAAGGAAAATGGTTATTGAAAATATAGAATAGTAAAAAAGAATAGAGAATTTAAGAATTTTTATTTGAGTAGAATGTAGCAATGAACAGGAAAAAAAAACAAGACCCAAGTCATAAATATCCTTATTGGTTACAAAAGATGATTGGATCTTATTCTGTGGGTTCTCAACCCCTCTCCATCTCCCAGAGAGCAAAATAAGTCTATATTCTAGCAGTAAGATATATATTTGTCTCTGTCTCTTTCTATGTTATGTGGCTGTCATTGAAGGGTCTAGGCAGTAGAGAAAACACCAATACATAAGCACCATAAGTAAATTCTCAAAGTTCACTAGCCCTCATACCCTTCCTTCTCATCCATCTCCTCCTCCTTCTTCAGTGAATCCACTTTCTTTGAGAGAGAGTGTAATTTAAATGTTGCGGTGATGCTCTTTAGGGATATGCACACATGTTGTGGCTTTCTCTCTCTTTTGTTCCACTTGTAATTAGATGCGACCATGTGACTTTCCTTGACCAATGCATTTGAACACACATTATATGTGTATCTTTTGGGGCTAGAGAATCTATTTGCTGATGCTGAACCCTCTAGAACTCTTTTCTTTCTGTCACAGCAACATCGAGTTTCCCGTTCGGCCTGGGTAGTGAATAAACACAATGAGGACACAGAGAGAAATCTCTAACTGACCTACATTGCACATGCAGCATGAATGAAGTGGGGGAAATATCCAAAAAAGTTTCTTGTTTTATCCTACTGAGAGTTTGGAGTTTTCCTGGTATGCAAACATAACATAAAAATCCTGGTTAACATAATTGTAGATATTGAACTTTGTTTCCTTAGGGAACATTGTGAAATGTGAAAAATATTTAGGAAGGGTAGTGAGGGGAGGAGTCTCCCTCCAACACCCCACCAGGAGAACTGAGAATTCTGGACTTGGAAGATTGGGTAAAAGCGTTTGACCTATGGCTGTGTTAGTCTCAAATGAAAAGAGCCTTTAAGTTTGAACCTAAAAGAACTATAAACATAAAAAAGAAACTTGAGCAAGTTGGTGGCACCAGCCTTATTCCACTGGGCTGGAAAAATACTTGTTCAAGTGAATGACATGGGACTTTTGCTCTCATTATAGCTGTTGACAACCTGCCTCAGTTTCTTTTAGCTTTAGTGTCCAGAACAATCCCATCCCAGCAGTTGTTGGTAGAAAATTATTCTTGTAATAAAAAGTGCTCCATGTAAGTGCAGGGGGGAAGAAAAAAGCTTTTAGTGTCCAATCCCCTTCCTGCCATAAATGCTAGAGAATTAACTTGAGAAGAAGAAAATATTGTATTAAAAAGTAGTTAAGAATACCTTAGGTATAAAGCAACTGATTTCGACAAAGAAGAAGAAAGTATGTATGGATTTATAGGTAAAGTTATTTCTCAGTCCTGTGTTATGAATAGATACAGCTCCCACAGAGATCAAGGCAATATAGAAGACTTAACAAGCCACTTGGATAGAGCATTGAACTTCAAGTATTGGCATATTGATTTCAATAATTATCCAACACTAAAAAATGAATTAGGAAGGCAGAAGCAGTTTAGCCTAGTGGAAATAGCACTAAAGAGGGATTCAGAAAGTTTGTCCTAGGTCTGCTACAGATTAGCAATGTGACCTTGGATGTGTCACTAACCCTCATCAATACTCAGTTTCCCCAGATATAAAATGAGTGGGTTAGAACCAGGCAGTCTCTGAAATCCTCATAGCTTCTGAGTGCTGTGATTCTCTGACTCTTTGATTTGGTGTTTATTCCCCAGTCTGACATTAACTAGCTTGAACAAGTCATTTAGTATTTCTGGACTTCATTTTCCTCATGAGAATAATAATAGCTTATCTGCCTGAAGGAAGGAGCTGGAACCCATTATCTCTCAAAGTCCCTTCCAGCCCTAACATATTTTTCTATGAAATAAATATTTCAGGAGCACATTATTATGTCTGTTAATGTTTCTACCAGTGGTGTTGATAGGAGCCATATGAATTTTGGAAGAGTGAAAGGGTTGGAATGTAGGGAAGAGAGGAGATAAGAAAGAAGAGTAAAAGGACAAATAAAGACGAGATGATGGAAAGATGAAAGTAATGAGTATGGGCAAGGAGAAAACCTGGCTTTGACCTTTGCTTTGTCTATTGTTTAAGATGCTTTTAGTTAAAAAGCAAAACAAAGCATCAGTAAAAACACAGATGACCGAAATCAAACTGGTTACAAATAGAGAGTGTATTGCCTTGTGAGTCTTACAACTTCAAAAATATGGCAGCTTCAGGCATAGTTTGAACCAGAGACTCATGATGTCATTCAGATTCCAGTCTTTCCTCTAAAATTCTCTTAGTTCTGCCTTCCTCAAAGAGTTGACTTCATTCTTACACTGGGTTCCCTCATGGAGCAGTTTCAGACTTTGTTGTATACATTATACTGTCCACAGAAATACTACTTTTATTTCTTCATTTCAAAGGAAAGATGCTTTGTTTTATTCACTGCTATATTCTCAGTGCCTAGAACGTTGACATGCACAAAGAAGGCCCTGAATTAATATGAATTAAATTAATGAATAGTACTCAGCTCTTAAGGTTTTTTATAAGACTTAATGTAGATAATGCATATGACTAAACTCCCAAGAAATAGTAGTCAAAATACTAGGTGAGGTATCTTGGAGTTAATACAGGAGAAAAAGAGGATAATAGCTGACCTTTATTGAGTATTAACAATATGTCAGGCACTGTTCTAAGACCTTAAATATAATAAATCATTTAATCTTCAAACAGCCTTAAGAAGTAGTGGTATTAGTTTTCCCATTATCTAGATGAGGAAACTGAGATGCAGAAAGATTGTGACTTGCCCGAGTTTACATACCCAGACTCAAACTCATTGTGACAATAACACATAAGTTATAATCTTTCACAAAACAGCAAACATAGTAAGTCCCAGTTGAGACTGTATCTATTCCCAAATCATCAGGAGTTTCTCAGCCAATATAGGAGGCCATCATATCTTTTACATTTAAGCTTAACCTGTGTTAGAAATTCTGAAGTAGAGTATAGGGGTCTGTAGCTTTCAGGGTCTATGCTGACAAATTTTGGGTTCTTTACTCCTTGGTTTGCAGAGTGTCTTCTCCCCATCCTCTCTCTCTTTGGCACCTCTTGGTAGAGACAATTTGGAGGAGAGATGGTTAACTTGATTAATTAGGTTGACTTACCCTCAACTCTGTAACTCATGGTGGTGTGGAAAGAAAATGGATTAGGGAACTGGATAGACCTGAGCTGAGTTTAAATCTCAGCTCTACCATTTTTCCACTGAGTGAGTACATGAGTCAGTGCAATAATTTCTGGGAGGTAGTCCTACCATTTCCCCCTTTCATGTCTACAGCCCTTATGTTTAACAAGAATTCATCATGTGGGAACTCATCAAACCATATGACCTTGAATTGAAAGAGAATCAGGGATGGTTAATTTTTTCCTGGCCAAGGCCAGCCATGTACAGAAAAGCTACCACTTCAATCCACAATACAAGGGGATATATTGCTCTTTTGAAGGAATGGGTTGCTTCCTTGGGACAATGGCCTGACCCAGTGTACTTTGGTCTAAGACCCTGCATGGAGGTAGTGATTTATAAGGGCCTGTAAGTATCAATAGTGGCAATCCTCTAATGCAGCATATTGCTACCTGCCAAGTGACACTGGCCAATGGCACATTACAGCCAGACAAAGTGATTTAGAGAAACCAGGCAGCTTTCCCTCAACTCGAGCTTATTTCAAAACCTTCAAGCCAAAGTATAACAGCAAAGGTTCTGAAGGAGTCTAGTTGTGTTATGAGTGATTTAGGTTTCTCTGATTATCTGCTGTGTCTCCAGGAATGATTTTGAAGAACAGTGTCATAAGATACTAGTGACCTAATCTCCCTGCCACAGCAATAATTATCCCCAAGCTCAGCATCATTATTTCAAGCACATAATACAATATTTTACATATAATATGTACTTGATAAATACTTATCAATGATTAAATAAATGAATAAATATCACTGGTTGCCTGGTTTCTGTAAGTCAGAAAACTTTGGGGTGAAAAAGCTTGAAGTGAAAAAAGTTATGTGACTTTGAAAAAATGACTTAACTCCTACCTCATTGCCTCATTTTATCTTCCATATCAAATGGATTGCAAAGCCCTAACATTCTTTTTTTCCTAAATATTTACATTTGCCCCTGAATTCTGGGCCTCACCACCTTTTGCTTACCCTTCCTGATTTGTTCTCCTTCACTCATATCTTTCCTCCTCTGGTTCCACCCTCCTGAGTGCTGTCAGATGACCTGATCATGTCTTTTCCTCCACTTCAAACCTTTCAGTGGCACCCAAAAGGCAAATTAGACTCTGTTGGTGTATTCAAATACAAAAGTTCCTGTCTTTCTTAAAAAGTCGCTTTTTCTAAGAGGTCTTGATGGGCCAGGGCCACCCAACCTTATCAGCTGACTCTGCTCAGGGGCACAAGGAAAGGAGCACCCTCCCCTCTTCTCACCATTTTGCCAAGTTTGGTGAGGAAAGCACTCTCTCAATCTAGATTATAGACCTGTTAACTAAAAGGGAAACCCAAATGTCATTTCCAGTTTCCTCCGGAAGCTTTGAACAAGACACAGAGCCGAAGTGACTGATTCCACTTTACATTTTGCTCCCAGCAAAATGGTATGCTCTGAGTTTTAAGCACTGAGGGCCCAGCAAGCCACTAAATGCATTTTCCCAGGCATGTTTCACCCTCAATTTTTCTAACCTCTTACTATCATGGGGGAAATTTAATCCATATGTTTCTGGTTCATTTACACTTAACTCATCAAAATGTTGTGCTGTAAGAGCGATTTGATGTCAAGGAAGCCTTGTGGGCCTCATTTATACATGTCTTTTCTTTGAACCAGGAAGTTGAGGTTTGCCAAAAAAAGCAGAAATCAACATTTTAAAGGCTGCTTCTTTTTCTAAAGTGAAACTTAAGAACCTCTTACAATGTGAGAATTTCTAAACCCAGAACGCCAGGGTTTTATTGCTTAGACATCAGTGTGCCCTCTAATCCTTTTTCCTTTCTCTCCTTACCCCTAGCCAGACAGTGTGCCGCCATTCTTAAAGAATATTTGAGAAATGAAGAGTTAATTGGGGAAATGGGAGTAGAGCAGGGGGCAAAAAAACAGTGACAAGGAATTTTAGAATCCTGAAACTCAAATGAAGTAATTGACTGTGGAGGACTTCATATGTCATCCGGGATAAACACAGTTCCTTCTGACTTGCTAAGCTAATGGAGATGAGTATAACACCATGTGGCTTACCCTGCAGACATCAATTAAGTCTGTTGTAATTGAGACATCTTTGTTGGTCACCCTAGACCAGTGCTGTCCAGTAGAACATTCAGCAATGATTGGAATGCCCCACATATGTGCCATCCAATACACTAGCCATGTGCAGCTATAAGGTATTTACAGAACGACTGTTGTGATTGAGAAACTGAATTTTTAATTTTGTTAAAAAATATTCAACTGAGAAAACATGAAGATATAATTGGCTTCATTAAGCTATTCATGAATTGGGTAGCATCCCATCTAGCAACTAGAAGGGTCCTCCAAAGAGTTGTACAAAATGGAAGATTTTTATTGGAAAAAGTGTGGGGCCAGGGGGCTATTAGCAAAATAAAAATAAAATTAAAAATAAAGGGTTATTTTTAGACCAGGACATCTTTTATGGGGGGAAGGGAAGGACAAGGGTTTTATTATGCAGATTTCCTCTTTTTCTTCTGGGGTGGATAGAAAGGCCCACATGGCCGATTACCGCTTTGGTGCTGACCAGAAAATTCCAGACTGATTGATTAAGATTGCATTTCTGGTGAAGGTCAAAACTGCAGTTAGGTTAGATATTATATCTAGGTTTGGTATCATGGGCTTTAGCCCAAATGACACTCTTTGGGGCCTGTGGTTTTTAACAGTTTTAACTAAATTAAATTTTAAATTTAAACATTCACATTTGGACAGTGCAGCTATAGACTCTATGGTGATGAAACAACCACACCATCTTTTGTGTTTTTGCTACCTCTTAAAATATATTAGGGCCTTTATGATGCAGCATAAATAAATTTTTAGTATTAAAAATTTGGCTAATGCTATTTTCTGAATAAGGGTGGAAAAACCTAATTGAATCAAGAATATATATCAAAATCCAATAACAGAAGCCAATCCAAAGTTTCAGCTGACTTTGTTTAGTAAGGGAATATTCTCTTAGAAAAATATTCCTGTCGTATGGAAAACAATTAGACCCAGATAGCTTTATGATTACAAGTGATAGGAATAAAAGAAAATATGCTTCTTTGGGAGTCAGTGCCCATGAAATGGCCCATATTGTAGTTCTATGTTGTGTTTCTTTAATCATTTTCAAAATACTGATAAGACAGATAGATGATACTTTAGGATGTAATAGTCCATGTTCAGTAATAGTCCAGATGCATGAAGATTACTCAAAAGGCTCATGACCATTTCTAATAGCTGAAAGAATACCATGTCTTAAAGATGGCCTAAGGTGTACGCAACAAAGCTCTAATCTTCAGAACAATTGAAAGCTAAAAAGGGGAAGATTAATGAGTCAACATACTGTTGGTCCATTTCATATAAGGAAGCTTTTCTTAGAGGCCTAAAGCAAGAGAGAATTAAGTATATTGCTGTGGCTAGTGGCTAGAGTGAGAACCAAAAAATGTCTTTATTTTCAACAGCAAAGATTTTTTTTTAATACCAATCACAAAGAGTTAAGAACTCTTGGGGCAATCCAATCCCCCACAGGGAACCACTCATACTCCATTTAAAAACTAACCTGCCCTTCTCTCTACATGTTATAATTTTGGCCAAGTTGTGGAAAATATGCTGACTGTGCTTGGCTAGTGAATATTTGGAAAAATCTCAAAATCATTCATTAGGAAAAGTAAAAGGTATTTGAAATCCTTTGAAATATTGAAGAAAAATTACAGTTATGCCTGAATCACTGGGACTCATGAGTCACCTACCCCCTAACTGTATCCCAATGAATTAACTAATTAATTAACCATTTCTTGGGCTCCTATCTTATGCAAGGCACAGGTTAAAAGCAGCTTTTGTTGAATATCTTGAAACTTCATTCGTTCATCGATTAATTCAGCAGCAGTTTTTGAGACATTGAGCCTTGTGTTCTGCTATGCTAGGCCAAAGAAGAGGTCATCTGTGTACTCAAGAGACTCAGTCATTAGTCTCAGTAGATTAAAAATATGGACTGCTCAGTCTCAGTGTTACTACTTGATTATGTCAAAGAGCCTCAGCTAGGCAAACATTTTCACATATGCCTTGGAAACACCTTCTGTCAATTACACAATTCCGTTTTTATTCTTTTTCTGTTAACAATGGCCATGGAGCTCAGATGACTGCAGTGTACAGTTGTGCTGCCTACTTTCCCTCTGGGTGTCACTATTAGGGAGGCTATGAACAAAAAATATTTCAGAGGTCATAAATGGTACTATGCCTGCAGTTTGCTGGACATCTTCCAGATGGTAACACTGGTGAACAGAAGTTCTTTGAAATTAGACTAGAAAATAGTGGTGACTGCTTCCTATAGATCCCAACTTGTTGCCAAGAATGTTTTTTGTTCCTATTTTGTCTATCTCTCTAGGTACTAGTTTTTGAACATTTTCAGGTCAGACCTTCTATTTGGATAGGAGTTTACATTCATAAGTGCTAACTATGGGTCAGATGCTGTTCTAAGTGTTTTACTGTGTTTTTTAAATCCATAGTCATAAAATTCCTATGAATTTTGTTCTTCATATTAGTTATTCTCATTTTTTAAAAAAAAAGGAAAATGAGACTAGAAGATAATTGACCCAAATTCACACAGCATGTAATTAAAGGAGCTAAAGCATATCTTTGCTCCATGTCTTGCTGTATACTGAACTCATGCTTTCAATCTCTCCCCTATCCTACTACATCATAGGCTTAGTACATAGTCTTCTTAGTAGGAAATTATCAAGGTGACATACTTTACAGATAACATGTTCAGACAAGCCATTTCTAGAAAATTTGTATTTCTGGAAAAATTACTAAAATTATGCTAAAGGATAAGAAATATTTTGCTAAAATCCCAATATTAATATTTTTGGAGAACTGTAGATGAGATGACCTTTAGAGAACTCTTACCTTGCTATAATACTGAAGCAGAGACACATACTGAGGATTAATATATTAATATTAATGATCACTTAGAGAAGGTAGGCATTAATCACTAGCTAAAATTCTAATAAAAAACTATAAAAATAACTAATGTTTAGTGGATGCTTATATATGCTGCTTATGGTACTTTGTCACCATTATCCATGGGAGCACAGAGAGAAACTCAAGGCCAGTCATTTACAATGACCATCAGGAATCAAACCCAGTGCTATCTAGCTTTAGAGTATATTCTCTCAACATTCTACTGTACTACCTTGAGATAGCAAGTGGGAACACCTTATAAGAGGTCAAGAACTGTAGGAATATAAGAGTAGGTAGACTGCACACCTATATACTTCATTTTCTAGGTGATAGCCAACTGGGTACTTTAGACTGTAATGTGGATGTACCCTCTTCATATAAAGATTTCTCAACAGAATTCATCACCTAACTGGAGCCCCAAATCACTGTTCCTAGATGGAAAAGGAATGAAAAACACACAGCTATAGAGTGAGCTCCTGACTCAGCAAAGAATAAATACCTGTTTGACAGACACTTAACTTCTTTACAGCAGTGGAACGTGACACTAGAGAGGAAAAGAAGCTTAAGGAGAGTAGGAGAAAGATCATCCTGATTTAGCATCACTATTTGTATTCCCTGTAAAGATCTTAAGGGCTGAGCCACACATCAGAAGATCCAAGGGTCCTCACTGTCTACGGTTTGAAGTTTAATACTATTGCCAAAAACCAACTGTCATCAGTAACTGTTACCTACGAAGCTCTGATGGAAAGTGTGTACTAAGGGGCATTCATCCATTGAGCAGGACCACAATTTTATGAGACGTAGTTAGAATTGGCAGGTGAGCCATAATATATCTGACCTTCAATCATAAATCAACAGCAGGTAGAAAAACCACTGGACAATATATCTCCTGCCACCAGGTTGCCCATAAAATACAACATACTTCCCTGGGCAATCACAGATGGATAAAACAGTGTGCTGTTGATAGCATCCTGAATCTCTGGGTTGGACTGAAATGAAAAGCTTTGGTAATCTTCCCACCCATAAAAGCTTTGCTCCTTGGGCATACTGACATATCAGCATCTGTTTAAATGCCACAGCTGCAGACCAGTGTCTGAAACCACTGACTGCCCTAAGAATTAGAAGGTGGCATTCAATAGAAACAGCTCCTCCTTAGCCCCAGGTGAAATGGTCCAAGTTTAATGTTCCAAAGAGAGACACTGATTTGTTTCTTACCATATCAAAAGCAAAGAGATCATTTACAACTTGTAGTTCTGCACCCTCATTCATCAAAGCTACACATCTCTGTACCAGAGTTCATAATTTCAAAAGATGGGCTTTATTTCCCCATCAAAACTTTGTTGGCCACGTACTATGTACAGGTGCTAATGATACAAGGACAAATAAGACAAATCGCAGCCAGCCATTTAGAGGCTTTACATGCAAGATGACTGTTTGACTTGATTTTCAAGTCGGTATTTCGTATTTGGAGGCCTAAAGTATTTGGTTCTTTCTGCGAGCAGAACAGGAAAAATCTTTACAGAGGTAGGGTTTTCTGAGTGTTGTAAAATGTGTGCAGGATTACCTAGTAGAAAAGCCAGATATGAAACTCATTCCGGCAGAGGAAGCTACACGAGCAAGGGGAGACACATAACATGTTAGGAAAGCTGTCAGCAGTGGATATAGCCACAGGTGGCCTGTGACATGGAGGCTGTGAGATAATGCTGAGCAGAGGCTGGGGTTGGATCACGGAAAGGTTAGGTTAATGAATGTAAGCCCCGTGATTCACCGGGGAGCCACATGAAATTATAGATAGCTGGCCTCATGCTAGAAGATTATGATTTACTGAGTCTGGGTCGGGGGTGGAGGAGCAGAGAATCTGTATTTTCAGCAACATCCCTCACAGCCACCAATAACAACTAATGCTGATGCAGCCAGTCTTTGAAGAGTTTAAGCAAGGAAGAAACATGATCTGGTTTATACTTTAGAAAGATCATTTCAGGAGTAGACTAGAATACAAATTTGAAGGGGCAAGGGCTGAAGTCAAGGAACCGCTCTTAAGTAATCATTATATTGCCACACATTTGGGATGAGAAACTGATGCTGAGTGAGGTTATGTGACTTCCCCAAATCAGTACAGCTGGTAACAGAGGCATAATTTGAAACCAGATATTTCTCATTCAAAAATCTGGGCTTTTTCATTTACTATGATGACTATGATGTACTCACTTTACCCCACTGCGGCAAGAATGCTACGTTGGCTAAGTCTTAGCGTAAGGTTGGAAGCAAATGAAATAAACTCGGGCCAGTTAAAGCTCCTAAAATAACAAGCACAGGTGATCACAAGACATAGATGCACACTGGTTGGAACTAGGCATTTTTGCTGATTTCCCCAACCTGCCTGTAATTCATGTGCGGCATAACTGAAACTCATGTAAGTGGCATTACATACAAAAAGACAATTGGAAAAGTGGTACATACGTTAAGCACATTGTCCTCTACTGGCTGCACTGTGATGTAAAAGATGAATCAAGTAAACAATGGCTATAACTAGAAATTACTAATAATTTAGCCTTTCATTGAACTAGGCTATCAGTTTGCATGATCTCCTATAATTATCAGAAGAATTTTATGATGTAGTATTAATCCTACTTTATTTGGGGGGTTTTATTTATTTTTAGTTTCTTCTAATTTTATTGAGGTGTAATGACAAAAATTGTGTATATTTAAGGCATACAATGTGATGATTTGATATGCATTATGAAATAATTTAATTTCTACATTCAACCTAATTAACACTTTCAATACTTTACATAGTTACCTTTTTGTGTGTGTGTGTGGTTAGAACACTTAATCCTTACTCTCCTAACAAATTTCAAGTATAAAATGCAGTATTATTTTCTTTAGGCAGTTTATCTTTCACATTATTTTTTGTATAATCTAATAGGAAAACATGTTTTAATTTTAAAATATTCAAATGCAGAGAACTTTTGACAGATACAACTTTGGTGGGAAGAAAGCTTCCCCTGGGACACTTTTTGAGGTTTTGTCATTTTTTTTCCTCTGGCTTTTTTTTTTTTTTTAATTTTTATTGGAGTATAGTTGATTTATAATGTTGTGTTATTTTCTGCTATACAGCAAAATGAATCAGTTATACATATACATATATCCACTCTTTTTTAGATTCTATTCCCATATCAGTCATTACAGAGTACTGAGTTAGTTTCCTGTGCTATATATGGTAGGTCCTTATTAGTTATCGATTTTATATACATTAATGTATATATGTCAATTCCAATCTACCAATTTATCCCTCCCCCTTTCTCCCCCTGGTATCCATAAGTTTGTTTTCTACATCTGTGAACATTGGGGTATACGTATCCTTTCAAACCATGTTTTTCTTCATATATATGCCCAGTAGTGGGATTGCTGGATCATATGTAACTCTATTTTTAGTTTTTTAAGGAATCTTCATACTGTTCTCCATAGCGGTTGTACCAATTTATATTCCCACCAAGAGTGTATATTCCCTTTTCTCCATACCCTCTCCAGCAATTATTGTTTGTAGACTATTTATTGATGGCCATTCTGACCAGTGTGAGGTGATATCTCAGTGTAGTTTTGATTTGTATTTCTCTAATAATTAGTGATGTTGAGCATCTTTTCATGTGCCTCTTGGCCATCTGTATGTCTTCTTTGGAGAAATATTTATTTAGGTCTTCTGTCCATGTTTTGATTGGGTTGTTTGTTTTCTTGATATTGAGCTACATGAGTTGTTTGTATATTTTGGAGATTAACCACTTGTTGGTAGCTTCATTTGTAAATATTTTCTCCCATTCTGTGGGTGGTCTTTTCATTTTATATATGGTTTCCTTTGCTGTACAAACGCTTTGCGTTTAATTAGGTCCCATTTGTTTATTTTTGTTTTTATTTTCATTACTCTAGGAGGTGGATCAAAAAAGATTTTTCTGCGATTTATGTGAGTGTTTTGCCTATGTTTTCCTCTAAGAGTTTTATAATATCTGGTCTTACATTTAGGTCTTTAATCCATTTTGAGTTTATTTTTGTGTATGGTATTAAAGAATGTTCTAATTTCATTCTTTTACATGTAGCTGTCGAGTTTTCCCAGTACCACTTATTGAAGAGGCTGTCTTTTCTCCATCGTATTTTCTTGCCTCCTTTGTCGTAGACTAGGTGATCATATGTGCATGGGTTTACCTCTGGGCTTTCTATCCTGTTCCATTGATCTGTATTTCTGTTTTGTGCCAGTATCATACTGTTTTGATGACTGTAGCTTTGTGGTATAGTCTGAAGCCAGGGGGCCTGAGTCCTCCAACTCTATTTTTCTTTCTCAAAATTGCTTTGGCTATTTGGAGTCTTGTGTTTCCATACAAATTGTAAAGTTTTTTGTTCTAATTCTGTGAAAAATGCTATTGGTAATTTGGTAGGGGTTGCATTGAATTAGTAGATTGCTTTGGATAGTATAGTCATTTTCACAATATTGATTCTTCCAATCCAAGAACATGGTATATCTCTCCATCTATTTGTGTCATCTTTGATTGCTTTCATCAGTGTCTTATAGTTTTCTGAGTACAATTCTTTTGATTTCTTAGGTAGGTTTATTTCTAGGTGTTTTATTCTTTTTGATGTGATAGTAAATGGAATTGTTTCTTTAATTTCTTATTCTGATCTTTTGTTGTTAGTGTATAGGAATGCAACAGATTTGTGTGTATTAATTTTGTATCCTGCCACTTTACTGAACTCATTGATGAGCTCTAGTAGTTTTCTGGTAACATCTTTAGGATTTTCTATGTATAGCATCATGTCAGCTGCAAACAGTGACAGTTTTACTTCTTATTTTCCAACCTGAATCCCTTTTATTTCTTTTTCTTTTTTTCTCTGATTGCCATGGCTAGGACTTCCAAAACTTGTCTTGTTCCTGATCTTAGAGGAAATGCTTTCAGTTTCTCACCATTGAGAATGATGATGGCTGTGTAAAATACAGTATTATTAATTATAGTCACCATGCTGTACATTTGACCCCCAGAAGTTATCCATGTAACTGAAAGTTTATACCCTTTGACTGACATCTCCCCATTTCCCACACCCCCAGCTCCTGGCAACCACCATTCTACTCTTTGCTTCTGTGAATTTGACTTTTTTTACATTCCACATATGAGTGAGATCATACAGTGTTTGTCTTTCTGTGTCTGACTTATTTCATTTAGCCTAATGTTCTCCAGATTCATGCATGCTGTCACAAGTGGCTGGATTTCCTTCTTTTTTATGGCTGAATAATATTCCTGTGTGTGTATATGTGTGTGCATTCATCTGTTTATGGACACTTATGTTGTTTCCATGTCTTGCCAACTGTGAATAATACTTCAGTGAATATGGGAGTGCAGATATCTCTTTAAGATACTGATTTCATTTCCCTCTGGATATATACTCAGTAGTATATTCCTTATGGATTGCTGGATCATATTATTTTTAAGTTTAAGAAAACAAAGCCTAGAGAGTTTCAGTATTTTGCTTAAGACTATATAGCAACTGTTGGAAACAAACCTTAGTCTGTTTGACTCTAAAGCCTCTTCTCTTTTCCACTTTCTCACATCATTCCATTTTACAATAGTCTAGTTGTGGGTCATTGCCTACCTAGCCTAGACTCCAGAATCCCTGCTACTTTGATGACCCTGAGTGACTATAGGTTCCAGATTATTTGTACTCAAGTGTTATTTATAACTTTTATGTTTGTCACGTTGGGATCATTTTCTGTTAATTATTTTATTTTTCTATTAATGCTAAGCATGAAGTAAGGGCAATAGCATATGTCACATGAAATATGTAACAGATACATCCCTAGGAGTATGTGGAGAGGGAAATGGGATCTGCCCTTCCTAAACTAATTAGTAAAGGTCTTCATTGGGAGGGTTTACTGATTACAAGTCCAGAGGGTAAGACCAGTTTTCCTTGGCTAAGCTGATAATTCCTAGGATCAGAATCACAACTCCCCTAGAGTCAGACTTCTAACAAATTTAAACCTTGGTGCCAACCGTGTTTAATTCCTTCATTCAACAAGTATATATTGAACACCTTTTATCACCACACCCTGGGAATGACACAGTGAACAAACCAGAGTCTGCTGCTAAAGAGTTTTATTCTAGTAACTGCTTGGCCCAGGTATAGCCACAAGAAGGCAACATATATTTGTTTCTATTTGCAATCTTTCACCCAGATTACAGGCTCGTTGAGGAGAGAGAACTGATGTCACTTGATTTCATTTACACTAATGTCCTCCCTAGATATGAACAACAGAACACAGAATTTATTCCATGAATTGTTGTTGAATGAATAAATGACCTTGAATGAATAAATGGCCTAGAGACCCATGTATATTTTTGCCTGGGTGACACTCTGCTACTAACAAGCATACCACTTTTCACGAAATCTGGCCCAGGGGAACTTTGTGTCAGTGTGTGAAGCCTCCTGGTGGGAAAATAACCTGAGCTATTTATGCAAAGGGTCTGTTTTCTCCTGTAGGCCCCTATGACTTCAACATCCCAGTGGTCAAAGACAAATGCAGAAGACCCTTTGGGATAGGGGGCACACATTCAAAAGCAAGTGAATGCCCTGCAAGAGAGAAATGTTCTTTTCTCCAAATATCCCACCTCTGTTGAATAGCCAAACATGGCACTGGGCACTGAGCAATCCAGTAGTGACCAGACAGTTTGCCCTTGAGAATCTCACAAGCTAGCGGGAGAGAAATAATCAAAATAGCTTACATGTATTGAGTACTCAACATTCTGAACTCCATTAAACATCTAAGGAATCCTATCAGATAGATGGTATTTATCCTTTGGTACTGGTGAGAAGCCTCAAGTAGATTGGCTAGTTTGCTCAAGGTCATAACACAGCTCATACATGGCAGACGTAGGATCACAATTTTTAGATACCTAACACCATAATCCATGTACTTAACCAGAATTACACAGCCCCCTGTAATAACTCCACAGACACCTCTGGGCACATGCTTTTGAGGGCCTGCAGAGCCAGGCTGTCAAAAACCCGACTGCTTGGGTTCAAGCCTTGCCTCTGCTACTTGACAATGTATTTAGTCTTTGTCTCTAATTCTTTACTCATAAACATGGATAATATTAGTACCTACCTCAGAGCATTTTTGAGGATACTGTGAATTAAATGAGATGCTCAAGCTTTACTGATACTTACTTATTAAATGCTACCCCTGTCATTAGGGCAATGAGTTTTCACTCCTCTGAAACTGGTTGTGTTGATGGCCCTGTTTGTAGGGGCAAAAACCAGAAAAAAGAGGGTGGTTTCTTTCCTTCACATTTAGGGTACTGAATTATTAACCTTTCCTTAATCTGAATGTAGCATTAGACGCAGGCTATGCTCGTGCACAGAAGCAGTTAAAGAAGAGGAATTATTGCTGCCTCCACCATTTTTTGCCTTCAACCTGTCTTTCCCAACTAGCAATTATGTAAAACCAAACCTTCCACTAAATCTACTCCACATTTGGCATTCTCTCTCAGTAACATGGACACAAAGAGCTGAGAGCAACCCAGACATGCAGTATTTTCAGATGAAATGTCAAAGTTTATTAAGCATGTGACCAACTCAAGTGTTTTTACAGAAAACCTGAGCATATTCAATTTGTGCTAGGGCTTTAAAAATTCCCAGAAACATCAGATTATTTTTATATAATTCTAATTTAGCTTATCTATGTATTATTCCCCAAAATGACTTTTAAAAATTCTGGGCCTTTGTTTTTGAGTGAGATTTACTGAGTTTTTGCTCCTCTGTGGGACTAAACAATAATAATAAACAACCTAAAGTGGACACTAGCAAAACAAATGAATAAATTTCATTCAGGAAGCTGAGTAGAGACTTCTCAGGGTAGGCAGAAATAGCAGAATCTTTAGAACCTTCAGACTGAGGAAATTAAGCTGCCCTTCATCATGAATGCTCAGACAGAAGAAAAATGTTTAAGACTATGTGTATTCACATATGCATGCATGTGTGTGTATGTGTTCATGTTTCTGCGTGCATGTGTAGTATGCATGTGCAATCATGAACAAACGTGGATACATCCATATACTGGAGTCAGACTTGGTCAGAGGGCCCTCCGAGGATGTGGAAAGGAGCCCAATAACACAGAAATGCTTGTCACTCATGAGGTCATAAGATATCTGACTTAGTGAATTAGATGGGATTTCTTGGGGCAATAATCTTACCTCTTACCTTTTAATGAGAATTTACTAGACTACTCCTCACTGTATATAAATGACTTAAAATCCTCTTTAAAACCCAATGAAATAGGCATTAAATTTCCTGTCTTACAGGTGAGGAAAATTAATCTCAGAAAGGTTGAAGGCAGGAATTGAATATAAATTTCAATGGCTCTAAAGTCTCACTCTTTCCACAGAACCCTACTTCTGGGGACAGTCTCTATATTCTTTTTGTTAAATTGAGGAATAGTTGAGTTATAATATTATATTTATTTCAGATGTACAGCATAGTGATTCAAAAATTTTATAGATTATACTCCATTTAAAATTATAAAATATTGGCTATATTCCCTGTAATGCCCAGTATATCCTTTTAGCTTATTTATTTTTATACATCATAGTTTATACCTCTTAATCCCCTACTCCAGTCTTACAGCCTCCCCATTCTTTCTCCCCGCTGGTAACCACTACTTTGTTCTCTATATCTGTGAGTCTGTTTTGGTTTTGTTATGTTCATTCATTTTATTTTTTATATTCCACATATAAGTGATAACATACAGTATTGCCTTTCTCTGACTTATTTCACTAAGTGTAATACCCTCCAGGTCCATACATGTTGTCACAAATGGACACATTTCATTCTTTTTTAATGGCTGAGTAGTATTCCATTGTGTGTATGTGTGTGTGTGTATATATATATATACACACATACATACACACACCACATCTTCTTTATCCATTCATCCATTGATGGACACTTAGGTTGCTTCCATATCTTGGCTGTTATAACAAATCCTGCTATGAACGTTGGGATCCATGTATCTTTTCAAACTAGATTTTTTTTAACATCTTTATTGGAGTATAATTGCTTTACAATAGTGTGTTAGTTTCTACTTTATAACAAAGTGAATCAGCTATACATATACACATATACCTATATCTCCTCCCTCTTGCATCTCCCTCCCACCCTCCCTGTCCCACCCCTCTAGGTGGTCACAAAGCACCGAGCTGATCTCCCTGTGCTATGCGGCTGCTTCCCACTAGCTTTTTTACATTTGATAGTCATTTTCTTTGGGTATATACCCAGGAATGGAATTGCTGGCTCATAAGGTAGTTCTATTTTGAGTTTTTTGAGGAACTTCTATACTGTTTTCTATAGTGGCTGCACCAATTTACATTCCTACCAACAGTGTACTAGGGTTCCCTTTCCTCCACATCCCCACCAACATTTGTTATCTATAGACTTTGTGATGATAGCCATTCTGCCCACTGTGAGGTGGTATCTTATTGTGGTTTTGATCTGCATTTTTCTGATGATTAGTGGTGTTGAGCATCTTTTCATTTGTCTGTTGGCCATCCATATGTCTTCTTTGGAAAAATATCTGTTCAGGTCTTCTGCCCATTTTTTATTGGATTGTTTGTTATTGAGTTCTAGAAGCTATTTATATATTTTGGATATTAACACCTTATCAGTCATATCATTTGCAAATAATTTATCCATTCAGTATATTGTCTTTTTGTTTAGTTGATGGTTCCTGTTGCTATGCAAAAGCTTTTAACTTTAATTAGGTCCCATTTGTTTATTTTTGCTTTCATTTCTTTTGAATTAGGAGATGATCCAAAAAAATATTGCTATGATTTATGTCAAAGAGTGTTCTGCCTATGTTCTCTTCTAGGAGTTTTATGGTTTCAGATGTCATATTTAGATCTTTAATCCATTTTGAGTTTACTTTTGTATATGGTGTGAGGAAGTGTTCTAACTTCATTCTTTTACATGTAGCTACCCTGTTTTCCCAACACCACTTATTGAAGAGACTTTCTTTTTTCCATGGTATATTCTTGCCTCCTTTGTCACATATTAATTGACCATAGGTGTAAGGGTTTATTTCTGGGCTTTCTATTCTGTTCTAGTGATCTATGTGTCTTTTTTTTTTTTTTTTTTTTTTTTTTTTTGGTGCCAGTACCATGCATTTTGATTACTATAGCTTTGTAGCATAGGCTGAAGTCAGGGAACTTGATACTTCCAGCATCATTATTTTTCTCAAGATTGCTTTGGCTGTTTGAGGTCTTTTGTGGTTCCATATAAGTTTTAGTATCATTTGTTCTGATTCTGTGAAAAATTTCGTGAGTATTTTGATAGGGATCAAAATACTAACTAAAGCAACCTAAATCTATAGATTGCTTTAGTTAGTATGGACATTTTAACAATATTCTGATGGTTGATGATTTCATTTTTAAAAATTTACCAGCTTTATGGCCCAGCATGTGATCTGTACTGGAAACTGTTCCATGTGCACTTGAAAAGAATGTTTATTCTGCTGCTTTCAGAAGGAATGCTCTATAAATATCAGTTAAGTCCAATTGGTCTAATGTGTCATTTAAGACCATAGTTTCCTCATTGATTTTTCTCTCTGGATGATCTGACCAATGATGTGAGGTGTTGAAGTCCCCAACTGTTATTGTCAATTTCTCCCTTTAAGTCTGTTAATATTTGCTATATGTATTTAGATGCTCCTATATTAAGTATATATATATGTTTATAATTGTTATATCTTCTTGGATTGATTTCTTGATGATTATATAAAGTCCTTTCTGTCTCTTGAAATAATCTTTGTTTTAAAATCTATTTTGTCTGATATAAGTATTGCTACTCCAGATTTCTTTTGATTTCTATTTTTATGGAATACCTTTTCTATCTCCTCACTTTGTCTGTGTATGTCTTTAGATCTGAAGTTTGTCTCTTGTAGGCAGCATTTATATGTATATTATTTTTGTTTCCATTTAGCCACTCTGTGGGGTTGATTGGAGCATTTAGTCCATTTACATTTAAAGTAATTATGGATAGATATGTACTCATTGCCATTTTTTTGTTTTTGGATTGTTTCTATTTCTTTTTTTTCCCTTTCTTCTTTTGTTATCTTCCCTTGTGATGTGATGACCATCTTTAGTGTTATGTTTGGATTCCTTCCTCTTTTGTGTGTATCTATTACAAATTTTTGGTTTGGGGTTACCATGAGGTTTCTATGGTTTATATATATATATATATATATATATATATATATATATATATATATATAATATATGGTATATATACACAGATATATGAGTATATACACAAATATATGATCATCGTAAGTTGCTGAAATTTAATTTCAAATGAATTTTTAAAACTCAGCATGTTTTTCTTCCCTCCCTCATCAGTTACTGTTTTTGACATCATATTTTACATCTTTTGGTTTTGTGTATCCCTTAACTACATATTGCAGGTATAGATTATTTAATTCCTTTCTTTAACTTTCCTATTAGCTTTGTATCTGGTTGGCTTACTACCTTTAGTGTATATTTGCCTTTAATAATGAGCATTTTCCTTTTGTAATTTTCATGTTTCTAGTTGTGGCCGTTCCTTTTTCACTTATAAAAATCCCTTTAACATTTCTTATAAAGCTCTTTGGTGATGCTGAACTCCTTTAGTTGTTGCTTGTCTGTAAAACTTTTGATCCTTCCATTAAGTCTGAATGAAGGTCTTGCCAGGTAGAATATTCTTGGTTGTAGGGTTTTTCCCTTTCATCACTTTAAATATATTGTGCCACTCCCTTCTGGCCTGCAGAGTTTCTGCTGAAAAGTCTAATGGGAGTTCCCTTGTATGTAACTTGTTGCTTTTTCCCTTGCTGCTTTTAAGATTCTTTTTTTTTTTAATCTTTAATTTTTGCCGTTTTAATTACAATGTGTCTTGATGTGCTCCTCTTTGGGTTGATCCTGTTCAGGATTTTGTGCTTCCTGATCCTGGATATCTGTTTCCTTTCCCACGTTAGGGAAATTTTTAACTATTATGTATTCAAGTATGTTATTTGCCAGTTTCTCTCTTCTCCTTCTGGAAGCCCTATAATGTGAATGTTAGTGTGCTTTATGTTATCTCACAGGTTTCTTAAACTGTCCTCATTTCTTTTTTCTTTTCAGCTTCAGTGATTTCCACTACTCTGTCTTCCAGATTACTGATCCATTCCTCAGTATAATTTAATCTACTGTTCATTCCTTCTAGTGTATTTTTCTTTTCAGTTATTGTATTCTTAATCTCTTTGGCGTTTTTTAAAAATTTTCTAACTAACTCTTTGTTAAAAAATTCTAACCTCTTACTCTGTTCATCCATTCTTCTCCTGAGTTCTTTGATCATCTTTATGATCATTACCTGAATTCTTTATCAGGTAGATTGTCTATCTCCCCTTCACTTAGTTCTTCTCATTGGTTTTTATCTTGTTCTTCTGTTTGGAATATGTTCCTCTGTCAGCTCATTTTGCCTAATGTGCTGTTTTTATTTATCTGGTAGGTTACTTACATTGTCTGACCTTGAATAAGTGGCCTTTTTTAGGATATTTCCTATGCATTCCAGCAGTGCACTCTCCTCTGGTCGCCAGAACTATATGTCCTAAGTTTGCCCCTTATGTGGGTTGCATGTGTCCTTCTGTTGTGGCAGGCTGACTACTGTGAGCAGTCTGGTAGGTATGGCTGGCCCCTGGTCTACTTTGGCTGCAAGGCCCTGCCTTGGGTGGAGACTGCCAGTCTCTGGTTGGTGGGTCCAGGTCACAAGATGGCTGGCTGTGGAGCTCTGGTGGTTGAGGGGCTAACACTGGCTCACTGGCAGGCAGAGCTAGGTTCTGAGGTGGATGGTTGTGGGCCAACAGGGCTGGTTGTGGGTTCCACCTTGCCCCAAAGCTGGTGCTGGCCCTCTGGTTAGTGGGAGAGGATTCAGAGCTGCTGGCTGAGGAATCCAAGGTATATTGGAGCTGGTGTCAGTCTGCAGATCAGCAGAACTGTGGCCCGGGGTTTATGTGGCTAGTGCCAGCTCACTGGTGGGTGGAGCTGGTCCCAGGAGTCTCTGGCTGCAGGGCCATGGGGGGTCCTGAAGCTGGTGTCAGCCTGATGATGGGTGGGACTGAATCTCATTGTGACTTGCTGAGGGGCTCAAGGTGTCCCAGAGTTGGCATTGGCCTGCTTATGTGTTGGCTGAGTCCTGACAAGGCAGGCTATAGGACTGTGGTTATCCTGGGGCTGGTGCTTGCTCACTATTGGGTCAAGCTGGGTCCTGGGGCCATTACTGGCTCACTGGCAGGCAGAGCCATGTGCTGGAGTCTCTGGCAGGAGGAACCACTGATGGGAAGAGCTGAGTCCTGGGAACTCTGGCTGCAAGGCCTTGGGGTTCTGGATTTGGTGCCTGCAGCTGATGGGTAGAGCCCAGGGGGTTCTGGGGCTAGTATAGACACATTAGTGAGAAGAGCTGAGCCCCAGGATCAATGGCTGCAGGTCCCTGGGGGTCCTGTATCTAGTGCATGCACGCTGGTATGTGAGGCTGGGTCTGGGGTAGCTGTGGGCTCAGGAGGTCTTAAGGTAGCCTACCTGCTGGTGAGTGGGGCTGTGTCCCCATCTAGTTAGTTGCTTGGACTGAAGTGTCCCCAAACTGATGTCTATAGGCTGATGGGTAGGGCTACCTGTAGCCTGGCGTCAATAAGCTAGAGGGTGGATTGATAATAAACAAAATGGCACTTGTCAGTACCAGTGTCTACATGGTAGAATGAGCTCCCACAAGTGACTACTGCCACTGTCTGTGTCCCAACGGTGAGCTCCAGTTGCCTCCTGCCTTTCTGGAGACTCTCAAAGATCAGCAGGTGGGTCTGACCCAGGCTCCTTTCAACTTACTGCTCTTTCCTGGGTCCTAGAGTGTGTGCGGTTTTGTGTACACCCTTTAGGAGTGGTGTGTCTATTTTCCACAGCCCTCTGCATCTCCCAAAAGTAAGCCCTACTGGCCTTCAAAGCCAAACATTCTGGGGCTCATGTTCCTAATGTGAAACTCCTGGGCTGGGGAGTGTGATGTGGGGCTCAGACCTATTGCTTCTTAGGGAGAACCTCTGCAATTGTAATCAATCATCATCCTGTTTGTGGGTTGCCCAACCATGGGTACAGGTCTTGACTATACCATGACTTTGCCCCTCTTATCAGTCTTGTTGTGGTTCCTTTTTGATATCTTTAGTTGTAGAAGAACTCTTCTGTTAGATTCCAGTCTTTCTCAGCAGTAGTTGCTCTGTAAATACTTGTAATTTTGGTATGCCCATGAGAGGAGGTGAGCTCAGGATCTTGCTACTCTGCCATATTGACCAAGCTCTGCCAGTCTCTGTACTCTTTAACAACAATATCACTTGTGGTGCTTAGGAATTCCTGTGTCAGTAGGCTTTCCCAGATTTAATATGAAGGAGAGAAAATATTTTTTTAATTAGGTGTATTATATCTGAAAAGAAATAGCTAAAGACCTAAAGATGGACACATCATCAAATATATTTTGAAAAGTCAGCAGGTTTCTATAAAGGCTATTATAATAACCCTATGGTCCACAGCTTGCCTTGAGCACTACCTTCCAATTACCTAGTCTGTTTTTCTATCTAGTTTTAAAAATATATCTTCACTAGTCCCTCTCTTCCAACCAAGGTGCTCAATAAATATTTGTTGAATGAGGGTAAAAAGAATAATTCAAGGGTTATGGAATAGCCTCATGAATTTTAAAGTTTTATTTCATTGATCTCTTTGAAAAGTCCTTTCTTAAGGACAACATAAGTGGCATTGGATTCAAATGAATGAGATTTGCTATTCCATGAAGAAACAAAACAATGAACCCCATTTGTTTTCTCAATAAGATCTCAAGGATAAAGCCTTATTGTATATTGTATTAGAGTAATGCTAGCTACTGTAATCAATACCTTGAAAATTTCAATGGCTTAACACAATAAAAGTTTATTCCTTGCTCATAAAAGAGCCTAACACTTCTGTTTCTCTTTGGCATGCAGGTTTCCTTCATGCAGTAATTCAAGGACCAAGTCCCTACAGTCTTGTAGATCTGGCATGCCAGAGGGCTTTGGAGTCAGATAAGGGAAAAGAGGGAGAGAAAAGCCCTTTTTAAAACCCTGGCCCAGAGAAGTATGCTGAGACAAGATGCTGGAGTAGAGGATGTGATCTGACCTCTTCTTATGGAAACACCAAAATCACAACTATCAACTGAACAACCATTGAGAAAAAAACCACTAGAACCTACCAGAAAAGATACCCTACGTCCAAAGACAAAGAAGAAGCCACAACAAGATGGAAGGAGGGGTGCAATAGCAAAAAAATCAAATCCCATAGCCACTGGGTTGGTGACCCACAAACAGAAAAATAATTATACCACAGAATTTCTCCCACAGGAGTGAAAGTTCTGAGCCCCACATCAGGCTTCTCTGCCTGGGGGTCTGCCAGTGAGAGGAGGAGACCCCCAGAAGCTCTAGCTTTGAAGGCCAGTGAGGTTTGATCACAGGGAAAAAGAAATTCCACCCTTGGAGGGTACACACAGTTCTCATGTGCACTAGAACCCAAGGAAAAAAGCAGTGGCCTCATAAGAGACTGGGCCAGACCTACCTGCTAGTATTGGAGGGTCACCTGCAGAGGTTGGGGGGGAAGTGGTGGCTGTGGCTCAGAGACAAAAAAGATAGAAGAAATGTTTAATGAAGACCTAGAAGAACTAAAGAGAAAACAGAGATGAACAATACAATAACAGAAACGAGAAATACACTAGAAGGAATCAATAGCAGAATAACTGAGGCAGAAGAAAGGATAAGTGAGCTGGGAGACAAAATGGTGGAAATCATTGCCATGAAACAGAATAAAGAAAAAACCTGAAAATAAATAAGGACAGTCCAAGAGATCTCTGGGACAACATTAAATACACCAACATTCACATTATAGCAGTCCCAGAAGGAGAAGAGAGAAAGGACCTGGGAAAATATTTGAAGAGATAATAGCTGAAAACTTCCCTAACATGGGAAAGGAAACAGCCACCCAAATTCAGGAAGTGCAGAGAGTCCCAGGCAGGATAAACCCAAGGAGGAACATGCTGGGACACATAGTAATCAAACTGATGAAAATTAAAGACAAAGAAAAAATATTAAAAGCAACAAGAGAAAAGCAACAAATAACATACAAAGGAACTCCCGCTGAGGCCATCAGCTGATTTTTCAGCAGAAACTCTGAAGGCCAGAAGGGAGTGGCACAATATATTTAAAGTGATAAAGGGAAGAACCCACAACCAAGAATACTCTACCCAGCAGGGTCTCGTTCAGATTTGATGGAGAAATCAAGCTTTACAGACAAGCAAAAGCTAAGAGAATTCAGCACCAGCAGACCAGTTTTGCAACAAATGCTAAAGGAACATCTCTAGGCAGAAAAGAAAACGCCACAACTAGAAACAAGAAAATTACAAATGTGGACTTCCCTGGTGGCACTGTGGTTTAAGAATTCACCTGTCAATGCAGGGAACAAGGGTTTGAGCCCTGGTCAAGGAAGAGCCCACATGCAGTGAAGCAATTAAGCCCTTGTGCCACAACTACTGAACCTGTGCTCCTGAGCCCACAAGCCACAACTACTGAGCCCGCATGCCACAACTACTGAAGCCCGTGGGCCTAGAGCCCATTGTCCGCAACAAACCACTGCAATGAGAAGCCCACACACTGCAACAAAGAGTAGCCCCTGCTTGCCACAACTAGAGAAAGCCAGCGTGCAGCAACAAAAACCCAATGCAAACAAAAGTAAACATAAAATAAAATAATTAAGAAAATAAAATGAGTCTTAGAATAAAAAAAAATTATGAATGGAAAACTCCCTGGAAAAGGCAAACATACAATAAAAGATATCATCTGCACACAAATATGATATCATAACCAGCAATTGTGAGAAAAGGAGAGCACAAATGCAGGATATTGTAAATGCATTTGAAATTAAAAGACCAGAAACTTAAAACAATCTTGTTTATATATAGACTGCTATATCAAAACCTCGTGGTAAACTGCAAACTGAAAATCTACAATAGATACACAAAAAAGAAAAAAGGAATTCAAAGACAACACTAAAGTTAGTCATCAAATCACAAGAGAACAAAAGTGGAAGGAAAGACAAAACACCTACTAAAAAATCCAAAACTATTAACAAAATGTCAATAAGAACATATATATTGATAATTACCTTAAACATAAATGGATTAAATGCTCCAACCAAAAGACAAAGACTGGATAAATGGATATAAAAACAAGACCTGTATATACATTATCTACAAGAGATCCATTTCAGACATAGGGACACATACAGACTGAGAGTGAGGGGATGAAAAAAAGTATTTCATGTGAATGGAAATCAAAAGAAAGCTGAAGTAGCAATACTCATATCAGACAAAATGGACTTTAAAATAAAGACTGTTACAGGAGACAAAGACGAACAATACATAATGACCAAGAACTCAATCCAAGAAGAAGATATAACTATTATAAATATATATGCACCCAATATAGAAGCACCTCAATATATAAGGCAAACACTAACAGCCATAAAAGGAGAAATCAACAGTAACAAAATAATAGTGGGGGACTTTAACACCCCACTTTCATCAATGGACAGACCATCCAGACAGAAAATCAGCAAGGAAACACAGGCCTTAAATGACACATTAGAAAGATGCACTTAACTGATATATAGAACATTACGTCCAAAAGCAGCAAAGTACATATTCTCAAGTGCACATGGAACATTCTCCAGGATTGATCACATTCTGGGTCTCAAAGCAAGTCTCAGTAAATTTAAGAAAATTCAAATCACATCAAGCATCTTTTCTGACCACAATGCTATTAGAAGATTAGCATTAATTTGAAAGAGTTGAGATTAGAAATCAACTACCAAAAAAACATGTAAAAACACAGACACATGGAGGCTAAACAATACACTACTAAACAACAAATGGATCACTGAAGAAATAAAAAAACACCTAGAGACAAATGAAAACAAAAGCACAATGATCCAAAATCTATGGGACACAGCAAAACCAGTTCTAAGAGGGAAGTTTATGGCAATACGATCTTACCTCAGGAAACAAGAAAAATTTCAAAGAACCTAACCCTACACCTAAAGCAACTAGAGAAAGAAGAACCAACAAAAGCCAAAGTTAGCAAAAGGAAAGAAATCATAAAGATCAGAGCAGAAGTAAATGAAATAGAGACTAAGAAAACAATAGAAAATCAATGAAACTAAAAGCTGGTTCTTTGAAAAAATAAAGTGATAAACCATCAGACTCATCAAGGAACAAGGGGGGGAGCGAGAAGATGGCGGAAGAGTAAGACGCAGAGATCACCTTCCTCCTCAGATACATCAGAAATACATCTACACGTGGAACTTCTCCTATAGAACACCCACCAAACGCTGGCAGAAAACCTCAGACCTCACAAAAGGCAAGAAACTCCCCACGTACCTGGGTAGGGCAAAAGAAAAAAGAATAAACAGAGACAAAAGAATAGGGACGGGACCTGCACCAGTGGGAGGGAGCCGTGAAGGAGGAAAGGTTCCCACACACTAGGAGCCCCTTCACAGGTAGAGATTGCGGGTGGCGGAGGGGGAAGCTTCGGAGCCTCAGGAGAGCACAGCAACAGGGTGCCGAGGGCAAAGCGAAGAGATTCCGAAGAGGATCGGTGCCGACCAGAACTCACCAGCTCCAGAGGCTTGTCTGCTCACCCTCCGGGGCAGGTGGGGCAGGGAACTGAGCCTCGGGCGGATCCCAGGGAAAGGTCTGGAGTTGGCAGAGTGAAAACCGCCTGAAGGGGTTAGTGCACCACGGCTAGCCGGGAGGGAGTCCAGTTGAAGTCTGGAGCTGCCAAAGAGGCAAGAGACCTTTTCCTCCCTCTTTGCCTCCTGGTGCAAGAGGAGAGGGGTTTAAGCACGCCTCTTAAAGGAGCTCCAGAAACGGGCATGAGCCGCAGCTGTCGGCATGGACAACAGAGACGGGTGTGGGACGCTAGGGTTGCTACTGCCGCCACCGAGAGGCCTGTGTGCGAGCACAGGTCACTCTCCACACTGCCCCTCCCAGGAGCCTGTGCAGCCCACCACTGCTGGGGTCCCAGGATCCAGGGGCAGCTTCCCTGGGAAAATGCACGGTGCGCCTCGGGCCCGTGCAACTTCACACCGGCCTCTGACACCACAAGCTCGCCCAACATCTGTGCCCCTCCCACCCCCTGGGCTGAGTGAGCCAGAGCCCATGAATCAGCTGCTCCTTTAACTCTGTCCTGTCTGAGCAAAGGGCAGACGTCCTCGGACAACCTACACGCAGAGGCGGGGCCAAGTCCAAAGCTGAACCCCAGGAGCTCTGCGAACAAAGAGACGGGGAGGTCTCTCCCAGCAGCCTCACAAGCAGCAGATTAAAGCTCCACAGTCAACTTGAAGTGACCTGCATCAGTGGAAAACCTGAGTAGACAGCGAAATATCCCAAGTTGAGGAGGTGGACTTTGGGATCAAGATAGACTATTATTTTCCCCTTTTTTCTTTTTGTGAGTGTGTATGAGGGTGCTGCTGTGTGAGATTTTTATCTGTATAGCTTTGTTTTCACCATTTGTCCTAGGGTTAGACTGACCCATTTTTTTGTTGTTGTTTCTTTAATAGAAATTTTTCTTCTTAATAATTATTTTTTATTTTAATAACTATATTTTATCCTACTTTAGTTTGTCTTCCCCCTTTCTTTCTTCCTTTCTTCCCTTCTTCCTTCCTTCCTTCTCTCCCTTCCTCCTCCTTCCTTTCTTTCCTTTCTATTTTTTTCTCCCTTTTATTTTGAGCTGTGTGGATTAAAGGCTCTTGGCACTCCAGCCAGGTGTCAAGGCTGTGTCTCTGAGGTGGGAGAACCAACCTCAGGACACTGGTCCACAAGAGACCTCTCAGCTCCACGTAATATCAAATGGTGAAAATCTCCCAGAGACCTCCATCTCAACACCAAGACCCAGCTTCACTCAAGGACCAGCAACGAACAGTGCTGGACACCCTATGCCCAACAAAGAGCAAGACAGGTCTACAGCCACATCCATTAGCAGAGAGGCTGCCTAAAATCATAATAAGGCTACCAACATCCCCATACACACCACCAGATGTGGACCTGCCCACCAGAAAGACAAGATCCAGCTTCATCCACCAGAACACAGGCACCAGTCCCCCCAACCAGGAAACCTGCTCAACCCACTGAACCAACCTCAGCCACTGGGGACAGACACCAAAAACAGAGGGAACTATGAACCTGCATCTTGCAAAAAGGAGATCCAAAACACAGTAAGATAAGCAAAATGAGAAGACAAAAAAACACACAGCAGATGAAGGAGCAAGATAAAAACACCAGACCTAACAAATGAAGAGGTAATAGGCAGTCTACCTGAAAAAGAATTCAGAATAATGATGGTGAAGATGATTCAAAAATCTTGGAAATAGAATAGACAAATTGCAAGAAACAGTTAACAAGGACCTAGAAGAAATAAAGAGGAAGCAAGTAACAATGAGCAACACAATAAATGAAATGAAAAATACTCTAGATGGGATCAATAGCAGAATAACTGAGGCAGAAGGACGGATAAGTGACTTGGAAGATAAAATAGTGGAAATAAGTACTGCAGAGCAGAATAAAGAAAAAAGAATGAAAAGAACTGAGGACAGTCTCAGAGACCTCTGGGACAACAGTAAATGCACGAACTTTCGAATTATAGGGGTCCCAGAAGAAGAAGAGAAAAAGAAAGGGACTGAGAAAATATTTGAAGAGATTATAGTTGAAAACTTCCCTAATATAGGAAAGGAAATAGTCAATCAAGTCCAGGAAGCACAGAGAGTCCCATACAGGATAAACCCAAGGATAAACACGCCAAGACACATAATAATCAAACTGTCAAAAATTAAATACAAAGAAAATATATTAAAAGCAGCAAGGGAAAAACAACAAATAACACACAAGGGAATCCCCATAAGGTTAACAACTGATCTTTCAGCAGAAACTCTACAAGCCAGAAGGGACTGGCAGGACATATTTAAAGTGATGAAGGAAAAAAACCTACAACCAAGATTACTCTACCCAGCAAGGATCTCATTCAGATTTGATGGAGAAATTAAAACCTTTACAGACAAGCAAAAGCTGAGAGAGTTCAGCACCACCAAAACAGCTTTACAACAAATGCTAAAGGAAGTTCCCTAGGGAAGAAACACAAGAGAAGGAAAAGACCTACAAGAACAACCCGAAACGATTAAGTAAATGATAATAGGAACATACATATCAATAATTTCCTTAAAGGTAAATGGATTAAATGCTCCCACCAAAAGACACAGACTGGCTGAATGGATACAAAAACAGGACCCATATATATGCTGTCTACAAGAGACCCACTTCAGACCTAGGGACAATTACAGACTGAGTGAGGGGATGGAAAAAGATATTCCATGCAAATGGAAATCAGAAGAAAGCTGGAGTAGCAATTCTCATATCAGACAAAATAGACTTTAAAATAAAAACTATTACAAGAGACAAAGAAGGACACTACATAATGATCAAGGGATCAATCCATGAAGAAGATATAACAATTGTAAATATTTATGCACCGAACATAGGAGCACCTCAATACATAAGGCAAATACTAACAGCCATCAAAGGGGAAATCGACAGTAACACAATCATAGTAGGGGAATTTAACACCCCACTGTCACCAATGGACAGATTATCCAAAATGAAAATAAATAAGGAAACACAAGCTTTAAATGATACATTGCAAAAGATGGATTTACTTGATATTTATAGGACGTTCCACCCAAAAACAACAGAATACACATTTTTCTCAAGTGCTCATGGAACATTCTCCAGGATCGATCATATCTTGGGTCACAAAACTAGTCTTGGCAAATTA